>NW_016107611.1:546444-570620 GCF_001604975.1 Cebus imitator
AAGATGGGGTTTCACCATGATGGCCAGGCTGGTCTTGAACTCCTGACCTCAGGTGATCCACCCACCTCGGCCTCCCAAAGTGCTAGGATTACAGGCGTGAGACCATATTGCACCTTTTCAGCTATGAGAACATACCACAGATGTTTCCCATCTCTTGGGTGTTACATAGATGTTCCACCTTTCAGAAATCCTCTTAAGTGGCTTCTTTAAATAATTTGCTAACTCTATGCAAATTCATATATTTTAGTCCATATTCAAATACCCAATTATGTGCCTTCATACTGCCTCTCTCAATTTCAAATTTACTAAATCTCATTTGTTTTGCTACTTATTTTGTTACCTGAAAACATTTCTTTCAATTACCACTGAAAAACAAGTCCCTACCATATGGTAAGTATTACCTAATTAATTGTAGAATAAAATATTGAGTTAAAAGTATAAATTGGATGAAAATAAAGGTCATTGGAAAAGAGAGCTGAGTAAAATAACCATTTTATTTCTGAAAATTATGTAAAAATTATCAAATATCTCTCCCTGACTCCAATCTCTCACTCCTAATTAATCTTTTACCTCACATTTACTTTAGAGGTGAGAAAAATGGACTTCTAAACTAGCTCCATTACTAATATAAGTGGAAAAGGCTGATACATGGCCATTCTACAATAACCTGTCCCCTTAAAAATATACGTGCCTCTATCACTGTTGTCCATGTCTTCCTTGCATAGCCATAATTGCTTTTCTGTTTCTATGTCAATCACACGTTGCATTACCTTTTTCAGTAATGTTTTGAATAATGGTTTTATCTACAAATAAAGCCTGTAAGGTTGAAGTTTTACTTCCTTTCATTCTACACATGCTCAATCTGTTGTGTTTCTTCAGTGCCTTTCCCAAATTCTTCCTTCTATCCATTTAAAGTCAAGGCGAATCATTCTTGAATTTTACAGAAATGCATCTCAGCAATTTTCAGTAACTGCATGAATTAATATATTGAAAGGCTTATCAAAGTCAAAGCAAATAAACTTGGGGATGTTGGGAGAAATAAAGTAACAAATGGGACAAGAGTCTAGGAAACTGAGTGCCTAGTAGTTTGCAACAAAGAGTATGTTGGATGCAGGCTGAAGATGGATAATCTGTATGGGGGAGCAGCATTTGAAATCTAATGTGCTAAATGGGTCAAGTATTGAAGACAAGTGGAATTCTATGAAAAAGGTATACATTTAAAAAGTCAAAATAATACATATGTTATCCTCTGAGCCAATGCAATAAAGGATAAGTAGCAATATCAAAATGCCGAAACACTTCCTATTTATAAACAAAAAGTACTCAACAACTACTATTAGGTGAAAGAGAAAATACAAACTGAAACTGTAGAATTTCTTGAAGACAGTGATAATGGAGATACTACATATCAGAATCTATGGCTTTCAATTATAATGCATAGAGGCAAACTCAAAGATTAACATGCTTACATCTAATTAAAAATTTAAAAATTAAAATGAAACATTCAATTTTAAAATTAGGGAAAACAGCCAGGCTCAATGGCTCATGCCTGTAATCCCAGCACTTTGGGAGGCTGAGGCAGGCAGATTACTTGAGGCCAGGAGTTTGAGACTAACCTGGCCAACATGACAAAACCCCGTCTCTACTAAAATTACAAAAATTATCCAAGCGTGGTGACTCACACCTGTTGTCCTTGCTTCTCAGGAAGCTGAGGCATAAGAATCATTTGAACCCAGGAAGCAGAGGTGGTAGTGAGCTGAGATTGCACCACTGTACTCTAGCCTGGGCAACAGAGTGAGACTCTGTCTCAAAATTAAAAATAAAAATTAGGAAGAAATTAGGAAATGAATGATAAATTCATGGACTGCAGAAAAGGAAAATATAATAAAGGCAAAATTTAAATAAAACAGTAGAGGGTCGGGCGCGGTGGCTCAAGCCTGTAATCCCAGCACTTTGGGAGGCCGAGGCGGGTGGATCACGAGGTCAAGAGATCAAGACCATCCTGGTCAACATGGTGAAACCCCGTCTCTACTAAAAATACAAAAAATTAGCTGGGCATGGTGGCACGTGCCTGTAATCCCAGCTACTCAGGAGGCTGAGACAGGAGAATTGCCTGAACCCAGGAGGCGGAGGTTGCGGTGAGCCGAGATCGCGCCATTGCACTCCAGTCTGGGTAACAAGAGCGAAACTCCGTCTCAAAAAAAAAAAATAAATAAAATAAAACAGTAGAATTTATACATACAAACCATTATTTCTTTTATACCTTGGGAATAAAAGATGGGGGGGAAATCCAAAAACAATGACAAGGGGGAAACGATCATTGATAAAGAAATAATGTTAAAAAAATCATACAACTGTGCTAATGTATTTGATATGTACATAAAATGATGAACTTTCTGAAAATAAAATTTATCAGAAATTACACCACTTAGACTTACTGACTTGCTTCTAGCAAACAATATGAAAAGGGGAAAACATGAGTTTACAGTGAGGAAAAATGATGGACATCACCTTAAACTTAAACAAGTGTAAGTTTAATTTTTAAAAAATCAATGTAATCTTTCAACATTAATAAAGGAGAAAACCATTCAATCATTTCATTAGGTACAGAAAGTCCATTTAACAATCTACAACATTAATCATGATAAAAATTATCAGCAAACTAGAAATAGAGGGCAACTTCTTTAATCTGATAAAGGAGATCTAAAGAATAAAAACTACAATTACCATTTTACTTAAAGGGAAATATGGACCACTGTCTCTCTGATTTCAGGAATAAGGTAAGGCTGTCTGCTCTTACATGTCTTTCCAATTTTGTAGTAGAAGACCTATCCAATATCAAGGGAAAAAATGAAAGGTATAGATGGCAGGAAGTAAAATTATCTTTATTTGCAGATAATGTAGATTACATGATTGTGTACATAAATTTTTTTTAATTCCACAAGCTTTAAAATAAATGAATCTATTGTTGAATAAAGGATCAAAGTATAAAACAATTACATTAAAGCAAAGCTACTGAAAAATAAAATTTTTAAAACCTGAATAGTTTATTAAAAACATAAAAAATGTAAAACACGGCCGGGCGCGGTGGCTCAAGCCTGTAATCCCAGCACTTTAGGAGGCCGAGGCGGTTGGATCACGAGGTCAAGAGATCGAGACTATCCTGGTCAACATGGTGAAACCCCGTCTCTACTAAAAATACAAAAAATTAGCTGGGCATGGTGGTGCGTGCCTGTAATCCCAGCTACTCAGGAGGCTGAGGCAGGAGAATTGCCTGAACCCAGGAGGTGGAGGTTGCGGTGAGCCGAGATCGCGCCATTGCACTCCAGCCTGGGTAAAAAAAGCAAAACTCCGTCTCAAAAAAAAAAAAAAAAGTAAAACACTTTGGAATAAAATTAACAGATATGCAAGACCTTTAGACAGGAAACAACAAAATCTTAAGGAAATAAAGGTGAATTCAACAAATAGAAATTTAT
Source organism: Cebus imitator (assembly GCF_001604975.1). NCBI lineage: Eukaryota > Metazoa > Chordata > Mammalia > Primates > Cebidae > Cebus > Cebus imitator. Next base: position 549,921 of record NW_016107611.1, read on the forward strand.
TCCATGTTCATGAACTGTAAAACTAAATTTGAGATAATTCTTTCCAAATGTATCAATTTGGAGATTCAATGTACTGCCAATAAAATGTCAGCAGGGTGTTTTGTTTGTTTTGAGAAAATTAATAAACTCATTCTAAAATTACACAGCAATGCAAAGAACCCAGAATAGACAAGGTGATTTTAAAGAACAAAGTTGTTCTTCAACTTGTATTACCAGATTTCAAGACATAATATAAAGCTACAGGAATTAAAATGGAGGTACTGGCACAAAGATTGACAGAGGATGAACATAAAAGTCTAAAGACCCCTGCACATATGTGGTCCCGTTCTTTACAGTAAAAGCCTAACTGCAACCTAAGAAAAAGCCAGCATTTTTTACAAATGTTGCCAGTGCATTTGGATATCTGTATGAAAAAAAAATGATTTTGAACTTCATCTGACTACATATGTGGATATAAATTCAAGATGGATTGTAGGTCTAAGTGTGAAAACAATCAATCAAGCTTCTAGAGGAAGAAATAGGAAAATATCTTTGTGATCTTGAGATAGACAAATTTTTCCTTTTTTTGTTTTAATTTCTACTCATTTTAGACTTAGATGAAAGTTGCAAGAGTAGTACAGAGGGTTCTTATATACCCTTTATTCTAATGTTTGTTATTTTACGTAACCAAAGGATAATTATCAAAATCAGGAAATTAACACTTGTACAATACTACAAATTTGCATGTCTTATTCAAATATGTTTTCCTATCAATGTCCTTTTCCAGGATCCCACACATGATCCTATGTTGCATTTAGCTGTTATTTCTCTTTAGTCTCTTCTGATCTCCTTAGACTTTTTCTTACTGCATTAATTATCAGTTGCTACCTTAACCAATTTCCATGAATTTAGCTTAAAACAACATTAATCTCATATTTTCCATGGACCTGGAGTTTAGCTGGGTGCTTTCCTCAGGCCGGTCTCACAGGCTGCAAACGAGGTGTTACCTGGGCTGTGTTCTCCTCTGGAGTTCAACTGGGGAAGAATTCATTGCCAGATTCATTCAGATTATAGGCAGGATTCATTTCCCTGTGGCTGTATGAGGGAGGGCATCACCTTTTTGCTAACTGTTGGTGGGAGGCTGCCCTAAGATTCTTGAGGCCACCTGCAGTTCCCTTGCCATACAGGCTTCTCCAACATTGCCACTTAATTCATTGAGGCCACAAGAGAAGTCCAATCTACTATGTGTCTTATATGATATAACATAATCACAGTAGAGACATCCCATCACTTATTTTTTATATGGTAGTTTTATTTTTATGATTTTAAGGAACCTTCATGCTGTTTTACATAATGGCTATACAAATTTCTATTGCCACCAACAGTGTACAAGGGTTCCCTTTCCTCTACATCCTCACCAACATTTATCTATTTTCTTTCTGTAATAGCCATCCTAACAAGTATTGTGGTAGCATCTCATTGTGGTTTTTATTTGCATTTGTCTGATGTGTTTTTCAGGTACCACTTAACCATTTGTATGTCATCTTTTGACAAGAGTCTATTCAAGTCCTTGTCTATTTTTAATTTGAATTATTGGTTTCTTTTTTAAAAAATTAATTTTTATTTTACTCTAAGTTCCGGGATACATGTGCAGAATGTGTAGGTTATTTACATGTGTATATATGTGCTATGGCAGTTTGCTGCACCTATCAATCTGATATCTAGGTTTTAAGCCCCACATGCATTAGGTATTTGCCCAGTGCTCTCCTTCCCTTACCCCCGCCCCCAACTCCCTGATAGGCCCCAGTGTGTGTTGTTCCTCTCCCTGTGTCCCTGTGTTCTCATTGTTCAACTACCACTTTTAAGTGAGAACATGTGGTGTTTGGTTTTCTGTTCCTGCATTAGTTTGCTGAGAATGACAGCTTCCAGTTTCATCCATGTCCCTGCAGAGGACATGATCTCATTCTTTTTTTATGGTTGCTTAGTATTCTGTGGTGTATATGTGCTACATTTTCTTTATCCAGTCTATCATTGATGGGCATTGGGGTTGGTTCCAATCTGCTATTGTAAATAGTGCTGCAAGGAACATACATGTGCATGTGCCTTTATAGTAGAATGATTTATAACCCTTTGGGTATATATCCAGTAATGGGAGATTCCTCAAGGATCTAGAACCAGAAATACCATTTGACCCATCACTTTTGCCATATAAGTTAATCAGAAAAGTGACATCTCCTTACCTCTGCCATTTTCCACTGATTAGAAGCAAGTCACTTGCTCATACTCCAGGGGAGAGGACTAAACAACGCTGTGGACTCCAGGAGGTAGGAATCATGGGGCCACCTAACGTTCACCTGTCATACCTATCTTCATGCCCTTTCAATTTGGAAGAGTACCACTCATTTATTTTGTCAAATGTCACTCTCCTGGGTTTGTATGATGTGTTTTTATAATGGAAACGAGGGATGCATTCTTGACAGTGTCACAGTAATGATGCTGTGACCTTCACATTGCATCATCATGTCAAAGGGTACATGATGTCAATGTTTCATTACTGTTGACCGTAATCTTCATCACTTAGTTAAAGTATTTTCTCCTGCGTTTTTCTTCTATACAGTTACTATCTTCCCACTTGTAGTTAATAAATATCTTGGAGGGGTAATACTTTAATACTATGCAAATCCTTTTTCACCCACTAACTTTAGTATCTCTTGTCTTGATGTCCATTGTGAGGATACATGGAAGCTCCCCTATGTACATAAGTTGTGCTAATAAATGCTTTGAATTGGTCACCCTGGAATTGAGTGTTTCTTTCTTTGTAATCCCAACAGCCCCATCTCGGGATGGTTTGGGCAGTCCCTTTTGGGAACTCCCCTACCACTGCTTTTGGGGTGACTCTAGCTGAGTGTTCAGGTGGACAAAGTAAGGTTGTTTCTGATATTTGACTACTATATATAAACCTTCTATAAACATCCTTTACAAGTCTTTTTGTCGACATATGTTCTTGAGTTTATAGCTAAGGGAGGACGTGATTTACATAGTTTATACTTCTGCTGCAATGTATATAAGTTCCAGTTGCTCCTCAAACTTACCAATACTTTGTGTTGTCAGACATTTTAACTTTAGCCATTCAGGTGCATGTGTAGTGGTATCTCATTGTGACTTTTAGTTACTATTTTCTGATAATGATGGGAACATCTTTTCATATGATATTATCTATTTTGATATACTCTTGGGTCATTCAACTCTTTTCCCCATTTTTAGTTTGATTTGTCATTTTCCTATTGATTTGTAGGAATTTATGAATATATTTTAAACAAAAGTCTTCTATGTGTGCATACAGACATAAAAAGGAGGGTGGGTGGAGAGAGAGAGAGAGAAGAGAGGGAGAGATAAGAAAGAATGGTCTGTGGCTTCTTATTCACTTTCTTAATCATGTCTTATTATAAATAGATGTTCTTAATTTTAATGAAGACCCATCTACTTAGGTAAGTCCACAATAAATGGGCTGGGTTATGAAACTTTCATGAGGGCTTAAGAAATTTGGCTTAGGATCACAGCTAGCTTCCATGTGTTTAGCAACATGTTTTGATCTTTCAGTGTTTCAGACCATAAACTATACAACTTCACCAGTGCCTGGGAATGTTCAAGGCCCTGCCTTGGGTTCAAAGCTGCAAGGGAAAACATGCAGCTGAACAGGTCACAGGGAGGTCAAGGCATTCTGTGAAACACAGAGAGTGGGAGAAACTTGGGGAACCTACAAACCTATCATCATAAGAATGAATAAACAAATTATGGTGTGGTTGTATAAAGGAAGATTATATCACAATTGAAAAAAAGTCCTGTTGATTTCCAAAACAACATGGGTGAATTCCAAAAGTACCAGTTGGAATGAAAAAGATTCCATTTATATGAAGTTCAAGAATAGGCAAATCTTATCTTGAGCGGTGGGAGTCAGAATAGCACTTACTCCTTAAGGGAGAACAGTGGGTTCTAACTGGGACAGGACACAGAAAAATCCTCTAAGGCAGGACATAGAAATCTTCCGTGTCTTGATCTAGGTGGTGAGTACACTGATCCTTTCAAATGCAAAAATTCATTGAGTTATATATATATATAAGATGTGGGCACCTTAATGTGTATGATATACATCACTTCAATAAAAAGTGATGACACAGAGCTTTATTTGATAATGAGTAATACATTACAAACTGTTATCCTGTTATGATGGGTAAAATAACACATGAATATATGCATATGCCATGAGTGATGTAGATACACACACAGACACACACACACACACACACACACACACGTAAAATAACGCATATGAGTATATGCATATGCCTTAAGTGGAGATACACACACACACACACACACACACCCATATATGCATATGTCTTGAGTGATGGAGATACACACACACACACACACACACACACACACACACACACCCCACCCCCCCACACACCCCCACACACTCCCACACCCTCCCCCTGCTCAGGCTTGAAATTCTGAAACTCCAGGCATGACACGCCCTGCGCCTTCTGGTCTTCAGCGCCTCCCACTCTCACCGCCGGTTCCATTCCGGCCAGCGACTGTGGAAGCCTCCGCTGATTTCTTTTTTTTGGACACAGTCTACTCATCACGTAGGGCCTTAGCCGCACGGACACCAGAAAAGGACCTAGAGCTCGAAGGTGACCCAAGCGCGGTGACTTCTGGGAAATGTAGTCCATCCGGAATAACCGTGTCCACGGCGCCCGCGGGTTTGTAGCCTATGCTCAGAGTGCGCATGCGCAAGAGCTGCGTCTTATACGCACCGTTCGTTCACTTACTCTATGAAGGGCTGTGATTTCACGGCGTCCTGCGTGTTTAGAGGAGGCTAGTGGAATTTTGAGTCTCGACTGGAGAAGGCAGAGCACAGGCATTCGTACCTCAAAGCCTCAAACCTGCGTGTGAGAGAAGGTAGCGAGTTCCAGAGTCTGGTCGGCGGTTGGTACTCTAGGTGCGAACTCTGTGGGGCGGGGACTTCTGTTTTTCACGCTCCTAGGTAGCGCCAGCGCCAGGGGCACAGCAGGCGTTAAGTGTGCATTGGTTTTAGAGAAAGAATGCCTGTGCGTTGTGTGTTTTCACTCTGTGACATTGTGGGAGTCATTGTGTGTGACCACGGATGGGGTTGTAGTCCTGATTATGGTTTGTTTCTACGTGTGTTACTTTCGACGTGAAGTGGTTTGTGTTTCAGATTTTGAGATTATGTAAAATTTTTAAGCCCTCTGCCTTCACTCCAACTCCCACTCTGAAATTCCCATGCTCAGTTGGCATTCTCTCACTTAAAATACGAATCTGGCAGATTCGTCCAAGGTGTATGCTGCTAGGGCCTACTTATTCATTAGGCAGAATGGGCAAGATACTAAAGGGCCCACAGAAATGTTTCTTTTCAAAATAACAAGAAAAATTGATTATTATTATTTTTTTTTTCTTTTAGCTGGTGTCTTGCTCTGTCTCCAGGCTGGAGCACAGTAGCACAGTCTTGGCTCACTGCAACCTCCACCTCCCGGGTTCAAGAGATTCTTTTGCCTCAGCCTCCCGAGTAGCTGGGACTACAGGCGTGTGCCAAACGCCCAGCTAATTTTTGTATTTTTAGTAGAAACGGAGTTTCACCATGTGGGCCAGGATGGTCTCGATCTCTTGACCTTGTGATCCGCCCGCCTCGGCCTCCCAAAGTGCTGGGATTACAGGCGTGAGCCACCGCGCCCGGCGAAAAATGGATTTTAAGGTCAAAAAAACTTAATATCTTAGTCTACTGACGAGTATTTAAACTGATAACAATCATTTTGGAAAACTATTTGGCAAGATCTATTGAATTTGAATATATGCATTTTTATAACCTAGCAGTTCCATTCTTACCTTTAACCCAAAGTGTGTATACATATTCATCAAAATACATGAACAGGGATGTCTCTGGCATTGTCATTTTGATTGGAATTGCATTCAATATATGAGTACTTCTCAGGAAAACTGGTAAACATTGAGAAAAGGATGGGTGTGGTGGCTCATGCCTGTAATCCCAGCACTTTGGGAGGCTGGGAAGGGTGGATCACTTGAGGCCAGGAGTTCAAGACCAGCCTGGCCAACATGGCAAAAACCCATCTACTAAAAATACAAAAATTAGTTGGGTGTGGGGGTGCCCACCTGTAGTCCCAGCTTACTCAGGAGGCTGAGGCAGGAGATTTGCTTGAACCCAGGAGGTGGGAGGTGGAGGTTGCAGTGAGCCTAGATCATGCCACTGCACTCCACCCTGAGTGATAGTGTAACATTCTATCTCAAAAAAAAAAAAAAAAAATTGAGAAGGGACTTCCAGGAAGATATAATAGATGTACTTTTTAAATTCACCCAGCTAAGTGCAATCAAAACCCTGGGCATTAGTTATTAAAAAAAAAAAAAGAGAGAGAGAAACAAGACTGCGTGATAGAGAAAAGGTAGACTGGTGCTGAGTTGCCTTGGTTTTCTTTATGCCTCCTTTGTGCCAGACTTAAAGCCAAAGAAGCTAGCAGTCCCAGTACACCAATGGGCACAGACAAAAAAGTCCCAGCAAAAGCCTGCTCTCTTTAGCCAAAAGACAAGGAGGAGGGCCGCATAGCAAGACAGAAAACTTTTAGACAATTACTGCTGTGCTCTAGTCAAATACCACAAGAGAAAACTTCAGGACTATCCCCAGCATGCCAGCAGAGACCCATGCTTCCACTCTTGCCAGGACAGTCAGGACTTTCCTCCCCACCCCTTAACCCAGTGCAAATAGTAGAAGGTGCTTGGAGTGCAGTAATAAGGCACTCCATTGCCCCCAAATTAGAAAGGTATCAGTGGAGGTCTAGTGGGAAACCAGAACTCCCACCCCTGCCACTAGTAATGAGGAACCCCTGTGGGTATCAATGGAGGCTGAGTGGGAAATCTGGATTTCTGTCACCACCTAATAATGAGGCAGCACCCACTTCCCCTACCACAGTGATGTCAGAGGAGACCAGCTAATATAAACTGAATTGTGCACTCTACTCCCCAAGTTCATATGTTGAAGTCCTAACTCTCAGTACCTCAACATGTGGATTGTATTTGGAGATAAGGTCTTTAAAGAGGTAATTAAGGTTAAATGAGGTCTTTGGTGTGGGCCCTAATCCAGTATGACTGGTGTCCTTAGAAAAGAGTAGATCAGGACACAGATACTCAAAGGGTGTGTGAAGGTAGCATGTGAGGATACCAGAAGAGCATGGCCATCTACAAGCCAAAAAGAGAGACCTAAGAAGAAACATACTGCTGACACCTGGATATCAGACTTCTACCCTTCAGAACTGTAAGGAAATTAATTTGTGTTGTTTAAGCTGCCCAAGCAGTGGCACTTTGTTAGGTATGATCCAGAGCCCTAACTCATAAAACCAAAGATGTTCAGTTCTAACGGAAAATCACTTATTACATCAAGAACCAGGAAGATCTCAAACTGAATGAAAAAGACTCAATAGATGCCTACACTAAGATGATAGAAATATTAGAACTATTTGACAAGAATTTTAAAGCATCCATCTTAAAAATGCTTCAGATAATAATTACAAACATGCTTGAAACAAATAAAAATACAGAATGTTTCAGCAAAGGAATCAAAGATATAAAGAAACACCAAAGGGAATTTTGAGACCTGAGAAATTCAGTAACCAGTTAAAAACTCATTGGATATACTTAGCAGCATAATGGAGAGAACAGAGGAAAGAATCAGGAAACTGGAAGACAGAACAGTAGAAATGACCCAGAATGAACAACGGACTGGATAAAAGACCAAAAACACAAAAATGTGTAAATCTATACAGAAATTGACATAACAATTATAGTCAAACATAGTAACACTCTGCTGACAATAATTGACAGAATAGCTAAAAAATCAATAAGGACAGAGAAGACTTGAACAATATTATCAACCAATTAGATTTTATTGACATAACATTCTGCCAAACAACAGCGAAATGCCTAATTTTTCCAAGTACATACAGATCATGTGTCAAGATAGGCCATAACCTGGACCATGCAACAAATCTCAAAAGCTTTATAAGGATTCAAGTTATATAGAATATGTTCTCTATTCCACATTAGAATTAGATTAGGAATCAATACCAATACTTTTTTTTTTTTAACAAAAAGCAGGAACTAAATAATTTTTTGTTGTTGTTGTTGTTGAGATGGAGTCTTGCTTTGTTGCCCAGGCTGGAGTGCATGGAGTGCAATGACATGCTCTCGGCTCATAGCAACCTCCACCTCCTGGGTTCAAGCAATTCTCCTGTCTTAGCCTGTCGGGTAGCTGGGATTACAGGTGTGTGCCACCACACCTGGCTAATTTTGTATTTTGTAAGTAGAGACAGGGTTTCACCATGTTGGTCAGGCTGGTCTTGATCCCCTGACCTCATGATACACCTGCCTCAGCCTCTGAAAATGCTGGGATTACAGGCATGAGCCACCGGGCCCAGCAAATAACTTTTTTTTTTTTTTTTTTTTGAGACAGTCTCATTCTGTCACCCAGCCTAGAGGGCAGTGGCGCAATCTCAGCTCACTGCAACCTCCACCTCCCAAGTTCAAGCAATTCTGCCTCAGCCTCCCAAGTAGCTGAGACTACAGGTGTAAGACACCATACCTTGCTAATTTTTGTATTTTTTAGTAGAGACGGGGTTTTGCCATGTTCACCAGGCTAGTCTCCAACTCCTGATCTCAAGCAATCTGTCCACCTGGGCCTTCCAGAGTGCTGGGATTACAGGTGTGAGCCACCACACCCACCCAGCATTTCACAGTCTACAGGTCAAATAAAATTTAAAAAATAAACAAAAACATATCAAAATGTATAGGATGTAGATAAAATAAGACTTCAAGGAAAATGTATAGCATTAAATGCCTATATCAAAAGAGAAGAGTGTCTCAGTGACTGATATGATTTGGGTTTCAGATGCTCTTCTTTTTCTTGTTTCTTAAGATAAACACTGTATTAGTCCATCAGTGACTGATATCGTTTGGATCTGTGTTCCCACCAAATCTCATCTCGAATTGCAATCCCCAGTGTTGGAGGTAGGGCCTGGTGGGAGGTAAATAGATCATGGGTATGGAGTTCTCATGAATGGTTCAGCATTGGTATTGTATAGTGAGTGAATTCGCAGATCTGGTTGTTTACAAGGGCATGGCGCTTCCTCCCTCGATCTCTTCCTCCTGCTCCAGCCATGTGACTTCTGCCATAAGTAAAAGCTCCTTGAGACCTCCCCACAAGCAGAAGCCACTATGCTTCCTGTATAGCCTGCAGCACTGTAAGCCAACCAAACCTCTTTTCTTTATAAATTACTCAATCTCAGGGATTTCTTTATAGCAGTGTGAGAAAAGACTAATACAGTGACCTAAGCTTTTACCTTAAGAAACAAACAAAAAAAGAACATCTGAAACCTAAAGTAGGCAAAAGAAAGGAAATAAAAAAGATACAGAAATCCATGAAATATGCACACCTGTTCATGATTTAAAAAACACATTCAACAAATTAGAAATGGAAGGGAACTTCTCCAACACAATAAAGCACATCTATAAAAAACCCACAGCTAATATCATACTTAATGGTAAAAGATCTGATTTCTAAGATCAGAGACAAAACAAAGATGTGCACTCTCACCACTTTTTGTTTTTTGAGATGGGAGTCTTGCTCTGTTGCCTAGGCTGGAGTACAGTGGCATGATCTCGGCTCACTGCACACTGCAAGCTCTGCCTTCAAGGTATTCCCCTGCCTCAGCCTCCTGAGTAGCTGGAATTACAGGCTCCTACGACCACACCCTGCTAATTTTTTGTATTTTTAGTAGAGATGGAGTTTCACCATGTTGGCCAGGCTGGTCTTGAACTCCTGACCTGAGGTGATCTGCTCACCTCAGCTTTCTAAAGTGCTGGGACTACAGGCATGAGGCACCATGCCTGGCCAACTCTCACCACTTCTATTTGATACATGCTGGAGGTTCTAGCCAGGGCAGCTAGGCAAAGAAATGAAATAAGAGGTATCCATATGGAAATGAAGAAGGAAAATGAAGAAGTAAAACTATATTTGCAGTTATGATTTTATACACATAAATTCCTAAAGAAATCACAAAAAACTAATAAGACTAGTAAATGAGTTCAGCAAAGTTACAGGAAGATCAATATGCAAAAACAGTTCTGTTCTTGTACACTATCAAAGAATAATCAAAAAATGAAAGAAGAAAAACAATTCCATTTACAATAGAATTTAAAGGAAGAAAATACTTAGGAACAAAGTTAACAAACTAAGAAAAAAGTTTGTACACTGAAAACTATAAAACATCATTGAAAAAAAATTAAAGAAGACCTAAATAAAAGGAAAGACATCTGTAGTTCATGGAAGAGAAAATTTAATATTGTTAAGATGGCAATACCTCCCAAACTGATCTATGGATTCAATGCAATCCTCATCAGTATCCTAGCTGGCTCCCCTGCCCCAGGAAATTGACCAGCTGATCCTAAATTCATATGGAAATGCAAGGGACCAAAAATAACCAAAACAACTTTAGAAAAGAACAGTTGAAGGACTCACATTTCCCAATTTCTAAAGTTACTAGAAAACTACAGTATGGTACTGGCATAAAGGTAGACATATAAATCAGTGGAATAGAATTCAAAGTCCACAAATAAGTCCTGATATTTATTGCCAGTTCATTTTCAACAAGGGTGCTAAGACCATTTAGTAAGGGAAAGAATAGTCTTCTTAACAAATGATGGTGTTATATGTAAATTTTCAGTGCCACAAAAGTAGTACTCAAATAGAAATTTAATTTTCTCAGCAAGGCAACTTTACTTTCTGCAGAAGGGGTGCCCCCGTTAGCCATCTTGCCACAAGAGGACACTGAACAAAGGAGGCAGGGCCATTTATATCTCTTTGGTGAGATCATAGGAGACAAAAGTCAACATAAAACAATCTATTGTATTCCCATATATTAAAAAAGAACAATTGGAAATTGAAATTTGAAAAATAGTAGTATTTAATTTAGAACCCCAAAAAAGGAATACTTAGGTATAAATCTAATAAAGTATGTGCAAGTTCTGTATGTTAAAACTACAAATTACTCATGAAAGAAATATGAGAGTCTTAAACAAATAGGTTGATACTATGTGTATGATTTAGAACATTCTCAGTATTGCTAAAATGTCAATTGTCCCCAAACTCATCTATATGTTCATTGTACTCTCAATAAAAATCCAAGCAAATTATTTTTACAGATGGCAAAGCTGATTCTAGAAATTATGGCAAGGCAAACAAATTTGATAGCCAAAATAAAATAATGGAGTTGGAAGACTCACACTATCTGGTTTTAAGACATTATATGCAGATACAAAAGTCAAGATGTGCAATATTTGGCAAAATGATAGACATATACATCAATGAAACTGCACTGAGGCCAGAAAAAGACCCATACACATATGGTTAATGGATTCACAAAGGTGCCATGTCAATATTGAAAGAATAGTTAATTGGATTCTCATATGCAAATAATGGACCTTCCTTATATAAAGATTAATTCACATCTTATATAAAGACTAACTTAGGCCAGGCGCGGTGGCTCACGCCTGTAATCCCAGCACTTTGGGAGGCCGAGGCGGGTGGATCACGAGGTCAAGAGATCGAGACCATCCTGGTCAACACGGTGAAACCCTGTCTCTACTAAAAATACAAAAAATTAGCTGGGCATGGTGGTGCGTGCCTGTAATCCCAGCTACTCAGGAGGCTGAGGCAGGAGAATTGCCTGAACCCAGGAGACGGAGGTTGTGGTGAGCCGAGATCGCGCCATTGCACTCCAGCCTGGGTAACAAAAGTGAAACTCCGTCTCAAAAAAAAAAAAAAAGAAAAAAAAGACATATGGATAGCAAACAAGCAATAAAGATGCTCAGTGGTCATTAGGGAAATATAAATTAAAACCAAAATGAAATCCCCCTATAAACTTTTGAAATCCTAATAACAAAATAAAAAACAAACCAAACCCTGACATACGAATTATTGAAGTTAAGGAACTGGACTTTCATACACTGGTGGTGGGAATGTAAAATAGTAGTTATTTTAGAAAAGTTCACCAGTTTTTCATAGATAAATATACTGTTACAATAAAATCCAGCAATTCCACTCCTATTTACTAAGACAAAAGAAAATGTGGATACACAAAACTATATGCAAATGTTGACAGCTTTCTTCATAATTACTAAAACCTGAAAACCCAAATATCCCACCAGTGATAAATGGATAAACTGTGGAACATTCATATGATAGACTACTACTCAGCAATAAAAATAAATGACTTCTGTGCTGATATATGCAACAAGACAGATGAGTCTCAGAAGCATTAAGTGAAAAGTACCAGACTCCAAAGGAAACATACTCTAAGACTCCATTTATATGACATTCTGGAAAGGATAAACTATACAGACAGAAAATGAGTCAGTGGTTGACAAAGGCTGGTGATGGGGAGAGGGGATGACTAAACAGAACAAGCAAGTTTTAGGGCAGGGGGTGCTAGAACTGTTAAATGTCTTAATTGTGATGGTGTTCACATGACAGCACTTGCCAAAATGCATAATGATACACTAGAGTCAGTTTCACTTTATATTAATTATTCCTTAATTTTAAAAAAAGTTAGCTTGTATGATTTTCATAGATGCCTTTTATCTCATTGAAGAATTTTTTCATCATGAATGGATGCTGAATTTTGTCAAATGTTTTCTCTGAATCTACTGAGATGATCATACATGTGATCATAAGAATTCACATATGAGTACATACTAAATCCATATGAAGCTCAGGAACAGACCTAATTAATTTATAATTTAGAAATCATAATACTTGGCACTGGAGGTGGGACTGACTGGAAATGGGCACAAGAAAACTTTTTGGTTTAATAAGAGATATCGTATACATTGATCTTGGTGATGATTACATTTATCAAAATTCAGGAAGACATAAACTTGAGATTTGTGCATGTAACTGCATGCAGATTACACCTCAATAAAGTACTGTTAACATTACAAAACTTCTAATTGCTAGCCCCAAAAACTGATTTCTGTACCCATTAACAAGCTGCAACCTTCAGTTTGATACTCATCCATGAGACCTGCAAAAATGGGAAAATCAGGCCATGTGACTAACATATGTCCTCCAAGCCTTGCAGAATTCTTCTGAGTACAATTTTAAGAGAATTTTTTAAGAGATAAATAATAAAAATGTCAAATATGCCTGAATTTCAAATATGATAGTAATTTCAAATATTACTGAAAAATTAGTGTTTAGGCACTGAAAAGGCAGAGTAGATTTGGCAGTCAACAAAGGCTCTACCCTCTTGGAGCTTATATTCTACTGGAACAGAGTTCAGCATTTCCATCTTAGTACTTCTGGTTCACTCCAGATCAGACTCATCCTTCCTAATTCTCTTGTTTGCATGTATCAGCTAATGGTCAGTGTTCTGAATGCAGTCTGTATATCTCCACTCTTGTGAAGCTTCTCTGCTGTGGTGTCTCCCAGTCATTTGGCTGAACTATTGACTCTATAAAACAAATGTTTTGTCTATGATAGCTCTGATAATTAAAACATTTCAGCACCCATCTAAGATAGTAAAACATATTTTATTGAGTTTCTTTCCTGTGTGAATCCTCTGATGAAGGAAAGTCCTTGTCACCTTCATCATCAGCATGGACTCGCTGATGAATGATAAGACTTGAGCTCCAACTGAAGTCCTTCCCACACTCCTCACATTTGTATGGTTTTTCTCCAGTGTGAACTCTTTGATGGGCTTGAAGGTATGAGCTCCAGCTGAAGACTTTCCCGCATTCCTCACATTTGTATGGTCTCTCTCCTGTGTGGACCCTCTGGTGGGCTTGAAGGTAGGATCTCTGCCTGAAGCGCTTACCACACACATCACATCGGTATGGTTTTTCTCCTGTGTGGACTCCACGATGTGCCAGAAAATTTGAGGCCCGACAGAAGCCCTTTCCACACTCCTCACATTGATAGGGTTTCTCTCCTGTGTGGCATCTCTGATGGGCTTGAAGCTGTGAACCTACACTGAAGCCCTTCCCACACTCCACACACTGATACGGTTTCTCTCCAGTGTGGACTCTCTGATGCACCTGAAGGCTGGAGAACTGACTGAAGGCCTTACCACACTTCTCACATTTATAGGGTTTCTCTCCTGTGTGGATTCTACAGTGTACATTAAGATCTGAGCTCCGACTGAAGCCCTTCCCACATGTACCGCATTTGTAGGGTTTCTCTCCAGTGTGGCCTCTTTGATGGGCCAGAAGATTTGAGGCCTGGCTGAAGCCCTTGCCACACTCTTCACATTTATAGGGTTTTTCCCCAGTATGGACTCTAAAATGAATGTTGAAATCTGAGCTACGACTGAAGCCCTTACCACATGCATCACACTGATATGGTTTCTCTCCAGTATGGCCTCTTTGATGGTCCAGAAGATTTGAGACCCGGCAGAAGCCTTTCCCACACTCCTCACATTTGTATGGTTTCTCTCCAGTGTGGCTTATCTGATGGGCCTGAAGGTGTGAACCCACACTGAAACCTTTCCCACACTCCTCACATTTATAGGGTTTCTCTCCTGTGTGGATTCTACAATGAATGTTAAGGTGTGAGCTGTAACTAAAGCTCTTGCCACACACATTGCATTTGTATGGCTTCTCACCAGTGTGGATTCGCTGATGAGCCTGCAGTCGTGAACGCCAACTGAAGCTCTTCCCACACTCTTCACACTTATACGGTTTCTTTCCAGTGTGAACTTTCAGATGAACTTGAAGATATGATCTCTGACTGAAGCTCACCCCACAGTCCTCACATTTATAGGGTTTCTCTCCTGTATGAACTATCAGAGGAGCTTGACAATGTGAGCTTTTCCTAACATTCCTCCCACATTCTTCATATTTGTATGGATTCTCTCCAGTGGCAACTCTCTGATGATGGTGAAGATGTGACCTGTGACTGAAACTCATATAAGTCACATCATCTATGTATGATTTTGCTCCACTGTGGACTCTCTGATGGGCTTGAAGACTTGAAAACCGACGGAAGGCATTATCACATTTTTCACATTTGTAGGGCTTCTCTCCTGCATAAGCCCTTTGGTTAATTTGAAAATGGGGGCTCCAGTTGAAACTTTTCACACAGTGTTCCCCTTTGTAGGGTTTTTCACCAGTGTGGACTCTGTGGTGAACTTGAAGATGGGAACTCTGATTACTGAACCCTTCACCTTTATAGTGCAAATCATCTCGTTTTTCCAACTGACAGCCTGTTCTTTGAATATTTACCACAGAATCTTGACACTTGGTTAATTCTCTTGTAATCTGTTGCCAGATCTGGGAGCAGAAAAGCTCTTCATGAGGCAGGTACCTTAATCCTACCTCTTGAAGAGTCTCCATCTCTTTTAGATGCTTGCCTCCTAAAAGGATAAAAAAAAAATTTGGAGATGGTGCATGTAAATAATGTTTTGTTCCAAGATACCAAGTTTATAAACTCGGGCCCACAGCCTACGGCTTCATTCAACCAGGAGAAGGTTCCATGTTTCTTTATCATCAAGTACATGTACCAAGAAACCAAGAGGGAGTCACCAGGTTCTCATTCACTACACATTAATAAGACCTGCTTAGAATCATACTAAATTTCTATGTGAGCTACCAGGTAGAAATGTGGTGGTTGCAGAACAGGAAACATATTTCCTAAGAAATCTTTACCAAGAAATTGAACCTTACTAAAAACCTCTTTTTTTTTTTTTTTTTTTTTTTTGAGATGGAATCTTGCTCTGTCTCCCAGGCTAGAGTGCAGTGGCATGATCTCAGCTCACTGCAATCTCTGCCCGGGTTCAGTTGATTCTTTTGCCTCAGCCTCCTGAGTAGCTGAGATTACAGGTGCCCGCCACTGCACCTGGCTAATTTTTGTATTTTTAGTAGAGACAGCGTTTCACTATCTTGGCCAGGCTAATCTCAAACTCCTGACCTTGTAGTCTACCCACCTCAGCCTCCCAAAGTACTACAGGTGTGAGCCACCACACCTGGCCAAAAGCCTCATTTTTTGCTATAGCAGATGTCTAATTATTGAATAGCTTCCACAAAACTTGCCTACTGCATAGACATCTGAACAAAGTGGCCCTGTTCAAAATGTCTAGTAAAATTCCTCCATATAAATTATCAAAACTTTTGCCTGGGATTATTTCATTGGAAGTTTACTCTAAGGTTAGGAGATTTTGAGGCACTGTGCTAGTTAGAAAGACACACATTTGGCATAAAGTATCTTATCACCTAAGTTGGGGTCCCAACTTCTTGGCCATGAACGAGAACTAGTACCAGTCCATGGTCTCTTAGGAACTGGGCTGCACAGCAGGAGGTTAGCAGTAGGCAAGTGAGCATTACCACCTGAGCTCTGCCTCCTACCAGATCAGTGGTGGCATTAGATTCTTATAGGAGCACAAATCCTATTGTGAATTGCACATGCAAGGGATCTGGATTGCGTGCTCCTGTGAGAATCTAACTGAGGCCTGAAGATCTAAGGTAAAACAGTTTCATTTCGAAACCATCCCCCCGACCCTAGTCTATGGAAAAACTGTCTTTGAACAAATCAATCCCTGGTGCCAAAAAGATTGGGAATTGCTGACCTATATACCTAAAGTTTGAGTGTAAACAGATAGTGGTCCTTTATCGCTTGCTAGGAAATATCCTCCATGAGAACGCCTGGGAGAAGAGGTTTATGATAACAACATTCATTATTCTAAAACCTGATAGCAATTAAAGTTTCTATAACCACCAGGGGGGTAAAAGTGAAAAATTAGAAGCTACTCTTTTACAACAGAGTAAGAATTTGCAGGGAAAAAATAAGTAAGGCAATAGTACAGATCTCAAAGTCAACACTGAACATAACTAAGTTATGTTCTCCTTGGAATGCTGTTCCCCCAATTTGCTATATAGCTTGCTACTCACTTATTTCTCAGCCCTCTCTTCAAACAAGACCTTATCAGTGAGGCCTCTTTTTGTTTTTTTTTTTGAGACAGGGTCTCACTCTCACCCAGGCTGGAGTGCACAGGCATGAACATGGCTTGCTGAAGCCTCAACCTCCTCGCTCAAGTGATTCTCCTGCCTTAGTGCAAAAAGGCAGGACTGTAGTCCAAAAAGCTTGGACTACAGAGGCACACCACCATACCTGGCTAATTTTTGTATTTTTTGTAGAGATGGGGTTTTACCGTCTTGCTTAGGCTGGTCTCAAGCTCCTGAGCTTAAGCTATCCACTTGCCTCAGGCTCCCAAAGTATTGGGATTACAGGTGTGAGACCCCACGCTCAGCCCAGTGAGGCCTCTTTACCACTCAATATCAAATAGTAAATTATCCCCATCTACCTTACACCCCTGGCAGTTTCCATTCACCTGTTTTGACAAAGCACATATTACCCTCTGACCAATGATATATGCCCCTTACCATTTTTTATGTCTCTGTTGAATGGATATTGCCATCCATGAAGACAAGAATTTTATATCATTCACCTCTTCATCACCCAAGAGCTCTGCATGACACGCAGTGTTCAACAGATGTGTTGAATAAATAAATTCCCATTTGTCTTCTCTGGGAGACTTTGAACCAAATTACAAAAGTGAAAGAACTTTTTCAAGTAAACAATGCATAATAGGAAAGGGACTAGAAAGAGCAATTCTTTTGGGCAGTTAAAGATTTCACCAGATGCAGGGGTAAGCTAAGTGAATGGTGCTGATGAGAAAATCAATGATGGTAAGAATTACTTGGGAGAAAAAAAAAATCAAAAGGCAGAAAAGTGGCTAGGGGATCTAGGGATTGATTGCTTCTGAAATTTTTGTTCTCTCTCTGTCTGTTTGAAATTTTTCCTTTTTCAAGTAGGAGTCAATATTTAGGGCCTCAGGAACAATGCTGTCTCTGAAAGCAGACTATAAAAATGGATGGATGTAAATAAATTTTTCTATATGGATCACACCATTGTTTTTCAAAGTGAAGGCTAGGACTATTAGTGAGTCTGAAATAAATTCAGTAGCTTGTGACAAGCATTAACAGAATAGAAAAATATTAGAGGTGTTTTGTAAACAGTAAATATATTTCTCCGCATAAATTCTTGTTTAAGGCCACACACACACACATATACTCATATGTGGATGTTTGTATTGTTCATGATATAAAAAATATTTCTTTTTGTAACTCATACTCAAAAGTTTGAAAGGTTCTAGCCTAAATGATTAAGAAAGGTATTAATTTCTTTTTTTTTTTCTTTTTTTTTTTTTTTTTTGAGACGGAGTTTCGCTCTTGTTACCCAGGCTGGAGTGCAATGGCGCAATCTAGGCTCACCGCAACCTCCGCCTCCTGGGTTCAGGCAATTCTCCTGCCTCAGCCTCCTGAGTAGCTGGGAGTACAGGCACGCGCCACCATGCCCAGCTAATTTTTTGTAGTTTTTTAGTAGAGACGGGGTTTCACCATGTTGACCAGGATGGTCTCGATCTCTCGACCTCGTGATCCACCCGGCTCGGCCTCCCAAAGTGCTGGGATTACAGGCTTGAGCCACCGCGCCTGGCTAGGTATTAATTTCTTAATCAAGCAAATTATTCAAATAGAAAGTTATGTGGTAATAATGGAAACTTGGAAAACAGATAAATGTGTTTCCTTTAAGTTCAAGCCGACATAGTTTTGTCATGTCTGTATGTATTTTGCAAGTTTTCACTTTTATTTTTATTTCTTTATTTATTTTGAGATGGAGTTTCATTCTTGATGCCCAGGCTGGAGTGCAATGGCACACTCTAGGCTCACTGCAACCTCCGCCTCCTGGGTTCAAGCGATTCTCCTGCTTCAGCCTCCCAAGTAGCTGGGATTACAGGCGCCCATCACCATGCCCAGCTAATTTTTGTATTTTTAGTAGAGACAGGGGTTCACCATATTGGCCAGCCTGTTCTGGAACTCCTGGTCTCAGGTGATCCACCAGCCTCAGCCTCCCAAAGTGCTGGAATTACAGGTATGAGCTACCATGCCTGTCCACAAGTTTTCATTTTTAAATATGACTTTTTTGGGGGGTCTTCCTGAGAATGTGTCAATTTGAAGAGGGCAATTTCCCTATTCTGCCCAGGTTATAATATTTCTGATTGAAAATGATGTTAGGCCCTTATTACAATGAAGAGAAAACTAAAATCTACCTTCTTTAACATATGTTTATTTAATGGTTATCTTCTATAACATTTACTTGCTTATGGCTAATTTTATAAAAAACAAAGGCATTGCCAGACATAACATATTTGAAAAGGGATGACTAAAATAATAAGTAATGTTCTTTTATGTACTCTCTTTGGAAGAGGTAAATGGTTGCCACAAAGAAAATCTTTAAAGGGAAACACTTAAAAGCTATTCTCTAAACATTATTTTTTCTTCTGTAAAGTATTTTTCTTTTACAGGGGACCTGCCTTAAAAGTGGCTTTAAAAATCTTTATTCTAAAAAGTAGTTATTCACCAAGTGAGCAAGATTCACTATTAATGGCTACAGGAAAGCCACAAGGGGGAAATTATATTCAGTTTGATTACAACTAAAGTAAGCTTTCAATTAGATGTGGCTGCTGTGGGCTCAATGTGTGTGCCCCCCTTGTTTGTATGCTGAAATCCTAATTCCTAAGACATTAGGAAGATAATTAGGTCCTGAGGGAAGATTTTTCACAGATAGGATTAGTGCCCTTAGAAAAGAGGCCTGAGAGAGATTTCTTGCCCCTTCCAGGTAAGGACACAGCAAGAAGGCACTGTCTTTGGATCAGGAAGCGGGCCCTCAGCAGACAATGATTCTGTTACTGCTGTGAACTTGGACTTCCCAGCCTCCAGAACTGTCAGAAATAAATTTATGTTGTTTATAAGTCCCCCAGTCCATAGTATTTTGTTTTAGCATCTTGAACAAACTAAGTGAGTTAATGGATACAGATCTACATATATCCAAAAGTACCTAACAAAATAGAATTAGATTAGCTATTCATCAGGGGAAAAAAAACTGTTCTAGGCTATGCCTTCGTCACATATTTTTGTTTACCAACCTTGGACTATCTCCAAGACTAACAGAAAAAAGTCCAGCAGCCCCAGCTCCTCCTCACCTGAGGAGTTACCTCTCTGGGTTGCTGTCTTCATCATCCACAGTTTTTCTTCTCTCCCTGACTGGGGTAGACCATCTGGTATGGACTGATGCACTGTGAAAAGGCAAGGACATAGTTTTATAATTAATACATCAGAGGCCAAAATTACTAAAAATTCTTGTCCTCATTTCATCATCTTTAGTACATCAAAATTAGTGTTTTCCACACTTCTAATTATGACCCATTGGAGGAAGCATATTTCATGCAAAGACCCAAGATACACAGATGTGAGTATAAATTACTGGAAAAAATGTGTTTTTCATCATGCCCTCTCCATTGTCTCTCACAGTCTTCTTGGCAACAAGACATAGTTTTTGCTGCAATGTGCAGTTATTGCCAAGTGCTCTGACATTTTCTACCCCATTTTATTTCTTTTTTTTTTTTGGAGACGGAGTTTCGCTCGTTACCCAGGCTGGAGTGCAATGGCGCGATCTCGGCTCACCGCAACCTCCGCCTCCTGGGTTCAGGCAATTCTCCTGCCTCAGCCTCCTGAGTAGCTGGGACT
>NW_016107611.1:573260-575464 GCF_001604975.1 Cebus imitator
GCTAATTTTTTGTATTTTTAGTAGAGACGGGGTTTCCCCATGTTGACCAGGATGGTCTCGATCTCTTGACCTCGTGATCCACCCGCCTCGTCCCCCCAAAGTGCTGGGATTACAGGCGTGAACCACCGCGCCCGGCCTTGTTTTAAGTTTTCATAAGAAAACTGTTCATTCCTGGAGCCCTGCACATTCAAGTGCCCTAAATGAATGACAGTGATCATAGAGAAGGGGTCACTGGAGAGTAAATCAAATAGGGGCAGTATTATCTGAGGCATCTTCCATTAACCGGGACAAGCTAGGCACCCACACAAAAAGGGCCAGGTCCTCTGAGTGGAGAATTATTTTCCTTTGCCTCTCTCTCTTCAATCAAGTAAAAATCCTGGATTCTTTTTAAATCAGTTGGATCTTTGGTATCCTAGGTGAAACTACGCAACTTTCCACAATTCTATAATCTTGTTTCTTTGTAATTAAAATGCACATGAGACCAAGTACTTCCTCATTAAGTTGGTTTGAGAAATACAGTAAGAAAAGTATCTGGTAAGTCCTCTTGTACTACTGGACTTTTAAAATTAAGTACATTAAGGCCGGGCGTGGTGGCTCACGCCTGTAATCCAAGCACTTTGGAGGCCAAGGCAGGCGGATCACCTGAGGTCGGGAGTTCAAGACCAGCCTGACCAACATGGTGAAACCCTGTCTTAAAAAAAAAAAAAAATTAAGTACATTATTACTTCAATAAAATAAATTAACATAAGAGTAAAAAAATTACAGATCAGTAAATAAACATACACAGGGTATAACTCAGGCCTGGGTAAGAAAAATCTAGCTTTCTTATTTGAAAATATCTAATATTTTCTCTGAGCAGTTAAATCATGTTGCACAATGTCATATTTGAATAATTGACATACAAAATACACAAAGTACCACATATCAAAACTACTTTTTCAACACGGTGTTTCTATAACATTAGAAGTAAATAATAGCAAAACTCTTTCAAATTGCTTTTTGGAAAAAATGATTATTTGTGGGAAAACTGTAGTAATAGTTTTCAGTAAAAATTCTAAACTACCTAAGTGTTCATGAATCAGGAGACAAGTTATCTCACATATACACCACAGAGTACATCAATCCAAGGGACTATAATGTAGCCATGAAAAATGTGGAGCAAATAATATTAATTAGAAAAGGTATAACTGGAAAGTTTTATCTATACAATACTTACAAATACACAGTTATGAATACATCTGAGGAAGAGAACATGGGAAAATCAAAACAGTTGTTATGTAAGGGAAACAGTAGAAAAATGAGAGATTTTTATTCTGTTGCTGACTTTTCTATTCCATGCTTATTTATCAAATTATAAAGTCATAAAATAAAGCAATAAAAACACAAAAGTAAAAAGCAGCAAGCATCTGGCACACAAGAGGCTCTCACATGTGTACTGTCCTCCTTCATCCTAACAGAGAGAACAAGGTGTGTGTTATCTTTGAGAAATGAAATGACAGTTATTATTGAGAAAGGGAGGTTCAACTCACCTCAGACTTTGTCATCTTGTCCTCCTCTTTCTGGAGAAGTGCCAAGTCTTAAGAGAGAAGGAGAAAAAAATGAGGGAAGGAGAAAAAAGCCATGAGAGTTTAGCCAAGGATGTCACTAACCCTCATAGCTGTTTTTTTTCTGTTTGTTTGTTTTTTGTTTTTAACATCAAACAGCAACAGTGTTCCTTCCTCAGCCTGGCTTGATGAACAGAGACTAGGCTGGATTCCAGACACTACTTGTCCCTTTGGCTGTAAGACTCTGGCAGCAAGCGACCTGCCTGACCACACACACAGTACCCCCAACATAATTTCTCCTTGTGGCTCTCAGGGTATGACTGATTCTAGGGAAAGTAGACATTGAGAAGAAAAAACCGAGATTAAGAGTAACCTCTGGGGCCAAATGCCTAGACTTATGGCACTGCTATCTATTCACTATGAAATTCTGGACAAATTATTAATATCTCTGCCTCAGTTCTTTCATCCATAAAATGAAGAGATTAACAATGAGAGAATTAACAATCTCATAGGATTGTTTACAAATTAAATGAGGAGAGAAAAAGTTGAAAGAATATTTTCAGAGAACCTTATTTTTTAGATGCAGAGAAGCACATATCATTCAGTAACATAAAACCTGTCCTCATTAATGGTTTCTACCAATAAAATCTTTTTTTTTTT
>NW_016107611.1:575579-607430 GCF_001604975.1 Cebus imitator
TTTTTTTTTTTGAGACAGGGTCTTGCTCTGCTGCCATGGCTGGAGTGCAGTGACACAATCATGACTCACTAAAGCCTTGACCTCCTGGGCTCAAATGATCCTCCCACCTCAGCATCCAAGTAGCTGGGGCCACAGGTGTGCGCCACCATGCTCAGGTAATTTTTTGACTTTATTTATAGAGACAAGGTCTTACTATGTTGCCCAGGCTGATCTTGAACTCCTTAACTCAAGCAATCCTCTGCCTCAGCCTCCCAAGTGAGAGGCTGCAGTGAGCCAAGATTGCACCATTGCACTCCAGCCTTGGTAAAAGAACAAGACTTTGTCTCAAAAAAAACCACAAAAAACCTGAACCTTAACAGTGATTCGATTTATCTTTAAGGGAGTTTGTTTTAGATCTTGATAATATTATTCACAATTGTACATCAACTTTTGAATACTCTGAAAAAGTTGACAGATTCTACAGCCCACCAAATTTAAGTAAGATAATGGACAAAGACTACGGATAATCTTTCTATTTTGTTCTCTAATTGCAAGCTGTGATACCCTAAATCCAGATGTCTGTTGGACAGCTACATGAATCACACTTACTCATTGAATAACTCCTCTTTGCAAACCTCTTGCTGGGTACTCTGAGAAGAATATAATAATGTCCATGAAAGAGGTCCCTAAAGTCTAGTGGGAGAGATAAGACACCAAAAGTTATATGCCAGTGGCAAGTGCAACTCCAAAAAAGCAACGAAAATCAATTGTCTTCCTTTTCCTAATTGCAACTCATTCCAGCTTTCTCACATAAGTGGCATTCTCCTAGCTGCCAAGAGTGAAAAACCTCAGAGTTTCTGTGAATATCTATTATGGCTGAATTGTGTGCCTCTTTCAAAATGTTAAAGTCCTAACACTCAGTATCTCAGAAAATAACCGTCTTTGGAATTAGGGGATTTAAAGAGGTGATAAAGTTGATATACAATACGGCAAGGGAGCTCAAGCACACAGAGGAGAGAGGCCTTACAAGACACCAAAACTGGTGACACCTTGATCTTGGACTTCTAGCCTCCGGAACTGTAACAAACACATTTCTGTATAACCCAACCAATTTACAGTATTTTCTTACTGCAGCTCTGGCAAATGAATATAATCTCCCCACCCCTGGCCTTCACATATAAACAATTAATGAGGCCTGGCATGGTGGCTCACACCTGTAATCCCAACACTTTGGGAGGCTGAGGTGGGCAGATCACTTGAGGTCAAATTTGAGACCAGCCTGGCCAACATGGAGAAACCCAAATTCTACTAAAAATACAAAAATTAACCAGGCTTGGTGGCAGGCACCTATAATCCCAGCTACTCTGAGGCTGGAGAATCGCTTCAACCCAGGAGGCAGAGGCTGCAGTGAGCCAAGATCACACCATTGCACTCCAGGCTGGGAAAGAGAGCAAGACTCCATCTCAAAAACAAAACAAAACAAAACAAAACAAAAACCCCACACAATTAATGATAGTTATTAGTTTTTAAGCCTTACTGACTCAATATATGGGTTTCTTTTAAAACACTTAAGGGAAAAAAACTTTGTGGGAGAAGCAATAAGATTAGCAAGGATGGAAGCAGGATGACTGTTACATAAGAGTTCATCATATTTGGATATGTTTGGAAATTTCCACGGCAAAAAAATAAGGGAATAAGACCCACTATGAATAGTGTGATAACAATTTCATAAAACATAGACGAAAACACACTAAAAACTGCTTAACAGAAATGCATTAAAATGTTAATAATTATCTATATCCTGGTATTAAGGAAATTTGTAATATTTTACATTTCTGTATTTTCTGCATCCTGTACAGAGAACATGCATCTCTATGATCAGAATATGAACTACTAATATTGCTTAAAATTAAATTAAATAAGAATTCTTTCAAAATTTTATAAAGAAGTCCAAAAAACCTTGCTTTCAAAATTCTCTACAGTAAAATTCCAACCTCCCTCCCCAATGTGATCCCAATGCCTCCTCTGCAGCCAGTTTGCTATGATTATTTATGTGTATTGTTCTTCTATTTTATTTCCTAATTCTAATTTGGAATTTCAAACTGTGGGACAAAGATAGTCAGATGTAAGGAACCCAAGCCTAGGACAGAAATCCCACTGTTCTTACTAGCACTGTGACATAGGAAAGTAACTTAGGATGTCTCCATTTCCTCATCTGTAAAATAGGTGTAATAACCCACATCACAATACCCACATCACCTTTATGAAGGTGAACAGAACCCACATCACAAGGCCTTTGTGAAGGTTATGTGTGTTAATTTTTATACAGCCCTTAGAGTATACTCAGCACCCAGTGTTTAACTAGTGTGACTAATATTCAAGTCATTTTCCCAATTATTCAACAATAACGGAACACTTCTATAGCAGAAACATTTGCCAATGAATGAAATACCTTCTCCCACTCAGAGCAGAAGAGAAGGGTGAATGCTAGGTCCTGTCACAGTGGGGTTCTGCTGCCAGGAGCCAGGGTTCCTCCTCTCCGCAGCATTCTTTCAGAAATCAGGGCAGGGGAAGGAAAGGAGGCTGGGAGATTGCACGATCTTGTCTGAGATCCTGAAAAATCCACACAAGATAACTCCAGATGCCACCTGTTGAGGGATGCACTCTTCCTTTAAAAACAGGTCAGAAATAGTCCAGGAACAACCTCCGTTCCTGAGGGGACCAGAAAGAAGAGCCAGTGGTACTCAGAGGTGCTTGCTGAAAAATGAATACTTTTAAGGTTATTATGATAGTTTTAATATTAACAGCCAACATGTTGCCACATTCCTGCACTATTCTATACACATTTCACTTGTTCTATATTACTAATTGTCAAAACAAATGTATAAGGTCAATATTCTACTATGACCAGAAAACTAAGCACTGCAAGATTAAGTTCGCACCCAACGTTACACCGCTAGGAAGCGATAGAGCTATGGGAAGCAGGTGAGGTGAGGCGGGTCGGGCCGCATATTGCCCAGGAGACCCTCAGACACCGCCCGATCCAGGTCGCCTCCAACCTGAGGACTCCCGAACCGCCCCAAACGCAGCGGCTCCGGAGAGAGGAAGGCAAACAGCTGCCCTGCCATTCAACTCCCCCCTCCACTGCTGACCGCAGCTTCTTTTCCCGCTGACCCGCGAGCCCCGCTGATCCTACGACCAAACCACAAAAGTTAAAAAAGGTCGCGGTGTCCCAAGGCTCACTCACCTACACCAAAGGAATGAAGGCCACACTCTCAACGTCCCGCAGCGGAAGTGCCTCGGACCGCGGTGGGGGGTGCGGGGGGCGGGGGCTCGAGAACTACACTTCCCAGCATCCCCGAGAGGAACGGAAGCCGCTGATCCGCCCCTCTGGCGGAAGTACCTGCTTCAACTCCCACGGCCGAGTCGAATTTCCCAGAATCCCTGAGGGAAGCGGGCTTCGTGTTCTCGTCCTCAGGTAGCCAAAGTACTATCGAACCCACTGAGCAGTGGGTTATGGGTTCTTATTTCCCCAGTGGAGCAAATAACTAAGCCACGCTTTCCCAGAGCGGAAGTACCCACCAAAGTCTGGACTACACGTCCCAGAATCCTCTGTAGGGCTCAACTTCCCGCCAGCCTGAAATTTTCCTTTCAGCCGGTGAAGCCTAAGTCAGTGTTCATAGAGCTCAGCCTGCTTTTTGTAAGGTTGACCGAAGGAAAGGAGAGACAGACCCAAGACCAGGTTTAGCAAGTTTTATTCAACCTGCAAGGCTGCCTCACCACAGGCAGTGAAGGCAGGCAGCAGCCCGTCTTACAGACTTTGGGGGATTTGCAGGTAGCCGGGATTTGCAGGTAGCCGGGTGCTATTCTAACAAAAACCGCATCTTGGTTCCCAGGGGCTGACATCCTGCTTAATTGAGTCAACATTCTGGGTCCGATAGCCAGGTGCGACCACATTTTGGAATCTAGGTGCCCTGTTTACAAGGCCTGAGGCTGTTTCTGTTATCAGCTTGGCTTAACAGGGGAAAATGCATGGGAGGGGTGGGGTCTGTGGGCCTGTCTTGTTGGGACCCTAACACTTTTTCTTTTTGCCATTGTTCCCTTTTATATGTGACAGAGTTGCAAATATGAAAAAAAGGAAAATATTAAGGAATGCTATGTGTGAGCTAGAAACAGAGGTAATAAAAGAGGTGGCCAGAGCCGCCCTGAGCAACAAGACTTTTTATTATACGGATCTGGATTCATCTGTGATTAAAAATGCTCAAAAAAGGAGATGCAATTTTACAGCAGGACATGAAACAAAAGCAGCAAAATTCTCCACTTGTGCTTAGTTTTCTTGCATTCACAGGATACTGAAGAAAGTATTATAGTTTTGAGTAGGCTCTAACGTATATAAAATCTTGAAAAAATTCAGTTTGGATTAAGGAATCACATCACTTATTGCTCTCAGAATCAGGAATTTGTAAAGGTGTCTTATGATTTGCCAAAGGTATCTGTGAATATTCAATAAGGAGAGGAAGTGGAAGTGACGGATTAAGATATGAAATGCAAAAAATACAGAAAGCTATGCTATTCATTTTTCTCCTAGGTAGAAACTAAATATTTTTCCAGCTTTGTTATGAGAGGATAAAAAACAAAAAGTGTTAAGCTGACTACATAAGAGTAGCTGTAAACGTTGGAACAATGTTCAATTTGGGCTGAGGCAACAGACCAGCAAGGCTTGATTCCAAGACCAGATAAGAAACCTGCTGAAACTCATAAGTGATGGAAAGCAACCTGTAAGCCCCTGTTATAAGTAAAATGTTTATTCAGAAAACAGAATGCTTATTCCTCTGTGCCGCAAGGAAAAATCACCATTCAGATAAAAAGTTTTCTCAGCAATGCAATGTTACTTTCTGCAGAAAGGGTGCGCCTGGCAGATGGAGCTATGGCGAGAGCACACCAGAACAAAGGAGGGAAGCAATTTTTATCCCTTACACAGCTTCTCCCTGCTACTGTGTCCTGTCTTCATTGGCTAGAGCTGGACGGTACAATCTAAGCTGAATCTGACTGGCTAATAACTTAAAACTTTCCTAAATAGGTAAAGGCAAGGGAGAACAATAGAAAGAGGAAGTTGCTTGCAAAAGGGCTTAGAGAAGTAGTAATATTTCCAAATAGGGAAGGGGCATAGGCTGTGAGTTGTGACGTGCTTGAGTATGTCTAAAATTAATATCTTGGTTAAAGTATAAGAACATAGAATGTACTCATTCCATTATGTCCCTTTGCTACCTGTCAGTATAAGACACTCCCACCAGTACCATGACAGTTTATAAATGCCATGGCAACACCTAGGAGTTACCAACCCCTTTTCTAGAAACTTCTGATAACTCACCCCTTAATTTGCATGTAATGAAAAGTTAGTTTAAGTATACCTAGCCAACAGCCAATATGCTGCTACTCTGGACACACTGCCTATGGACTAGCCTTGGTCTGCAAGGAGCAGTCACTGAGCTTTAACACTGGTTTCTTCCACAGCTGGCTTGCTCTTGAATTATTTCCTAAGGAAAGTCAAGAAACTGCCCTGCATCAGTGAAAATTTCAAATCCTGGATAAATACTCTCTCTAATAAGAGGAAGATAGACAAGTAACCACCCAATGGACTCATCTTGCCCACTGCTCAGATAGAACCAATTTATCAAGACAGAGGAATTGCAATAGAGAAAGAGTTTAATACACATAGAGCTGGCTAAATGGGAGACCAGAGTGAAGACTGAACTCTGCCCTTTTTTCTTTTCATGCCCAAATTCCTATCTAAGGGTTTGGGGAGTCAAGCTCTCCAAATCATAAAGTCTCATGAGAGGGGTTTTAATTAAACTTATTTAGTGTGACTTACTTTCCATCCTGACTGTTATAACATCTCATGACTGATAAAAGAAATCAAAATATTTGAACCCTAAATATGTTTCTTTGCTCTATTATGAAATAGCCCTGAAAAGTTGTCATTTGTGGAGAAAAATCTACACTTTGTAGTAAATCTCCTTTCCCTTTTCCAGACCATTTTTCCTGATCCAGGAGAGAATCAAACAAGAGTCTGACACGTTTTAAAGTCTGGTAAGAAAAATTTACAATCTCTTCTCTCTGAAGCCTGATACCTGGAAACTTCATCTGCATAATAAGAACCTTGTTCTCCAAAATCTCTTATCTTAACCCAGACATTTCCTTTCTGTTGATTCCAGGTCTTTAGATAAACTCTTTCAACCAGTTGACAACCAGAAAATCTTTGAATCTGCCTATAACATAGAAGCCCCCCACACACCCCCAACCCCCATGCCCCCCACCCCACCCTCTACCCCCAGCCCCCACTGCCTCCAGTTGTCCTGCCTTTCTGGACTGAACCAATGTGTACCTTAAATATATTGCTTGATGTCTTATGTCCCACTGAAATGTACTAGCCTAGCTGTGGCCCAACCACCTTGGGCATATGTGGTGGTCTCTTCTGAGGGCTGTGTCATGGGCCATGGATGCTTGCATTTGGCTCAGAATAATCTCTTCAAATGTTTTACAGAGTTTGAGTCTTTTCATTGACAGAGTTTTACTGTTACTGAAGTCAGCCTCCCTGAAAATATGGAGGCTGGGGTTTTTAAAAGATAGTTTGGTGGGCAGGGGGCTAGGGAATGGGTGTTGCTGATTGATTGGGGATGCAATCATAGGGGTGTGAACCTCTTCTGAGTGGAAGCCACATGACTGGTAGAATTGACAGTCCATAAGGAAAACCCATACATCTAAAGGCCACTTGATTTTCAACAAAAATACAAAACTGTTTAATGGGAAAACTATAGTCTCCTTAACAAATGTTGGTAAGAAAACTGGATATTCATATGCAACATGATGAAGTTGGATCATCACCTCACTCTGTGCTTAAAAATTAACTTAAAATGGAACAACCTAAATACAAGAGCAAAATGTATAAAACACTGAGAAGAAACCATAAGAGTAAATCTTGATTTTTTTTGGCAATAAATTTTTAGATAGACCTATAAGTGCAAGCAACAAAAGAAGAAATACATAAATTTGACTTCAGTAAAATTAAAAACTGTACCCATAAAAGAACATTGTTAAGTGAAAAGACCATACAGTATGATGTTTAGTATTCAGAATATATATTTTTTAAAACTTATACTCAACAACAAAAATATAAACCATCCAATTAAAAAATGCAGAAAACACATGAATAAACATTCAGATGTACAAATGACCAACAGTCATATGAAAAGATGCTCAACATCATTAGTCACTAGAGAAATGCAAATCAAAACAACACTGTGTTATCACATCACAAGTAATATGATGTCTATCATTTGAAAACGGAAAATAAATATGGGTGAGAATGTGAAGAAATTCTCACATACTGATGGATGGAACATACAGTGGGGCAATAGCAGTGGCAAATGGTTTTGTGATTGCTCAAAAAGTTTAATGAATTATCATATCACTTCACTAATTCCACATCTAGGAATATACGCAAAAGAAGTGAAGGCAGGTAGTGTAATAAATATTTGCACATGAATTTTTATAGTAACATTATGCATAACCCAAATGTCCATCAATGACCAATAAACAAAATCTGATATAAAACATAACAAGAAAGTATTTATCTTTAAAAAGAAATTAAGTACTGATACATGCTGTGATGTAGATGAACCTTTAAAACATTCTACTAAGCAAAGTCAGACACAAAAGGTTACATAATTGTAAACAAAATCTGGTATAAAACATAACAAGAAAGTATTTGTCTTTAAAAAGAAATTAAGTACTGATACATGCTATGATGTAGATGAACCTTTAAAACATTCTACTAAGCAAAGTCAGACACAAAAGGTTACATAATTGTATGATTACGTTTATATGAAATATCCAAAATAGGTAATTAAATAAGATGGAAAGATTGGTTGTAGCCACTTGAGGCTTAGGGCAATGGGAGTGAACTGATTAATGGGTATGGGGTTTTCTTTGGGGAGATGAAAATGTTTTAGACCTTACGAGGTGTTGTTTTCACAATGTTGTGAATGTACTAAATGTCACAGCCATTGAACAGTAAGTACATTTTTAAATGGTTAGTTTTGTCTTATGAATTAATCTCAATAAAAACATTTTTTAAAAGATAGATTACATTAAAATATATTTTTGTGCCAAAAAAAAAAAAACCCATAAAACCAAAAGAAAATAAATAGAAAAGATTTGAAAGAAAAAATAATTATTTTACAAATGTATAAACAATATTTAAATATTGAGGGAAAAGGCCAAAAAGCCATTAGAAAGGTAGACAAAATGTTTGAACGATTTACAAAAAAAAAAAGAATGGCCTTTGAAAACATGAAAAGATGTTCTATTTCATTTACAATACAGGAAATGCAAATTAAAATTACATCGGCATACAATCAGTTTTAGCCTCATATCATCAGATTATACTAAAGGTTTATCTCCCTTCAGTTCTCTATTGATCCCTAAGTAGAAATTTCTCATTAGTTCCTTGAAAATATTTTATCTCCACAGTTGTTCACTTTCCAGTCATACTTCTGTCATAATTGGGGATATTTCGATCAGAAAATAATCGTTTATGTAATATTTTTGCTCGAAGACTCAAGGTAAGGACGACACTCGGTGCAGGAGTCCATCTAACCACGTAGGCGTTTGGGAAGAGGGATTCCCTTCTCTGGGTACTTGGAAGAAGTGTGGTCAAGAAGCTATGCTTAGTTGGAACACATCCCCCTGGAGGGTAAAACTGTTACTCCTTGGGCATCCTGGGAAGAGTCCAAATGGCCTGCGGAGTTGCGGGCACTTCCGCTCAGGCAGTCAGATCCGGGGAATTCTGGGAAATGTATTCCAGACGCTCTGTGGAGTCTCGGGAGCCACTGCTGCGGGAGTTACCCTTTATTCTGTGATAGTCTGAGTTGTTCTGCGTCTCGTAGGCCCTTCTGAATTTCCTGGACCTTCTCTAGGAACCCTTGTCAAGCTAGCGATAGGTTTAGAGGAAAGGAAGCACCGTTGAAAAGCAAAGGTTTGGAGGGGTGAGGGCGGCGGTTTGCAATCCCCACGGCAGAGATTTCTTGCGTTTGGGGCTGTCCTAGCGTACCGGGGGAGTTTGGGACTGGGTCCTGTCACCTCTCGCCTGATTTGGAGGTTTCTGGGGCTCTGAGCTCTCCCAATCCGCCTCCCTCCACTACTGGCGCGAGGCCGATTCCCACAGAAGTACATTGGGGTGTTAATCTCATCTCCCTGGGCCTCTCTTTGCCTTTCTTTAAATGGGGGTTATTAAGACCTTCCTAACAGAATTGTCTTGGGAATTGAAAGAGGTAATAGAAAAGAGTCTTAACACAGTTTCTGTTATAATGAATGGTGATCTGTTGTTAATTTCCTGAGAAATGGTCAGGTCCCTGGGGTGGTGTCAAAGCATTACTGGCTCTTCTCTCTGATCCCTGCAGAACACTGGATAATTATGGACACTCTCTGGCCTCTTATTTAGGAAAAGGAGGGGTATCTCCAATTTCCGCAGAAGGAGGGGAGAGTCTTGACTGTTTTGTCAAGAATGAGTACACAGCTATGGTATTTCGCAGCATTGTTTCCACAGCCTGACTTCTCTAAAACGATTGCATGGAGGTAGATGGACTGACTTGTTGACTACTGACAGCAAAGCTCCATGTGAGTGTGACTTGTCACTTTTCTTTTACAGCAACGTTCACATCTATTGTAGGATGTTGTAATTGGTCATGAGCATTGATAAGAAAGCCTTAATTGCTATCTTTATTTCTAAGGGCTTTATGCAAAGAAATTCATGTTCACCATATGGTAGCTCTGTGGAGAGGTACTGCCATTTCATCTATTAAAGATGAGACAAAGGGAGCAGGAGTTATTTGCCCATAGTTGCCCAACTAATAATAAGAAGTGGAGCTGGGGTTGGAACCTTTGCAGTCCAGGTCAGAGCCCGAGCTGATAATCTCTTGGATACATTCTCACTGAGGCAGAGGAACTAGCTGGAATCAGGTGGAGAAAGCAAGTTAGGACTTGACTGAAGGGACCTTGAGAGTAAGGCTCATGGGCTTGGACTTCTTTAGGAGTCTTTTAAACTT
Organism: Cebus imitator; assembly: GCF_001604975.1. Lineage (NCBI taxonomy): Eukaryota > Metazoa > Chordata > Mammalia > Primates > Cebidae > Cebus > Cebus imitator. Next base: position 585,665 of record NW_016107611.1, read on the forward strand.
TGTCAACTATTTTGTTTCACTTATTACAAATATTTTGTATTCTTATAGAGCCATATCATTATGGAGCATTCTGAAACTACAGAAATATGACAAGAAAAAAATGTTTAATTACCCCTGAATGCAGGATATAAAGATAGTAACTGTTAAGCTTACTTTTGTTTATTAATTAATTTATTTTATTCATTATTTTTAACTTTTTGAGATGGAGGCTCACTGTTGTTGCCCAGGCTGGAGTGCGGTGACGTGATCGTGGTTCACTGTAACTTCCACCTCCCGGGTTCAAGTGATTCTTTTGCCTCAGCCTCCCAAGTAGCTGGGATTACAGGCGCACACCATGCTGTATTTTAGTAGAGATGGGTTTTCACCAGGTTGGCCAGTCTGGTCTCTAACTCCTGACCTCACATGATCTGCCCGCCTCAGCTTCCCAAAGTGCTGGGATTACAGGCATGAGCCGCTGTGCCCAATCATTAAGCTTATTTTTTTGGAGGGGGGTTTGTTGGTTTATTACAAAGGATATTACAAAAGCTACAGGTGAAGAGATGCCTAGGGCAAGGCATGTGGGAAAGGGTGCAGAGCTTCCATACCTTCCTGGGTATGCCACTCTCCAGGAACCTCCATGCGTTCAGCAATCCAGAAGCTCCCAGAATCCAGTCCTCTTGGTTTTTTATGGAAACTTCATTGCATCAACACAGTTGATTAAACCATTGGCCATTGTGGCCTATCTATCTAGTGTGTTTCTTGGTCTGAAGAAATGATGGTGGGCCATCCAAATCCATGCACTATCTTCTATCCATTTTATTTATTCCATTTCTTAATAACTGTTAAAAGTAAAAAAAAAAAAAAACTTAGATAAATTAAATAATTTAATTGAGCAAAAACCAATTTGTAAATCAGGCAGCCCCTGAACCAGAAGAGATTCGGAAAAGCTTCAGTGCTACCATGTGGTTGAAGAAGATTTATGAACAGAAAAAGGAAAGTGACATTTAGAAAGTGGAAGTGAGGAACAGAAACAGCCAGTTTGATTACAGCTCAGCTTTTGCCTTATTTGATCCCTGTTTGAATAGTTGGTTCCCTTTGATTAGGCAAAACGCAAGTGATTGGCACAAGAGTATATTACAGTCTGTTTACACCCTAGTTAAGTTACAATTCACTATATTTGGAGAAACCTTTATTTGTTTTTTTATTTTTTTTATTTTTTCAGATGGAGTCCCCCACTCTGTTGCCCTTGCTGGAGTACAGTGGTGTGATCTTAGCTCACTGCAATCTCCGCCTCCTGGGTTCAAGTGCTTCTCCTGCCTCAGCCTCCTGAGTAGCTGGGATTACAGACACACACCACCATACCAGCTAATTTTTAGTAGAGCCGAGGTTTCACCATGTTGGCCAGGCTGGTCTTGAACTCCTGATCTCAGGTAATCTGCCCACCTTGGCCTCCCAAAGTGCTGGGATTACAGGCATGAGCCACCACGCCTGGCCTAGAGAAACCTTTATACCTAACTTAAAATATGTAAGAAGGCCGGGCGCGGTGGCTCAAGTCTGTAATCCCAGCACTTTGGGAGGCCGAGGCGGGTGGATCACGAGGTCAAGAGATCGAGACCATCCTGGTCAACATGGTGAAACCCCGTCTCTACTAAAACTACAAAAAATTAGCTGGGCATGGTGGCGCGTGCCTGTAATCCCAGCTACTCAGGAGGCTGAGGCAGGAGAACTGCTTGAACCCAGGAGGCGGAGGTTGCGGTGAGCCGAGATCACGCCATTGCACTCCAGCCTGGGTAACGAGCGAAACTCCGTCTCCAAAAAAAAAAAAAAAAATATGTAAGAAGGCAGCTTTAGGCTGAACTTAATTTAACATAAGAACCTAAAGATTTTCACCCTGTTGGAATGAGTCCCATGACACACTCTCCCTTTTCCTTAGTTTCACCTTTATTATTATTTTCTAAATGATCTTTAAAAAATTTAGCTTTCGGCCAGCTGCGGTGGCTCAAGCCTGTAATCCCAGCACTTTGGGAGGCTGAGGCAAACGGATCATGAGGTCAAGAGATCGAGACCATCCTTGCCAACATGGTGAAACCCTGTCTCTACGAAAAATACAAAAGTTGGCTGGGCGTGGTGGCGTGCACCTGTGGTCCCAGCTACTCAGGAGGCTGAGGCAGGAGAACTGCTTGAACCCGGGAGGCGGAGGTTGCAGTGAGCTGAGACTATGCCACTGCACTCCAGCCTGGCGCCTGACTGAGACTCTATCTCAAAAAAAAAAAAAAAATTCTAGCTTTCTGGGATGAGTCCTTTGACTCTTTTCTCTGTCTTTTTCCTCTTGATAATTAATGTTTTTATTAACATCTTTAAGATCCTTAAAAGGAGGCTGAGACAAATTTCATAAGGTTTCTAGGACTGTTGTTCAGTTTTGCAAGAGTTAAGGTGTCAACTAATAAATAATATCAACACTGAGCCGCAAACAAAAGATGTTTTAAGTGGGGTCTTGTGAATTGCAATCAAGAGGTACACATCTAGTAGTCAGCTAAATCATTTCCTGTTCTATCCAGGCAAGGTTGGGCAATGGCTTATAAATGTTTACTGTAAGTTTACATATCTGGAAAGTCTTAGTACAGTCCATGATTGATGACAGTTGGTTAGCAACTTAGGGTGTCGTTAGTTGATGATCAATCTAGTTCAGCATAGCTGTCTCCCCAACAGGTTTGCGATCAGGCCACGTATAAATAATTCCAATCAGGCCGGGCGCGGTGGCTCAAGCCTGTAATCCCAGCACTTTGGGAGGCCGAGGCGGGTGGATCACGAGGTCAAGAGATCGAGACCATCCTGGTCAACATGGTGAAACCCCGTCTCTACTAAAAATACAAAAAATTAGCTGGGCATGGTGGCACGTGCCTGTAATCCCAGCTACTAAGGAGGCTGAGGCAGGAGAATTGCCTGAACCCAGGAGGCGGAGGTTGCGGTGAGCCGAGATCGCGCCATTGCATTCCAGCCTGGGTAACAAGAGCGAAACTCCGACTCAAAAAAAAAAAAAAAAAAAAAAAAAAAAAAAAAAAAAAAAAAAAAAAAAAAAAAAAAAAAAAAAAAAAAATAATTCCAATCAAATGCAGCTGGTTTTACAATTTGGCGCAGTTTGACAGGTTAAAATCCATCTGGGTGTTTATATGACTGGGGTCCAACTCCTCATGCCTCATTTTAGATACCTCTGACATAACCATCTCCATTTTGCATTTTCTTTTTATGAAAGTCACATGGGGTACCCATGCCAAAGTGGCCGCCTTAGCCACAGCATTTACCATGACCTGGGTAAGGAGAATATTCAGCAGATGAATGTCTCAGTAATCATAAATTCATTCTCACATGGCTTGCATGCAGTGTATCAGTTGCGTCATCTGTGGTGTCTCACCCAGCATTTATAGGGTGAGTTGAGCATTCCCCTTTTTCAGGGTAAGCAGACCTTACCATGCCATTAATCCACATCAAGCTGGCTGTTCTCTTGGGAACAACCTCTGTTAACCTTGATAATGAGATTCAGGAAATATGGTTAAATATTGAATTTATTCAAACACAAAATTTGAGGATGTCCACCTGGGAGGACATGGACTTCAAAAGATTGGAGTGAAGTGGAAAGGTTTGAGAGTCATTTATATAGGTAGGGTCTAGGAAGCTTAACAGGATGTCAGCATTTTCTCTACAAGATTAATGCATAGTTACAGCAATTCGATAGGCAGTGTTTCCTTTTATTGGGAAGAGCATATTTAACATTCTGCATTAGGGATGTAATAGTCAAAGTGGTCTTTTTATCTCAGACAAATAATCTTTTATCTTAGATACCATCTGGTCTGAACCAGGAACAAGAAAATAAAGAAAGAAGAGGTCAAGCTAGCTCAGTGACTCAGTTTCCTCGGGGCCTAACAACTTTTAGAAGCCCCAATAGATAGACTGTTGGGTTTTTGTTTTCACATCTGTGTGTCTGCATCAGGAATCACTATTTGTAATTGTTGCATCACATATCACCATCTGTAATTGTTTCATAGTGAACTGTGGGTCCTACATAAACCCAGACATGCTCTTCAACTCTGCATTTAAAACCAAAGATAACTGCCACTTAGTTTCTCTCACAATCCAGTTTAGTAAAGGCTCCTGAAGAAGCTGCAAAATAAACAATTCCTTCACACTGTACACTGTAGCTTCAGTGTCTTGGTTTTACCCTTCCCATACATTGATTGCCTTTTTGTAACCACAGGTCTTAGAGGTACTTTCTGTTGTCCTGGCATAATTTTTCCCTTAGGGACAGCTTTAAGGCAAGTGGCTAAAGCTTAGATTCACTAAAATTTGACCTTGGTCAAGCATCAGCGTCCAACCTAGTCCTCTCTTTTAATTACATTTGATATAATTTGGATGTTTGGTCCCTACATATCTCCTGTTGAAACCTTATCCCCAGTATTGAAGGTGGGGCCTAGTGGGAGGTATTAGATCATGGGGGTGGGTCCCTCATAAATGGCTTAATGCCATCCCCTTGGTGATGAATGAGTTCTTCCTCAGTTCATGTAGATCTGGTTGTTTAAAAGAGTTTGGGTTCTTTGGTTTCTCTTTCTTGTTCCTGCTCTCACTGTGTGACATGCCTGCTCCTCCTTCACCTTCTCCCATGAATAAAAGCTCTCTGAGGCCTCACCAGAAGCTGAGCACATGCCAGTACCACACGTCTTTTATAGCCTGAAGAACTATGAGCCAATTAAACCTCTTTTCTTTATAAATTACCCAGCCTCAGGTATTTAGTTACAGTGATACAAAAATGAACTAATACAGAAAATTGATATTGAGGTGTAGTGCATTGCTGTAAAGATACCTGAAAATGTGAAAGTGGCTTTGGAATTAGCTAATGGGCAGAGGTTGGAAAAGTTTAGAGGGCTCAGAAGAAGATAAGAAGATGAGGGAAATCTTAAAACTTTTTTTTTTTTTTTAAACTTTTTCACTGAACCATAGGAACTTCTTAGAGACTGGTTAAATGGTTGTGACCAAAATGCTGGTAGAGATATGAACAATGAAGTCCAGGCTGATGAGATCTCAAATGGAAATGAGGAAGTTATTGGGACCTGGAATAAAGGTCACCCATGTTATGCCCTAGCAAAGAACTTTGCTGTTTTGTGTTCATGCCCTAGGGATCTCTGGAAGCTTGAACTTAAGAGTGATAACTTAGGGTACCTGGCAAAAGAAATTTCAGAGCAGCAAAGCATTAAGAAGTGGCCTGGCTGCTTCACTACTTCAAACAGCCTACAGTTATATATGGGAGCAAAGAAATGATTTAAAGTTGGAATTTAAAAGGTAACCAGAGTATAAAAGTTTGGAAAATTTCCTGCCTGTCCATTTGGTAGAGAAAGAAAAAGCATTTTCGGGAGAGGAATACATGTTGGCTGTATAGCAACCACTTGCAAAAGAGATTTGCATGACTAACAGAAAGTTAAGTGGTAATATCTGAGACAATGGAAAAAGACCTCAAAGACGTTTCAGAAGTCTTTAGGAAAGTTCCTCCCATCACAGGCCCAGAGACCTAGGAGAAAAGAATGGTTCCAAGGGCCAGGGTTAGCACTCCACTTCCCTGAGCAGCCTCAAGACACTGTGCTCTGAATCCGGCCACTCTAGCTCCAGCCTCAGCTCAGAGTACCCCAGGCACAGTTCAGGCTGCAGCTCCAGAGGGGGAAAGCCTTGGTAGTTGTGCTGGTTTCCACATTGTGTTAAGGCTGCAGATGCTCAGAATGCAAGCATGAAGGAGGCTTGGCAGCTTCTACCTAGATTTCAGAGGATGTATGAGAAACCCTGGGATCCCAGTCAGAAGCGTGGCACAGAAGTGGAGCCCTCATAGAGAACCTCTACCAGGCAGTGCCAAAGAGAAATGTGGGGGCTCCCCACAGAGTCCCCACTAGGGCACTGCCTAACGGAGCTGTGGGAAGGGGACCATTGCCCTCTGAGGACTGGTCCTGAGACCACTGCTCAGTCATGGCTGCCCAAGCCTTTGGGAGTCTATCACTTACACCAGGATGTGGGACATGTAGTCAAGGATTAGGCTGGAGCTTTAAGAGCCAAGACTGGAGTACAGTAGCACAATCCTAACTCACTGCAGCCTTTACCGCCTAGACTGAAGCTATCCTCCTGCCTCAGCGTCCCAAATAGCTGGAATTACACGCCCAAGGCACAGCACCTGACTCTTCATATGCTCTTTACCCAAATTTTCCAATTATTTTCATTTTGTATTTTGCTTTGTTGACACACATCAGCCAAATCCCACCAGAAACAAACTTATAATGAGAAACAACTTATCATAGCTTTCTGCAGCAAGGAGGCCCACATACCAAGGTGATCATGGAATGTCTTGGTAAGATGCATTTAGGAAGGGCTGGCTATAGAGTTTCATATAACATGCTAGGTAATATTAGATATAATATCAAATAATGTCACTATTAAATATTAGATATCAATTAAAAGACTACTAATATTAGTTAATTCTGTTACTTATTAGATATGACTAGACAACATTAGACACCATCATCTTTTCTATCCAAAGTCCCATATTTAAATTTGTTGTGCTTTTTAAAGTTCTTGTAACTGTTTTCCCCCATCCCCCAGTCCAAAGTCCAATTTTATATACTGCTTTTAGATGTCACATTTCTGTAGTCTTCTTAATCTAGAAAGATTCAACAGCCTTTGTCTTTTTATTCTTGACATCTTTGAAGTATATAGTCAAAGTATTTTATAGGAAGATATTCATTTGAGGTTTATCTATTTCACATTTAGGTTCAGATTATGCATTGTTGGTGTGGGTACCAAAGAAGTGTTGAGGTGTCATAACAGAGGCCAAATGATGTCTATTTTTCCCTTCATTGGAGATTTCAACTTTGTTCACTGGGCCAAGATGATGTCTTTGAGATTTTTCCACTGAAAGGCTACTTTTAAATTAAGTTTTGAAAATAAAAACATTTCTTATGGGGAAATACATTAGTAGTGGGCATTCTTCTGTAAAGATTAGCTTCCACGTCTCCCCCATTTATTCATCAGTTCCTTCAACTATAAATATTCCATCAATATGGACTCAGAATCCAGTTAAATAACATGTAGATTAACCATTATTATTTCCAACTTTATTGAGGTGTATTTTGCATATCATAGAATTTATCCATTTCAGGCATATAATTTAATAATCTTCAGGAACTTTGCAGAGTGGTGTAACCATCATCATCATCAGTTTAGATCATTTTCATCTTCCAATTGGACTCCTCATGCTTAAGTACAGTTAAACCTCATTCTCACCTCAAATCTGGAGCAACCACTAACCCACTTTCTCTATGTATACATTTGCCTATTCCTGATATTTTATGAAATTGAATCTTACAATCCATGGGGTTTTGTGACTGGCTTCTTTTACTTAGCATAATGTTTCCAAGGTTCATGCATGTTGTTGCATGAGCCAGAACTTCACTTCTTTGAATTTCTAAATAAAATTCTGTTGTATGGATATGCCATGATTTGTCTATTCATTTACCCATAGGGGGGCATTTTGCTTTTTTGCAGTTTGGAATTATGAGAACTGCTGCTGTGAACATTCATGTGCTAATTGAAAATACTTGTCTGTTTTGGTGGGCAACATTCCTAGTCATGCTTTCACATTTGTTTTTCTGCCTTTCCTGGCACTTTCCAGGCACAATTTCACCTTCACTTGAACTGCTTCATTCAGAACTCTGCAAATTCCCTGAAGTAGAAGGAAAAATGACCACAATCAAGGTGAGTAGGGCTTGCCTCTCTTGCTGTTAAAATTCCATCCTACTACTCATATTGTCACATTTTTATCTGTCTTGGGAAGACTCAAGGAGAACAACAAGCATTGAGGGCATTTTATTTGCCAGATGCTTCCTTTGTTGCTTTTGAGTTGACTTTCCATTTGGTTTTAGTTCTTGTTTTCATTTTTTTTTTTTTTTTTTTTNAAGATAAGGTTTCACCATATTGGCCAGGCTGGTCTTGAACTCTTGACCTCAGGTGATCCACCCACCTCGGCCTCCCAAAGTGCTAGGATTACAGGCGTGAGCCACTGCACCCAGCCCAGTTCTTGTTTTCTTATGTAATTTATTTTCTACAGTAGAGAAAATAGTAGGAATGGATAATTTTTTCATGTCACTACTACTTTGCTCACAGATTAGATGTTTGTATCTTATATTCTTCATCATGTATATCATAACTGTATTTGTATTGATGAAATACCTCTAATTTTAAATTTTGCTCATTTTGTATAATATTATATAATGTTCCATTTTTATATTGGTATCATAGTCCCATTGAATTAATGTACCTTCTTATTTTGAACTACCTCACACTCATAGACATTTAGGTGGTTTAGGAATTTTAATGTTTTAAGCAACACTGCCCTGACAGTTTTCCTATATATAATCCCTTCCCCCAAAATTAATTCTGAAAACAAGATAGGATACTTTTGACATGTATCACTTGGCTATTTTATAGATGATAGATTATTTCAACAGGGTAGAGCACATCAGGCTTTGACTGCTGCTTCCCACAAATATTGTTGGAATTTTCACATAGAAAGAGTTAGATTCTGTGTTTGCCATGTCTCAGTCATACCTTGTAATGCATGTTATTTACCGGTCTCTTCTTATTCCTTTATGGAGTAAGAAGTTTTACCAAAGTAGTAGGTACCTTCATTTTAAATGTCCAATGATACTGGCAGAATGGCCAGTCACTTCTGTTCTGTTACTACATTTACTTAGAGAAGCAGAATGCGGACATTAGTCTTTTCTTCCTCTTAAACTCATCAAATATGAAAAATCTGTTTAGATTCATACAGGCAACCAAGGTCAGGAATGTTAGCTATTCTACTCACTTATAATCAAATAAGTGAGAATGATATTAATACAATGAATTATTCTTCCTAATCAGATTACCAAAATCACAGGAATATTTATAACCTGCTTTTCACTGTCATAAGGAGAATAAGAGTACTTGTGTTTACTCAAAAGGGTGGGAAGTAGGTAAAAAAAATTTGGAAGAAAGCATAAAATTGTGTGATCACAATTTTAAATGTGTTTGTTTATTGACATTCTAATTTTCATTTGACATTTTAAATAATCTGGAGGATAAAATCTACATATAATTATTTTCTTTACAGGATTGATAATAAATAATATTTAATATGAAGTATTCATTGTTTAAATAAAAAGAGATGATTTTTGCCCTGGAATATTATACAGAAATGAAATGAGATGAAATTAACAATAATGACAGTTATAATAAAAATAGCTAGTATTTATTAAATAGTCTGTGCCACACACTTTTCCCAATGCTATATATGTTTCCTTCTTTACTCCTTGAAAATACTATACCAGGTGAAACTCATTATACAGAGAGGAAACTAATGTATGTAGGTGAGCTTGTCCAAGGTCACACAACTAGGAAGGGACAGAGCTTTGGGATGTGCTCTGAGGCATGATGGTTCCATATCACAACACTGAATTCTGCAACTAATGTATGTAGTTTGTGCCTTGAGAGTATAGAGGATATACTGCATAGCTTTCCTACACAGGTCACCATATACTGGTTAGTTTGACAGATATTAAAAAACAGTTATAGCATCCACAGTTTGAGTGAGACAGGAAGACAATGGACATTATCAAAGTTGGGACTAAATTGCTAAATGTTACTGGGGCATTGGTGGCTCATTAAAACCTAAATATATGTAGCCCAGGAGGCAGCAGTTAGAGTCTTAGAGGGCTGCTTACAAGTAGACTCAGTGAGTACACAAAGTAAAAGTACAGGACTTCTTTTATATCATTGCACTTCTGGTGGTGCTCATAAAAATCAGTGTGTGTGATTATCAGGATATAGGCAGAGTGAGTAGGAGATATGTATATTGACCTACATCCCTCAAGATCTAGGACAACTTACCACCTGTCCCCTTTGCCTACTTAATGCCACCCTTTTTTGAATAATCATTGGTCAGAAAATTTAGGTTTTGTGTATCGAACGTTTTAGGAGGCAGTGACCTTCAAGGATGTGGCTGTGGTCTTCACTGAGGAGGAGCTGGGGCTGCTTGACCCTGCCCAGAGGAAGCTGTACCAAGATGTGATGCTAGAGAACTTCAGGAACCTGCTCTCAATAGGTGAGAACAGGCGCTCTCTGTAACAACGTTAGGCCCCAGGAATGCTTTGTATTCTGAAGTGTTCAAGTATGAGTTTACATTGGGAATCTAAATTTCCAGTAAATATTCCCTAGATATTTCCAACCCACCTACAGTGGGTTGGAATTAAGCATGTAACTTTGCATGTTCACAGGGAATCAACCATTCCACCAAGATACTTTCCACTTCCTAAGGAAGGAAAAGTTTTGGATGATGAAGACCACAAGCCAAGGAGAAGGAAATTTAGGTAAGAACCAAGCAACTGTACATCCTTGTACATAGCTTTTCCATCCGCTTTACTTCTGTCCATGCCTGTTTCTATCACCTTGGTCTAAATTGCCAAACCGCTTTCCTGAATTACTGCAACTGCCTTTCTTCTTTAAAGTTCCTTTGTTTCATTATTCATGTTCATATTTTATTAGTTTCATAATTTATCATACAAGATTTTAGACCAGGAAATTTACCAAAATTAGTAACAGGTTAAATATGTATATGTTATTAATTATTTAATTTAGTCCTTTATTTCTACCAAGGATTTTATATATGAGATGTGATGTGGTTCTGAATTGGTCTCTTGAAAACCAAAGACCATAGTGCACTTGGAAAACATGAACTTCATGTTCCCTGTATTCATTAAAGTTTAATGCCATATTCTAAGTGCAAAATCTTGAAAACATTGAACAGGGCTTCACTGGCCCACATATGTTAATTCTGTGTCTTTTTAGGAGGCAAGATCCAAATTGAAACTGTTCCAGAAGCAGGACCACATGAAGAGTGGTCCTGCCAGCAAATCTGGGAACAAATTGCAAGTGACCTAACCAGGTCTCAAGACCCCATAATAAACAGCTCTCGGTTCTTCAAAGAAGGTGATGTCCCCTGCCAGATTGAGGCAGACCTATCCATAAGTCATGTGCAACAGAAACCTTACCAGGGTAATGAATGTAAACAGTCCATCAGTTATGTTTCTGTCTTTGATCTCCATGAACAATTACACTCAAGAAAGAAGTCTCATACATGTGATGAGTGTGGAAAAAGCTTCTGTTACATCTCAGCCCTTCATATTCATCAGAGAGTCCATTTGGGAGAAAAACACTATAAGTGTGATGTGTGTGGTAAGGAATTTAATCAGATCTCACATCTGCAAACTCATCAGAGGATCCATACTGGAGAGAAACCATTCAAATGTGAGCAGTGTGGGAAAGGCTTCCATAGTAGATCAGCACTTAATGTTCATTGCAAATTACACACAGGAGAGAAACCTTATAATTGTGAGGAATGTGGGAAGGCCTTCATTCACGATTCACAGCTTCAGGAACACCAGAGAATCCATACTGGGGAGAAGCCATTCAAATGTGATATATGTGGTAAGAGCTTCTGTGTTAGATCAAGACTTAATAGGCATTCTCTGGTTCACACAGGAGAAAAACCATTCAGATGTGATACATGTGGTAAGAACTTTCGTCAGAGATCAGCACTTAATAGTCATTGCATGGTTCACGTAAGAGAGAAGCCATACAAATGTGAGCAGTGTGGAAAAGGCTTCATTTGTAGGCGAGATTTTTGTAAGCATCAGATGGTCCACACAGGAGAGAAACCATATAATTGTAAAGAATGTGGGAAGAGCTTCAGATGGTCTTCATGTCTTTTGAATCATCAGCGAATCCATAGTGGAGAAAAACCCTTCAAATGTGAAGAATGTGGAAAGGGATTTTATACAAATTCACAACGATCTTCCCATCAGAGAGTCCACAATGGAGAAAAGCCCTATAAGTGTGAGGAGTGTGGTAAGGGCTATAAAAGGAGGTTGGATCTTGAGTTTCACCAGAGGGTCCACACGGGTGAGAGACCCTATAACTGTAAGGAATGCGGGAAAAGCTTTGGCTGGGCCTCTTGTCTTTTGAAACATCAGAGACTCCACAGTGGAGAAAAACCTTTCAAATGTGAAGAGTGTGGAAAGAGATTTACTCAGAGTTCACAACTTCATTCCCATCAGACAGTTCATACTGGAGTAAAACTATACAAATGTGAGCAGTGTGAGAAGGGGTACAACAGTAAATTTAATCTTGACATGCACCAGAGGGTCCACAGGGGAGAGCGACCCTACAGTTGTAAGGAATGTGGAAAGAGCTTTGGCTGGGCTTCATGTCTTTTGAAACATCAGAGACTCCACAGTGGAGAAAAGCCATTGAAATGTGGAGTGTGGGAAGAGATCTATTCAGAATTCACAGCATCGTTTACATCACAAAGTCTATATGGGAGAAAAGCCATACAAATGTGACGTGTGGGAAAGGCTATGGCCGGGCCTCAACTCATCTGACCCATCAGATTCTCCTCAGCAGAGAAAAACCATCCAAATATGAGGACTATGAGAACTTTGTACATATATCTTAAAGACCAAGAAAGAAGTCCACAGTGGAGATAATCCATACAAATGTGAGGCATGTGGGATGTACTACAACAGGCACTTGACTTTATATGCATCAGTGTCCATATGGCAGAGAAACTACAGAAGTTTGGGAAGATTGTCATGTGCTTCAGTCATGCCTCAAGTCTTCAACTTCATCAGAGTGTTCACATTCAAGAAAAACCTTAGTAATGTGACGTCTATGATAGTCTTCACAGTTACAAGCTTATCTGAGAGCTCACAATGGGAGAGACATTAAAAATTTGATACACGTGGTAAGCACTTCAGTTCGAGTTCATAGCTCATAACTTATTACAGAATCCATGCTTATGATACATTTCATACAATCTCAGGAGGGCAAATATTTAAGTTAAAGTCTGTTTCATCCATAGTTCAGCATACCCAAGTGGTTTTAACTACTGTAGCACAGAACCCTTGTAAGTTGGGGCTTCATTCAAAAGTTTGGCAATTATAGTTATCACTCAAGAGACAGGCCTTGGAAAGAATAGGAGTTTGTTCAGGCACTTACAAATCTCTAATAGTGGACATGTCAAAATTGATGTCTGCTAGAATGTACGCTGCATGTGTCTGCTGCACAATCTTCACAATCTTAACACTGATTGGCACTTTTTATGTGTGTTTGGTACGTGTAAGAAATGGATGGAACAGCTTTGTCAACCAAACCACAGAGACAGCAGTCGCTTCTCCCCTGTAAGAAATGTAGAAAGAGCTTTGGTTGGGCTTCATGTCTTTTGAAATATCAGAGATGTGATATTAAAGGATCAAAAAAAGAAAACATATTTCAAAATAGAATCTAAAAGAGGAAACCTGGGATGGATTAAGATGATCAATTAAAAGCAGCTATGTAGTCCACGGTATTTATAGAGAGAAATGAAAATGACAAGTGAATTCAGCACCTTCAACTGAAATATACAGGTTCTCTCACTGGGACTGACTAGGCAGTTAATTACCCACACAGAATGAAGAAAAGCAGGGCAGAGTGATGGTGGCGTGGCATGGAGCCAAAGGAACCCTCACCACCAGCCGAGGGAAGTGGGGAATGATTGTGCAACCCTGCCCAGGAAACTATGCTACTCTCATAAATCTTTGCAACCTGCAGGTCAGGAGATCTCCTTCTGAGCCCATGCCACTCCACAGAGCTGTGCGGAGTCTTGGCAAAGTAGCCACTCAGGAACACAAAGGCCCAGGGGGTTCACATGCTTCACCCCCAGAATTCCTGGCAAGGTGGCAGACTCATCCTTATATTCCCCTAGGAAGGGGGCTGAATCCAGGGATTCAAGCAGCAACATTCTATGGGCCCCACTTCCATGGCACCTCACAAAACCCACTGGCTTGGAATTCCAGCCAACTAATAGCAACAGGCTGCCTGCCTGAAATAGGAGGGAGCTCCTGTTAGGAAGCATGGCCACCATTCTGTGGTTCAGTTGACTCACTGGTCCAGCCTACCAGCTCTGGAAAGGTCAAGTGGTCTGGATGAGGAAAGGTTTCCGCCACCCAACACAGCACACCTATTTTGCCAGATTATGCCCAGACTGCTGTTTTTTTTTGTTTGTTTTTTTTGTTTTTTAACAGAGTCTCGCCTTGTTGCTCAGGCTGGAGTGCAGTGGTATGCTCTTGGCTTACAACAACCTCTATCTCTTGGGTTCAACTGATTCTCCTGCCTCACCCTCCTAAGTAGCTGGGATTACAGGCATGCACCACCACACCCGGCTAATTTTTGTATTTTTAGTAGAGACAGTTTTGCCATGTTGGCCAGGCTGGTCCTGAACCCCTGACCTCAGGTGATCCATCCGCCTCGGCCTCCCAAAGTGCTAGGATTGCAGGCATGAGCCACTCCACCTGGCCCAGACTGCTTCTTCAAGTAGGACCCTGATCCATTCCTCCCCACAGGGTGGGGCCTTCAGTCACTCCAGCCAGGTGTATACTGACAGAAATCTAATCTCTACCTGGAATGGAGCTCCCAGGGGAGAGGTGACTGCTGTCTCTGTGGTTCGGTTGACAAAGCTGTTCCATCCTGCTGGCTATGGAGAGTCCGGGCAATCTGGATGAGGAAAGGTCCTTTCCCAACGCAGCACAGCTGCTCTACTAAGAGCAGCCAGACTGCTTCTGTAACTAGGTCCCTGATCTTGTTCCTCCTCACTGGATGAGCTCTCCCAACAGGAGTCTCTAGACATCTCCGACAGGAGTGTTTAGGCCAGCAACAGGTCAGTACTCCCTGGAACAGAGCTTCCAAACAAAGGGGCAGCCTGCTGTCTTTGCTATTTTGCAGCCTTCACTGGTGATACCTCCAGGCACGGGAAAAACTGAGGCAACTAGGATCTCGAGAAGACTCCCAGCAAACTGCAGCCGCCCTACATTTGCTGACAGTCAGTGCTTGACTGTTAAAAACAGTCAGAAAACAACAAGAACATCAACAAAAGACCCCACAAAAACCCCATTCAAAGGTCAGTAACCTCAAAGATTGAAAGTGGATAAGCCCACAAAGATGAGAAAAAAAAAGAAAACACCAAAAAAACCGCTGAAAACTCAGAAAGCCAGAGTGCCTCTTCTCCAAATGACTGCAGCACTTCTCCAGCAAGGGCACAGAACTGGGTAGAGGCTGTGATGGCTGGATTGACAGAAGTAGGCTTCAGAAGGTGGGTAATAATGAAGTTTGCTGAGCTAAAGGAGCACGTCATAACCCAATGCAAAGAAGCTAAGAATCATAATACAGGAGCTGATGACCAGAATAGCCAATTTAGAGAGGACCATAACTGACCAGATGGAGCTAAAAAACACAAGAACTTGAAAATGCAATCACAAGTATCAATAGTAGTATAGACCAAGAGGAGGAAAGAGATTCAGAGCTTGAAGACTATCTTTCTGACATAAGACAGGCAGACAAGAATAGAGAAAGAGTGAAGAGCAATGAACAAAACCTCTGAGAAATATGGAGGTGTGTAAAAAGACTGAACATATGACTGATTGGGGAAAGAGGTGGGGAGGATGGAAAAAAGTTGAAAACATACTTTAGGACATTATCCAGGAGAGCTTTCCAAACCTAGCATGACAGGCCAACATTCAAATTCAGGAAATACAGAGAACCCCAGTAAGATATTCCACAAGAAGATCAACCCCAAGACACATAATCATCAGATTCTCTAAGGTCAGAATTTAAAAATGTAAAGGGCAGTCAGAGAGAAAGAAACATCAGGTCACCTACAAAGGGAAGCCCATCAGACTAACAGCAGACCTCTCAGTGGAAATCCTACAAGCCACAAGTTATTTGGGGTAAATATTCAGCATTCTTGATGAAAAGAATTTCTTAACCAGAACTTAGTATCTGGCCAAACTAAGCTTTATATGCAAAGAAATAGGATCCTTTTCAGACAAACAAATGCTGAGAGAATTCATCACCACCAGGCCTGCCTTGCAAGAGTTACTGAAGTAAGCACTAAATATGGAAAGGAAAAACCATTACCAGCCACTACAAAACACACTGAAGCACATAGACCAGTGACACTATAAAGCAGCTGCATAAACAAGTCTGCAAAATATGCAAGTCTGCATCATGATGACAGGATCAAATTCACACATAAACAATACTAATATCAAATGTAAATGGGCTAAATGCCCCAATTAGAAGACACAGAAGTGCAAGCCAGATAAAGAGCCAAGACCCATCAATACACTGTCTTCAAGGGACCCATCACACATGCAAAGACACACATAGGCTCAAAGGGATGAAGGAAAATTTACTAAGAAAACAAATCAGAAAAAAGCAGGAGTTACAATCCTAGTCTCTGACAAAACAGACTTTAAACCAACAAAGATCAAAAAAGACAAAGAAGGGCATTACATAATGGTAAAAGAATCAATGCAACAAGAAGAGCTAACTATTCTAAATATATAAGCACCCAATACCAGAGGACCCGGATCCAAAAAGCAAGTTCTTAGAGACCTACAAAGAGACTTAAAGCCCCACACAGTAATAATGGGAGACTTAAACACTCCACTGACCATATTAGATCATTGAGACAAAATTAACAAAGATATTGGGGACCTTAACTCAGCTCTGGATCAAGCAGACCTGATAGATATCTGCGGAACTCTCCACCCCAAAATAACAGAATATACATTTTTCTCATCGCTGCACAGCACTTAAAAATGAATCACATAATTGGAAGTAACACACTCCTCAGCAAATGCAGAAGAACTGAAATCATAACAGTCTCTCAGACAATAGCACAATCAAATTGAACTTGAGATTAAGAAATTCACCCAGGTATTTGGAAACACAGAGTGAGAACTTTTCCCGTGTTGCAGGCTAACAATGGACACTCAGAAGGACGTTCAACCTCCAAAGCAGCAACCAATGATATACATCTGTGGAGAATGTCACACAGAAAATGAAATAAAATCTAGGGATCCAATCAATTGCAGAGAATGTGGATTCAGAATAATGTACAAGAAAAGGACTAAAAGATTGGTTGTTTTTGATGCTTGATGAAACCTAGGAATTCAGAGGAATGTCTTCACTTATACTCAGATTTGCTCTCTCAATGTTTCTAATTGTTGCATAGCTTTCGATTTTGCATACAGTAGTTCCTCCTTATCTTCAGGGGATGCATCCCAAGGCCCCAAGTGGACTCCTAAAACCTCAGATAGTACCAAACCTTTATACACCGTTTTTTTTCTATATATACATACTGATGATAAAGTGTAATGTATAAATTAAGCATAGCAAGAGATTAATAAAATAGAACAATAACTTTTAAAAAAAGAAATTCACCCAAAAAATTAAAAATGAAATTAACATAAGACCACACAACTATGTGGAAATTGAATAACATGCTTCTGAATGACTTCTGGGTAAATAATGAAATTAAGAAAGAAATCAAATTATTTAAAACTAATGAGACTAAAGACACAACGTACCAGAATCTCTGGGATGCAGTTAAAGAAGCGTAAGATGGAAATTTATAGTACTAAATGCCTACATCAAAAAGCTGGAAATATCTCAAGTTAACAATCTAATATCACAACTAAAATAAGAACAAAAAGCAAACCCCAAAGCTAGGAGAATACAGGAAATAAGATCAGAACAGAACTGAGGGAGATAGAAACACAAAAAAATCTTTCAAAAAATTAACAAATCCAGGAGCTGGTTTTTTGGGGGAAAAAATTAGTAAGACTGCTAGCTAGACTAATAAAGTAGAAAAGAGAGAAGAATCCAACACAATCAAATGATAAGGGGTATGTCACCACTGACCCCTCAGATATGCAAGCGACCATCAGAGAATACTATAAACACCTCTCTGCACATAAACTAGAAAATCTTGAAGAAATGAATAAATTTCTGGACCCATGGTGCTACCAAGGCTGAATCTGAAAGAAACGCCTGTGGAAGTTTAGTTGCCGCTTGGATGCGCAGGAAATTTGGCTCCCGCAGGCGTTTCCGCGAGTACGTTGGGAGGCCTTCGAATTTTGGCTCAGGCAGGGGGACCTGTGAATTCTGGGAAGTGGAGTCCATTTGCTCTGTGGAGTCGTGGGAACTTTGGCTCAGGCAGGCGGATTCGGAGGATTCTGGGAAGTGTAGTCCAGACGCTCTGTGGCATGCAGACACTTCCGGTCTCCGAGCAGGACGTTGCTACTTTGCTTACCAAGGTGGTTTGAGCCAACTCTGTGCCTTGACGGTCTTTGCGAAAGTGAACCGGTTGTTAGGGGCCCCTAACGACCTGGCGGTCAATTAAGAGGGTAAGAAGCCCTGGCGAAGACCTGAGGTTTGGAAATGCGAGGGTGGGAAGGAGGGTTTGTTGCCGTCGGCGGAGCCCTCTGGCGTTGCGGGCTGTACTCGCGTCCACAGGAGGAGTCTTCGGCGGACGGGGGACGGGGGACGGTGGGCGGGGGGAAAACCCTGTCTGGTCTTGTGTGCCTGTGTTGAGGGTTTTCCAGGTCTTTGAACTCGCTCATTCAGCCTCCCTCCACCCTACGTGTGCGACCTCTTTCTCGCAATATAACGTGGGGTGTTAATCTCATTGCCGTTTTTAAAATTAGGATTTTAGGACCATCCTGATAGACTTGTTTTAGGAGTTGAAAGTTGTGGTATAAAACAAAGCCTTAACAGCCCCTGTCACTTGAGCTCTTGTTAATTTCCCGCGAAGTGGTCAGGTCCCCGGGTGGGGTCAGAGCTCCAGCTGCCCCGGCCCTTCTCTCGCATCCCGGCAGGACGCTGGATGATCCTGGATGCCTCTGACCTCTTTTTAGGAAGGCGAGGGTTGCCTCCAGCCTTCACGAAGGGAGGGAAGCATTTAACTTTTAACCCGAACGGCGACTCAGCCAGGGTGTTTCCCGGCTTTCTCCTTCCCCAGCCTGACCTTTCCAAAAGAGCTGCAGGGAGGGGCTTGGCTACTGGGGCAAAGTTCTACGCGAGTGGTCCTTGACTTTTTTTGCTTTTTAAAAAGTGTTATTTACTTTGTTAGTCCGTTATTATTATTATTATTATTTGAGAACGAGTTTGGCTCTGTGTCCAGGCTGGAGTGCAGCAGTGGAGCGGTCTCGGCTCACTGCAACCTCGGCCTCCTGGGTTCAAGCGGTTCTCCTGCCTTAGCTTCCCGAGTAGCTGGGATACAGGTATGTGCCGCCGTGTCCGGCTGATTTTTGTATTTTTAGTAGAGACCAGGTTTTACTATGTTGACCAGGCTGGTCTTGAACCGGTGGTCTCAAGTGATCTGCCCACCTCGGCCTCCCAAAGTGCCGGAATTACAGGCGTGAGCCACTGCTCCAGGCCGGGTTTTTTCTTTTACAGAGATGTTCACTTCAACCAAGAGTGTATAGGATGTGTCCTTGGGCATGGGAATTGATAATAATTAAGCTTTAATTGGTAACTTCATTCTAAGGGCTTTATGGAAATGAATACCTTTAAGCCAGGCCACAGCGTGGCTCTGTGGAAAGGTATTGCTCTTTCCATTTTAAATATGGTAGTGAGATACCAGGTGCATAGTTACTGAAGTAAGAGGTGGAGCTGGAGTTGGAGTCAGGATCAGAGCCTGAATTCATCATTCCTTGGATACATTTTCATTTCGGCAGAGCAACTAGCTGGAATCAGGTGGGGAAAGCAAGTTAGGTCTTGATTGAAAAGACCTTGAGAGAAAGGCTCATGGACTTGGACCTCTGTAGGAATCTTTTAAAAATTTGTCAACATTTTGTTTCACTTTTTATAAGGATTTTGTATTGTTGTGGAACCATATCATTGCGAAACAATTTGAAATTAGATAAATAGGAGAAAAAAATGTTTTAATTCAACATGTAAAGGTAGTAGCTGTCTGACAGACGTGATAGAACTTCCAGTTATCCCCCATTTCTTTTTTTTTTTTTTTTTTTTTTGAGTCTTGCTCTGTCGCCCAGGCTGGAGTGAGGTGGCAGGATCCCAGCTCACTGCAACCTCTGCCTCCCAGGTCCAAGCAATTCTCCTGTCTCATCCTCCCAAGTAGCTGGGACTACAGGCAGCTCCCACCACGCCCAGCTAATTTTTGTATTTTTAGTAGAGACGGGGTTTCACCATATTGGTCAGGCTGTTCTCAAACTCCTGGCCTCAGGTGATCCATCTGCCTCAGCCTCCCAAAGTGCTGGGATTACAGGCGTGAGCCACCGCTCCCGGCCTCCCCCATATCTTCTTAGTCTTTCTAATCATCCTTTTTTAGTCTTTCTTTGTGTCTATTTGTATATTTATTTAGAAACATTTAAAAATTGTTATAATATCTTAATGTGTTTTCTCATATTTCTTTATGGAAATTTTTAAATACTGCTAATACAGAATAAACTAGCAAACTGCCATATTATGTCGTGCTCACTTATTCCCATTGTTATCCTTATGACTATTTCCTGGTAGCTTAAAACTTTTCATTTTTATATCATTTCAAAGCTATAGGAAAGTTGCAAAAATAGCATAAGAAATTCCCATATACTCTTTACCCAGATTTGCAATTGTTTACATTTTTCCTGTTTGCTTTTCCTGTTTCCTGTTTGCTGGTGACCATCAGCCAAATACTACCAGGAACATACCTGTAACCAGAGACAATTGATTGTAGATTTCTGCAGCAGGGAAACCCACATTCCATGGTGATCATGGAGTGACTTGCTAAGAGGTGTTTAGAAAGGGCATGTTATAGGGTTTCACGTAACATGCTACATAATATTAGACATTATATTAAATGATATTTATTAAATATTAGATGTCTGTTAAAACTAATTGTGCTTATAGTGTTATAATTAGATAGTGCTAGATAACATATTCCATAACATCATATTATCTAATGTGTGGTTCCATTCATTTGAAGTCCTCACAACTATCCTCTATCTCCCCCACCCTTCACCCTGCCCTCAGTTTAAAGCCTAATTATATGCATTGTGTTTAGTCATCACGTATTCTATCTTTAATCTGGAAGGATTTCACAGCCTTTGTCTTTTATGTACATGGTATTTTTTAAGAGTATAGGCAAGTGATTTGGGAGAAAGACATTCATTGGGATTTTTCTGATATATTTCATGTTTAGGTTTAGATCATGTATAGTTATCGCTTCTGGGCCTTTTGGCTAAGATCAAGTGCAGATTATATATTGTTGGTGGGAATACCACCAAAGTGATAAGGTTTCCTACTTATTGTAACATAACAGGGGCCAAATGATGTTGGTTTGGCCCTTCATTGGTGATCTCTACTTTGTCATTTGGCCAAGATGATGTCTTTCAGATTTATCCACTGTAAAATTACCTTTTTAAAAAAATAATAAAGTTTCTTCTGGGGAGATACATTATTAATGAGCAGTCACTATAAAGGTGAACTTACAGTTCTCTCACATTTATTTATTAGTTTCTCCAATTATAAATATCAATATGGAATATTTGGACTTGGTCCCACAAAATTAATTTTGAAAACCATATTAATATGGACTTGGCTGGGCGCAGTGGCTCAAGCCTGTAATCCCAGCACTGTGGGAGGCCGAGGCGGGTGGATCACGAGGTCAAGAAATCGAGACCATCCTGGTCAACATGGGGAAACCCCGTCTCTACTAAAAATACAAAAAATTAGCTGGACATGGTGGTGCGTGCCTGTAATCCCAGCTACTCAGGAGGCTGAGGCAGGAGAATTGCCTGAACCCAGGAGGCGGAGGTTGCGGTGAGCCGAGATCACGCCATTG
>NW_016107611.1:607463-612972 GCF_001604975.1 Cebus imitator
TGAAACTCCGTCTCAAAAAAAAAAAAAAAAAAAAACAATTTTTTTTTCCAACTCTATTGAAGTGTATTTTACATATCATAGCATTCACCAGTTTCAGATATACAATTCAGTGATCTTTAGAAATTTCACAGAGTGTTTTTGCCGTCATCATGATTCAGTTTAGACCATTTTCATTCCCCAGTTGGACTCCTTGTGCCCACTTACAGTTAAAACTCATTTTCAGGCTGGGCATGGTGGCTCATGCCTGTAACCTCAGCATTTTGGGAGGCTGAAGTGGGAGGTATAGCTTGAGCTCAGAAGTTTGAGACCAGCCCGGGCAACATAGCAAGACCCCACCTCTTAAAAAATAAAAACTCATTCTCACCTCAAATCTGGAGCAACCACTAACTTATTTTCTCTCTGTATACTGTTACCTATTATGGATGTTTCATATAAATGGGATCCTATAATCCATGGGTTTTGTGATTGGCTTCTTTCATTCATTATTTAGCTTGCTTACAAGCTCTGCATGTTGTAGCTCAAGTCAGTACTTCATTCCTTTAAATTTTCAAATGACATTCCATTGTATGGGTACGCCATCATTTGTCTACGCTTTTACCCAGAGGAAGGCATTTTGGTTGTGTGGAGTTTGGGGTTATTATGAATAATGCTGCTGTAATCGTTCATGTGCTCATTTACCATACACATCTGTATTGGTGGGTGTCACCCATGGCAACCTTTTCATGTCTTTTTCTGCAGACAGTGGCATGTGTCAGGCAGGATTCCTCCTTCCTTCAAACTGCATCACTCAGGAGTCTGCAAATTCCCCAACATAGGAGAAAAAAATGACCTCATTCAAGGTGAGTGGGGCGTCCTTCTCTTGCTGTTAAAATTCCATCTCACTACACATACTGTCATGTGTTTTTCTTTGTCGTGAGAAGACTCAAGGAGAAGATAGGCATTTGGGGAGCCGTTGTGTGCCAGGTGCTACCTTTATCTCTTTTGTGTTGACTGCATTTGGTTTTTGGTTTTGTTTTGGTTTGATTTTACCATTATTTATTTTATGGAATATAAAAATTAGTAGGAATGGGCCAGGTGCAGTGGCTTGCACCTGTAATCTCTGCACTTTGGGAGGCTGAGGTGGGCGGATCACCTGAGGTCGGGAGTTCAAGTCCAGGCTGGCCAACATGGAGAAACCCCATCTCTAAAAAAAAAATTAGTAGGAATGAACAGTGCTCCCACTTCATTACCTCCCTTCTCTCAAATTATCCCTTTTTAGCTTATGCTGTTTCTCATATACATTCATAACTGTATTTGTATTGATGGTATACATCTAACTGTAAACTGTACTCTTTTTATATGTTATATAATCTAACATTTTTATGGTTGCATCATATTACTGTTAAATTGGTATATCTTTTTATTGATAACTACCTCACACACATAGGCAGATTTTTTTCCCAGAAAGTAATTTTGAAAACCATATGCCATTTTAGCTCAATTTTGAAAGAGTACTTGACATGTACCACACTGGCTGTTTTGTAGATAGAATATTTTAACTTGGCACAGAACAACAGGTTATAACTGCTGCTCCACACAAATGTTGTTGGAGTTTTCACACAGGAAGAGCTAGATTCTGTGTTCTCCATGTCTCAGGCATACTCTGCATGTGTTTTATTTACTGGTCTCTTAGTCATTTATGTAGTAGAAAGCCTTCATTTAAAATGCCCAGTGACACTGAGATTTGCCAGTCACTTGTGTTCTGTCCCTACATTTACTCCTCAGAGCAGCAGAATGAGAAGGTTCCTGGTCTCTTCTTCCTCTTAAACAGGTGAAATATGAGAAACCTGCTCAAGTGTACACAGGCAACTAAGGGATAGGATCATTAGCCATTTGGCTCAAGTGAAAGAGGATTCTCCATTGAACCTGTGCCCTGTGGTGTGGGTGTCTGGAGTGCCCTTTGAGTGATGGTGTCCCTAGGTGGCGCTGCTCCTCCCTGTCCCTACTTGATGTGACCTCTTGTCACATGTCACTCTGACATGGCATCTACTCCAGACACTGAACGAAGTACACCGATTACCATAGTTGTTACAGAAAATCTTTAAATCCCTTATGGCAAAAGATGCCTCACACAATGTTACCAGAAGAAATAACAACCTGGGGCAATAATGTTTCCCATGTGGATACCTAAAGATGATAAAATCGAAAGTCAAAATCTTGTGCACAGAATCAAGGAAAAACTCTAAACAGGTAGGAACAAAGGACACTAAAAGTCCAGTGTGCCAATGTAAAAGGAGAAATAGAAATGGCCAATAGCCTTGAAAAGTGATGGTTTTCATCTATAATCAAGTAAGTGAGAATAATAGAATGTTCCTTAATCAGATTACCAAGACTGTGGGGATATTTATAGCATGCTCTTGGCCATCATGAAGAGAACCAAAGTACTTGTATTCTATTGAAAGATTATGGAGGTAGGTAAAAAACTGGGAAGAAAGCTTGCAGTTATATGATCACAGTTCTAAATGTGCTTATTTTTTGATGTTTTAATTTTCATTTGAAATTATGACTTTAAACAATGAGAGAGGAGAGTAAGATGTTCTTACATCTTACTACGTCATTACTTAAAAATGATGCTCTTTATAGGATTGATAATGAAAATATGTAAAATTAAATTTTCTTTACTGTAGCAAAAAGTAGATCATCAGTTCTCTGGAACACTATGCAGCCATGAAATAGATAATACTAGTAACAACAGTAAAAATAATTCCAGCTAATGTTCATTAAACAGTTAGTCAATGGCGCAGATGCTTCCAAATGCTGTATATTTCCTTGTTTAATTCTTTAAACACTGTGCCATGTAAGAACTATTACTTAGAAAGGAAACTAATTCCTGTAGGCAAACATGTTTAGGGCCACACAGCTAGGAAGGGGCGGACCCTTAGGATGTGCAATGTTGCATTCTGGCTTCTGATCAGGACAGTGAGGGCTGCAATTAACATGTGGTTTGTACTTTGAGAGTAGAGGACATACTATATAGCTATACCACACAGCTGTCCATGCAGGTACTGTGGAGTAGGTTCACTCTGCACTGATTACCAACTTGGGTGAGTCCTGTGAGACAGAACACGATCTCACTCAACTAATTATATGAAGCAGATTTGTTATCTACAGATCGGCAGCAAGGGAACACAGAAGTGTAGGATACACTGTGAGGTGGCCACCAAGGCTGAGGAAAACTTCCTGGGATGGACAAAATCTAGACCCCACTTCCGCCAGAGCAGAGGTACCCCAGAAGGCAGCCTTCCCCTTATATACCTTAGGGGCAACATGACTTACTGGGCACTTCCTCCCTAACTCAAGACTTTACCTTCCTTAGGAAGGACAGGAACATTGCATTGCTAGCAGGTTCTGTGTTTATTCTTCAGAACTATAAGCAAGAAAGAATGATTCAAGGCCACCCTGAAAATTATCCCACAATTACCTAAAACTCGTTAGTTTAGCAAATACTAAAGAAAATTGATAGCATCCAGGGTTTGAACATGAGAGAGGAGGACAATGCGCCTTACTCAACAAGGTTGGGACTGAATTGTTTAATGTTTCTGGGGAAGTTGGCAAAATTTGTTGAACCTATGTATAGGTAGCCCAGGATGCAGCTTGTGGAGTCCTAGAGGGTTACATACACAAGTAGACTCAGTGAGAGCACAAAGTAAATGTATGGGACTTCATTACTGCACTTCTGGTGGAGTTCAGGAAAATCAGTGTGTGCCATTGTCAGGATATAGGCAGAATGAGTGGGAATTCTATAAGCTGACCTACATCTCTCAATATGGAGAACAACTTTCCACTTATCTCCTTCACCGGCTCAATGCCGCTCCTTCCCCGTAGTCTTTGGTCATAAGATTGAGGTTATGTCTTCTTGATATTGTAGGAGGCAGTGACCTTCAAGGACGTAGCTGTGTTCTTCACTGAGGAGGAGCTGGGGCTGCTGGACCTTGCCCAGAGGAAGCTGTACCGAGATGTGATGCTGGAGAACTTCAGGAACCTGCTGTCAGTGGGTGAGCACAGAATGACAGGCCCCAGGAGTGGCTTTGTACCTTAGAGTGCTCAAGTTTGAGTGTGCATTGGGGACCTACATTTCCAGTAAATTTTGCCTAAATATTACCCAGAATGTGTTGGGAGTCAACACATGACTTTACCTATTCACAGGGCATCAACCATTCCAAGATGTTTTCCACTTCCTAAGGGGAGAAAAGTTTTGGATGATGGAGACAGCAACCCAAAGAGAAGGAAATTCAGGTGAGAACTAAGCCTCTGTGCATCCTTCTACATGACTCTCCCACCTGTTGTGCTTCTGTCCGTGCCCATTTGCATTGCTCTGATGTAAATGACCACATCTCTTTTCCGGATTATTACAACTGCCTGTTCCCACCCTTCCCACCCTAATATCTGTTCATATAGCAGCCAAAGCTTCCATTAGGAAATGGAAGTCAGATCATCATTCCTCTCCTCAAAAGCTTTTATGGCTTCTTATTTTTATTATTGTTACAACCTCTTTAAGTGCATCTTAGAGACCTATGTGGTCTGCTCTTCATCCTGTTCTGCCTCTCTGACTACATATGTCCTTTCCCTCTTTCTCCATCATTTCCAGTGACATTTCTTCCTTGCTGTTTCTCTGTTCTGCCAAGGGCACTGTATTGCCTGTTGTGGTAACCAATGTCCACAAACTTAGTGGACTAAACAAAAATATTTATTAACTCTCTGTTCTTTAGGCCTGAAGTCTGATACATCTCATTGGGCAAAAAGCAAAGTGGCCCTAAAGCTTCGTTCCTGTCTAGACCTTCTTGGAGGGAAAGCTTCACTTTGGTTTACCAGTGTCTAGGCACTGCCCACACTCCCTGGCCCTTGTTTCACTTCTTCATCTTCAAAGGCAGCTACTTTGTATCTCTGACTATTCTTCCATAATATCATTCCCTCTGCCACTCTTCTTAAGCCTTTGTCTTCTACCTTTCGGGTCCCTTGTGATTGTATTGGTCACTCCCGCATAATCCAGGAAGATCTTCCTACCTTTTGCTTAGGTGACTAGTGACCTTAATGGCATCTGCCGTTTTAACCCCCCTTGCTGTATAACATAATAGGAAGGCTGACTGTATATTGCAGAACAGTTTTTTTAGCCTGCTGTTTGCTGCTTATCCAATTCTGACTTTCTTAGGTTCCTTTGACATGATTGGTTTTAGGTGTGTACAGTTGACCCATGTCCCATGGAAATTTCTAACCATTGTTTTTATGAACACACTGAGTAAGATGCCTTCCCTGAGACTTACCCTGGAGCTTTTCTTAGAGAGCATATTTATGGCCGGGCGCGGTGGCTCACACCTGTAATCCCAGCACTTTGGGAGGCCGAGGCGGGTGGATCATGAAGTCAAGAGATCGAGACCATCCTGGTCAACATGGTGAAACCCCGTCTCTACTAAAAATACAAAAAATTAGCTGGGCATGGTGGTGCATGCCTGTAATCCCAGCTACTCAGGAG
>NW_016107611.1:614232-615395 GCF_001604975.1 Cebus imitator
GTGTATGAGTGACTCTAGTAGGCACTTTATGTAAGGACCACTTTCCTGCTTGTCATGATGCTGTGATAATTTACATTCTAGTTTTTTGTAAATGTTTATTGTAGAGTTTAAATGTATTTCATAGCTTGCTAATGTATAGTCTTCAATATAAAAAAGTTATAAAGTAACTATTTATCTGCATCATAGGCTTTCTTTTCATTTCAAGTGATTCTTTACATCTTTGATTGTCTGCTCAGAAGCATCCCCCTTTGAAGACCCCTGGAAGGACAGCCTTTCAGATTCCCCTCAAAACTGCAGCTGTCTGTCCCTGTATTCTTTCAGATAACCAAGTTACTGTCCATATCAAAATAGAAAAATAAGATTAAGTATTTTATACATGCTGTGCAAAATTCTTGTGCAGGAACACTTTGAATGTGTACATACAAACACTATGAGGTGTTTGATGTTTAACATTGTGAAGAGTTCAACCAACTACAAAATTTACTGAGATTTTATAGAGAACTGCTCTCACTTCACACCAAATTTGGGAGGTTTTCAAAACTACCTTCACATTCAGTAATTTTCTAAACTCTCAGAACTCACTGAATACTTTTATTCTCAGAGTGACTGATTTTTACAGTGAAGAGATATATATTATACTTAGAGAAAAACCAAGTAAGACAGAGTCCAGATGAGAAGAACCAAATGGGGACCTTCTATTGTAGTCTCCTGGTAGAGTAGGATGTGTCACATTCCCAGGATTAAAGTATGTCTTAGACTCAAAGTAACTGCCAGTCACAGAAACTCACCTGACTGCTGGGATCCAGAGTAATTATTAGGTCTCCATTATGGAACCATTATTGGTTCATTAATTTCTACGTGATTAATCAGTCTCCCAGTCCACTAATTCTCTGTGACCTAAAACTCCACCTTAAATCACATTGATGTTATTTCTGACATGGAAAGGAGCATCTCTTACCCTCAATCCCCAAAGAATCTGCCAGCCACAACTGCAAATTATATTGTTTCACCATGCAGAGTGATCCAGTGTTTGCCCTCAAGGCATCCAGGACACTCTCCTTAGGTATGACACTTCAGGATCCTAGAGATTAGCTCTCAGATGCTGAGGACAAAGTCCCAACCTCTTTTTAGTTAGGTTAATTTTTTTTTTTTTTTTGGCCGGG
>NW_016107611.1:616929-632410 GCF_001604975.1 Cebus imitator
TTTTGTATTTTTAGTAGAGACGGGGTTTCACCATGTTGACCAGGATGGTCTCCATCTCTTGACCTCGTGATCCACCCGCCTCGGCCTCCCAAAGTGCTGGGATTACAGGCTTGAGCCACCGCGCCCGGCCAAATGTATGTATCATATTTTTAAATGAAGTCTATTATTGAGACACGATGTCATTCTGAATTGGCCTCATACAAACCAGAAATCAGGGTGTACTTGGAAAACACAAACTGAACATTCTCTGTATTCATTAAAGTTTAATGTCATGTCCTAACTGTGAAACCTTGAAAGCACTGAATAAAGTCTTTACCTGTACACATCTCTTAAATCTGTGTCCTTATAGGAGGCAAGATCCAAACTGAGTTGGAGTCTGTTCCAGAAGCAGGAACACATGAGGAGTGGTCCTGCCAGCAAATCTGGGAACAAACTACAAATGACTTAACCAGGTCTCAGGACTATATCATAAATAACTCTCAATTCTTTGAACATGGTGATTTCCCCTCCCGGGTTGAAGCAGGACTGTGCATAATTCACACAGGACAGAAACCTTCCCAGGGTGGGAAGTTTAAACCGTCCTTCAGTGATGTCTCCGTCTTTGATCTTCCTCAGCAATTACACGCAGGAGAGAAGTCTCATACATGTGATGAGTGTGGAAGAAGCTTCTGTTACATCTCAGTTCTTCATATTCATCAGAGAGTCCACACTGGAGAGAAACCATTCAAATGTGAGCAGTGTGGGAAAGGTTTCAGTCGTAGATCAGCACTTAATGTTCATCATAAATTACACACAGGCGAGAAACCTTATATTTGTGAGGAATGTGGAAAGGCCTTCATTCACGATTCTAAGCTTAAGGAACATAAGAGAATCCATACTGGGGAGAAGCCATTCAAATGTGATATATGTGGTAAGAGCTTCCATTTTAAGTCAAGACTTAAGAGCCATTCTATGGTTCACACAGGAGAAAAACCATTTAGGTGTGATACATGTGATAAGAGCTTTCATCAGAGATCAGCACTTAATAGGCATTGCATGGTCCACACAAGAGAGAAACCATACAAATGTGAGCAGTGTGGAAAAGGCTTCATTGGTAGGCTAGATTTTTGTAAGCATCAGGTGGTCCACACAGGAGAGAAACCATATAATTGTAAAGAATGTGGGAAGAGCTTCAGATGGTCCTCACGCCTTTTGAACCATCAGCGAGTTCACAGTGGAGAAAAACCCTTCAAATGTGAAGAATGTGGGAAGGAATTTTATACAAATTCACAACTGTCCTCCCATCAGAGAGCCCACAATGGAGAAAAGCCATATAAATGTGAGGAGTGTGGGAAGGGCTACATTAGTAAGTTTAATCTTGACTTGCACAAGAGGATCCACACGGGAGAGAGACCTTATAATTGTAAGGAATGTGGGAAGAGCTTTAGCCGGGCCTCAAGTATTTTGAATCATAAGAGACTCCACTGCCGTAAAAAACCATTCAAATGTGAGGACTGTGGAAAGAGACTTGTACACAGGACATACCATAAAGACCAACAGAGAGACCACAGTGGGGAAAACCCATCCAAATGTGAGGACTGTGGGAAACGCTACAAGAGACGCTTGAATCTGGATATACTTTTATCATTATTTTTAAATGACACATAATTGTTAATATTTATGGGGTACGGTGTGTTATTTTAATATGTGCATATAATTTATGATGAAATCAGTGTAATTGTTATATCTGTCACCTCAAACATTTACCATTTCTTCGTTGGAAAATTCAAAGTCCATTTGAGAGGAAGTGGTAGACAGCAAGGGAAGGGTCTGTGGAGAGCCCCTGCCGCACGGGTCAGTGCCTCATCCCCACAGAACATCAAAAGCAGCCTGGGGAAGAAAATCAGGCTACAGGCACTGGTAAGGGAACCAGCACAGGGGCTTGTGACTGGAGACATGCGCATGGCTGCACAGATAGAAGAACCTCTAGCCCACTCAGGTAAAAACTTGCACAAACCTCCGGCTCACTCAGTTAAGGGAACAAGGCCTGACACAAAAATGCCTTTGTCCTTTGTATAATCGTCAGGCTCCCAGGAAAGTTTCTTCTTTTGTGGGCATGAATACAGTGGGCTTGAATACAGTAGGCTTCAGTAGGTTCGGGTTGGCACTTTCCTTTGTGAAGAAGGAAAAGCCCAGCCTCTATAAAAACATCACTTCAGCTCCTGATTGGTCTCGGGCCAGGGTCCAGGACCAAGCTGAGTCATGCTTTCTCCAAGACAGCCCACAGACTAGGCACATTCCTTCCCTTGCCCAGTCCATAAAAACCTCAGACCCCAGCCTCATAGTGGGCAACTTATTTGGGTCCCCATCTCCACTGTGGAGAGCTTTTTTCTTTCACTTATTAAACTTTCACTTCAATTTCACCGTTGCTTCTGTGCTTCTTAATCATCATGGACATAAGATTAAGACTCCGGGTGATATCTCACAAGAGAGACTGCTGCAGTGTGGTGCATTTGTGAGATTACAACACATTTTTAGCAATTTGTAAATAATCAAATGTTGATGATAGTCACCTTTAGTGCTGCGGAACAGTAAAACGTATTCTTCCTGTCTACCTCTACTTTTGTATCTCTTAGCCAACCTTTGGCCATCTCACCCATCTCCTACACGTCCTTGCCTCTACACTCACTGTTCTACTCTCTACTATGAAATCAGCTTTTTTCGTTTCCACATATGAGTGAGGACAGTCAGTATTTCTCTTTCTTTGCCTGGCTTGTATTACTTAACAATGTCCTGCAAAACTCATCCATGTTACCACAGATTACAAAATTTTGTTTCCTTGTTATGTCTAAAGAGGATTCCATTGTGTATATATGCCACCTTTTCTTCATTGATGTGTTGATGGACATTTAGTTGGATTCCGTATCTTGGCTATTGTGAGTAGTACTGCAATGAACAGAATGCAGATATCTCCTTGACATACTGACTTCCTTTCCTTTGGATATACCCAGCAGTGGGATTGCTGCATCACTTGAATCTTATGCCTCAGAAGCTCCCCATAGGAAAGAAACTATGCGAGTGCGGAGGGTGGTGGTATGTGCTTCATTCAGGCCTCAAGTCTTCAACTTCAGAGTGTCCACATTGAAGAGAAATGTGAGTAATGTGTGTAACAAAGTCTTTGCTCAGTTTTCACGACTACACTCTCACCTAAGCATTCACAAAGGGGAGAAACATTAAAATATGAGGCACATAGCAGGCAATTCCCTTTGAGTTCATATATTGTAACAGAATCCATGATGATGATACATTTCATCCAGTCCTGTAGGAGAAAAAAAAGTGTTTAGGTTAAAGCTTGTTTCAGCCATAGTTCAGCATACCCCAGTGGTCCTGGGACTGTCATAGTGGAGAACCCTTGCAAATTGTGCAGTAGGCTTCAAACAAAAGTTTGACAGTTACAGTTATTCAGGAAACAGGCCTTAGAATAAGAGTTTGTTCATGCATTTATAAAACTTGAATCATGAACATACCAAAGTTGATTACCACTAGAATGTCAGCTACATGTGTTTTCTGCTGCATCTTCACAACTTTAACACTATCACTTTGTGTTCACTATGTGTTAAATGAATCAAAAGGAACAAACATGTTTTTAATTGTATCTAAGAGAGGAAATCTACAAATGTTAATTCAGGGACACCTTAGTTGAAATGCAGAGTACTGCAGTTCATAGCATTATTTTATTTATTTATTTGTTCGTTTTTGAGACAGAGGCTGACTGATTGGAGTGCAGTGGCACAATCTCGGCTCACTGCAACCTCTGCCTTCCAGGTTCAAGTGATTCTCTTGCCTCAGCCTCCCAAGTAGCTGAGACTATGCGCCACCATGCCTGGCTAATTTTTCTATTTTTAGTAGAGACCAGGTTTCACCATATTGGTCAGGCTGGTCTCAAACTCCTGACCTTGTGATCCGCCCTACTTAGCCTCTCAAAGTGCTGGGATTACAGGCGTGAGCCACCACACCTGGCCTACAGCATTATTTTGATAATATCTGTTCCCAATTGGTTCCTGCCTTCCCCTCCTCCTCTATCCTGAAGTTGTATTCCTAGCATTTGTGGCTTTCTGTAGTGTTCCATTGGTTGAATACAATATAAATTCAACAATAATTTGTAATTTTTCTCATACCAAAGGCTGAAAACATTGTAATAAATTCAGTAAAACCTCTTAATTCAAATGTTTAATACCATAAACGTCTTTTCCAATTATAATCACAAAAGCTGAAATTCAATCACGTCATGAAAAATGGAAAATTCCTAAGTATGTGGAAACTAAACACTTTTTTTTTTTTTTTTTTTTTTTGAGACAGAGTTTCGCTCTTGTTACCCAGGCTGGAGTGCAATGGCACGATCTCGGCTCACCGCAACCTCCGCCTCCTGGGTTCAGGCAATTCTCCTGCCTCAGCCTCCTGAGTCGCTGGGATTACAGGCACGCGCCACCATGCCCAGCTAATTTTTTGTATTTTTAGTAGAGACGGGGTTTCACCATGTTGACCAGGATGGTCTCGATCTCTTGACCTCGTGATCCACCCGCCTCGGCCTCCCAAAGTGCTGGGATTACAGGCTTGAGCCACCGCGCCCGGCCGAAACTAAACACATTCTTAAGTAAATAACGTCAAAGTAAATCAGAAGTGAAATTAGGAAATGCCTGGAGACAACTGAAAATGGAAACAATGGCCAAACTTACAGAATGAGGCAAAAGCAGTGGTAGGAGGGAAATTTATACCTGTAAATGCTTTAAAAAGAAGGAAAGATCTGACATCCGCAACATAAGTTTATTTTCATGAACTAGAAAAAGAGAAGGAATCTTACAAAAAGTGAGTAGGAGGGAAATAGGAAAGAAAAAAGATCTGACATCCACAACCTAAGTTTATTTTCATTAACTAGAAGAAGAGAAAGAATCTTACAGAAAGTGACTAAGAGGGAAATATTAAAGTATAATAAATAAAAAAAGAGAAGTAGAAAACAAAGAAAATCAACCAAACCAAGAGGTGGTTATTCTGAAAGACTAACAAAATTGTGAAAACATTAGCAGAACTGACTAAAAAATAAAGACCCAAGTAACTAAAATCAGAAACAAAAGTGGGGACATTATTACCAATGTTTACAGCAGTGAGCCACAGCACCTGGCTTGATTTTTGTATCATGTAAGTAAGGGGACCAGTTTCAATCTTCTGCATATGGCTAGCCAGTTATCTCAGCAGCACATATTGAATAGGGAGCCCTTTCCCTATTGTTTGTTTTTGTCACTATCATCAATGATATGGTTTGGCTGTGTCCCCACCCAAATCTCAACTTGAATTGTATTTCCCAGAATTCCCATGTGTTGTGGGAAAGACCGCACAGAAAGTCAGAATTATTAATTAAAAGGGAAGCAGAACTAAGAATTTTAAAAATTCACAGCCTATCTACTTTGGAAAATTTAGGAAACCTGTTCTGCATAAAACAAGGGTAGAGATAAGCAAACAATTTATGAGATTACTTTGGATTGGTTATGTCAGCTGAAGCCAGGACCTGTTGTCCAAGACACATTGGGGAAGAATGACCCCAAAGTCATCTCAGAGATCATAGAGGCTGCCCCTGCCATCACAGACCCAGAGAGCAAGGACCTGGGGAACAGAAGGGACTTTTGATGCCAAGTGCCCCTAACCTCTTGGGCTCAGTTCCCTGCATGCTATGATTGTGTCAATACATTTTATCTTTTGGGAAGGCAGAGTAGATCAAGGATACAGCTATAACTGGCGTATGAATAGTGATCACTCAACTTTCAGAGAGTGGGTGTTGACATCATAAGGTCTGCACATTCACCTTATTTTTGTGTCTAAACAAAATTATGAAGTTTTTAGTTTAGAAAAATAGATAAAAAACAGTAGACTACATTTTTTTAAAAGAAGAATATTGGTTTATAGGCCAATGTATCTTTATAGGGAGAAAAAATCAGGTTACCTTCAAAAGAGCAGGTTTTTAGATGAATTGTTTTCTAATTTAGCTTTATAATTTTTTTCAACCAACCAATGGCAGTTTTCAAATTGCTAACTATAATAAGTTATATTTTACCAAGAAATAGGAAGAAACTTAAAAAAATTTTTTTTAAATGAGGTATCTGTTGCCTGGGCTGGAGTGCAGTGGCGGCATCACAGATCACTGCAGCCTCAATCAAACTCCTGGGCTCCAGTGGTCTTCCCACCTCAGCCTCCTGAGTACTTGGGACTACAAGACAAGGCCACCACGCCTGATCATTTAAAAAATTTTTATAGAGATGAAGTCTCCCTCTAATTACCCTGGCTGGTCTCGAATTCCTGGGCTCAAGGGAATGTCCTGCCTGGCCTCCCAAAGGGCTGGCATGACAGGTGTGAGCCACTGCACTCAGCCAGGAAGAAACTCTTAATAAAACATGCTCCCTCACCTGTAGAATCCTCCCGTTTTACTGCATTTACAATCTCAATGTAAGATTGATACTAATGACTAACTCTTCATCAGTCATTATTGCTCTGAGGTACTGAGCAATTCACCATATTAGCTGAAATCTGATGTTTCTGCATCTAAAGGAGAAATATGAATACCATAAAAACTTTATGGGAAGACAGCTATTCCACGAGGACACCGCTTCTTCACTGGTAGTTGTGACCTTAAATGGGGGTGGCTTTTCCAGCCAAATCAGTGGTTCCAACAACCCCTGGAGTAGGGGCTGGTGTCTTCCTGCTCCTCGTGGCTCATTGCTCCTGCCAAACCATTCTAACTGGTTTTTTTTTTTTTTTTTTTTTTTTTTCCGGATACGGAGTCTCGGATTGTCGCCCAGGCTGGAGGGCAGTGGCGCGATCTTGGCCCACTGCAGCCTCCGCTTCTCAGGTTCAAACGATTTTCTTTGCTTCAGCCTTCCAAGCAGCTGGGATTACAGGCGCCAGCCACCACGCCCGGCTAATTTTTATTTTGTGTTTTTAGTAGAGACGGGGTTTCACTATGTTGGCCAGTTTGGTCTTGAACTCCTGACCTCATGATCCGCCCGCCTCGGTCTCCCAAAGTGCTGGGATTACAGGCGTGAGCCACCGCGCCCGGCCCTGGCTCTTTCTTTAAACTCTTAGTTTTAACCTTCCATTGTCAGGTTATCCTAATCCTTGAAGATTGTATCCCCTCGTTTGTTCTCTTCCCAGTAACACTCCTGTCATCGTGGGAGGCAAAGCCGTCTATCCAGTATTTTCGCTCAAAGACTCAGGGAGAGAGGACGACTCACAGGGTCACAGGCCACATTCCCCACCAGGCGCTCAGAGATATGGGATACGTTCCCGGTGGCCATTGCGGTGTGTGTAGTCAAGGACCACCGCGGAGTTCAACGCTTCCCCCTGAAGGGTGAGATTATAGACATTTTCCTTTCGCAATTGAGGAAGTGGAGTCTAGACACACTGTGTCGCGGGCAAGGAGGCTCAAGCGGGTGGACCAGTAAATTCTAGGACGTGTAGTCCATCAACTCCGTGGAGTGGCGGACCCTTTGGCTCAAGCCGTTGAACCGGGGAATTCTGGGAAATGGAGTCCGGACGCTCTGTGGAAGTGCGAGCACTTCTGGTCTGTGAGCGTGTGGTGGCTACTTTACTTAACCACGTAGTTTGAGCCATTTCTGCGTCTGGCTGATACTTCCGGACTTGTCACCTTTGCTTGGGGTTCCAACGACCCAATGATCGATGATCCAAGCAAGGGAAAAGGAGCCTTGGCGGAGAGCGGAGGTTTGAAGTGGCGGGGAATGGGGTTTTGTTCCCGTCCACGGAGCTTTCTGGCATGGGAGGGGGCTGTGCTCGCGTCCCGGGGGGTGGAATTGGCGGGGTCCTCTGTGTCCTGCTCTGAGCGTTTCCAGGACTTTGACCTCTCAGCCTGCCTCCCTCCACCCTACGTGTGCGACCTCTTTCTTGCCGTGTGACAAGTGTTACACAATGTCCTTATTCCTTCCATTGCTGTTTTTTGTAATGGGGACATTAGAACCATCCTAGTAGAATCGTTTTGGGGAACTGAAAGAGATAACGCAAATGAGAACCTTAAAGCAATCCCTGCCACTTGGTGGCTAGTGGTCTTTTGTTAACTTCTCCTAAGCGGTCAGGTCCCCGGGTGGGGTCATAGCTCCAGCTGCAGGGGCCCTGTTCCTTCTCATTCTTGCAGGACGCTGGATGATCCCGGGACGCCTTCTGACCTCATTTTAGGAAAGCGAGAGCTGAGTCCGCCTTCCAGGAAGGAAGGGGAGCATTAAACATTTGTGAGGGACTCGAGATGCCGTCAGTGTGTTTCACAGCTTTTGCCTTCCCCAGCCTGACTTTTCCAATAGAGTCACAGGGAAGGGACTTCTTGGCTACTGAGGGCAAATCTCTTTGTGAGTGGTCCTTGGCTTTTATCTTTTATAGAGATATTTACCTCAGCCGAGAGTGTGTAGGTGTGCCCTCGGGCATGGTTGTTGATAATCATTAAGCCTTAATCAGTAACTTCATTCTAAGTGCTTTATACAAATAAATTTAGGCCACACCGTGGCTCTGTGAAGTATTGCTTTTCTCTGTTTTAAAGATGAGACACAGGGTACGTAGCATCCAACTAGTGAGAAGTGGAGCTGGGGTTGGAAGCTAGGCAGTCCAGGTCAGAGCCTGAGCTGATCATTTCTTTTCTACATTCTCCTTGAGGCAGAGGAACTAGCTAGACTCAGGTGGGGAAAACAAGTTACGACATGACTGAAGGGACCTTGAGAGTAAGGCTCATGGGCTTGGACTTCTGGGAATTAAAAAAATTTTCTCAACTACTTTGTTTCACTTTTTACAAGTATTTTGTATTGTTGTGGAATTATGTCATTGTGGAGCAGTCTGAAACGAGAGAAATAGGAGCAGAAAAAGTGTTTTAATTACCCATGAATCCAAGATGTAAAGATATATCCTGTCCCAGGTTATATGCCTCAAGGGCAACATGACTTACTGGGCAGTTCCTCCCTAACTCAAGATATTATCTTTTATGGATTGGACTAGAACCAGTGCTAAGCTTCTGATTGTTTTTTTAGTCTGTATTTGTGTCTATTTGTATATTTGTTTATAAACATTTAAATAAAATTTTTATATTTTAATGTGTTTTCCCATATGTCTTTAACCGTAGAAAATTTTAAATACTGCTAACAGAAAATAAACTAGTGAGGTCGGGTGCGGTGGCTTATGCCTATAATCCCAGCACTTTGGGAGGCCAAGACAGGTGGATCACTTGAGATCAGGAGTTTGAGACCAGCCTGGCCAACATGGTGAAACCCCGTCTCTACTAAAAATGTAAAAATTAGCCAGGCGTGGTGGCACATGCCTGTAGCCCCAGCTACTCTGGAGGCTGAGGAAGGAGAATTGCTTAAACCTGGGAGGTGGAGGTTGCAGTGAGCTGAGATCACGCCACGGCACTCCAGCCTGAGCAACAGACTGAGATTTAAAAAAAAAAAAAAAAAGAAACTAGTGAACTGCTGTATTATATAATGCTCAGTTTTATTATTCCCGTTATTATCCTTATGACTATTTCCTGATATTTAAAATATTTTCATTTTCAAATGATTTAAAAGCTATAGAAAAGTTGCAAAAATAGTATAAGGAATTCAAATATACTCTATCCAAATTTGCCAGTTGTTTACATTTTTCCTGGTTTCTTTGTTGATGACCATCAGCCAAATACCACCAGGAACATAACTAACCGAAGACAGCTGATGATAGCTTTCTGCAGCAAGGAAGTCCACATACATGGTAAATGTGGGGTGTTTTGGTAAGAGGCATTTAGGAAGGGGTGGTATAGGGTTTCAAATAACATGCTAGATAATAATAGATATTAAAAATATTGTTATCTATTGCATATCAGATCTGTTAAAAGACTGCTAGTAGTTGTTGTGTTACTCATTAGATAGTATCGGATAGCATATTACCTAACATCCTGTTATCTAATCTACATTTACATTTTAAATTTGTTCATTTTTTCATTTAAATTCCTATGCCAGGCACAGTGGCTCATGCCTGTAATCCCAGCATTTTGGGAGGCCAAGGTGGGTGGATCACCTGAGGTCAGGAGTTCAAAACCAGCCTGGCCAACATGGTGAAACCATGTCTCTACTAAAAATGTAAAAATCAGCCAGGTGTGTTAGCACATGCCTGTAATCCCAACTACTTGGTAGGCTGAGGCAAGACAATATCTTGAGCCTAAGAGGTGGATGTTGCAGTGAGCCAAGATCACACCACTGCACTCCAGTCTGGGTGACACAGAGAGACTCCGTCTCAAAAAATAAAGTCCTTATGACTGTCCCCTGTCCCACCCTTCACTTGCAACACCATTCAAAGTCCAGTTTATGCCTTGTGTTTAGTTGTCACATTCCATAGTTTCTTTAGTCTGGAGAGATTCCAGAGCCTATCTTTTATAAACATGGTGGGGTTTTTTTTGTTTGTTTGTTTTTTGTTTTTGTTTTTTTGCTTTGGAGTCTTGCTCTGTCACCAGTCTGGAGTGCAGTGGCGCGATTTTGGCTCACTGAAACCTCCTCATGGGTTCAAGCAATTCTTCAGCCTTAGCCTCCCAAATAGCTGGGACTACAGGTACGTGCCACCACACCCAACTAATTTTTGTATTTTTAGAAGAGACAGTTTCCCCATGTTAGCCAGACTGTCTTGAACCCGTGGTCTTAAGTGATTCAAAGTGTTTCGGTCTCCCAAAGTGCTGGGATTACAGGCGTGAGCTACCACGCCCAGCCAGTGTTTATTTTTTAAACAGTCAAGTTATTTTGGAGAAAGATTTCATTGATACATTTCATGTTTAGTTTCAGATTATGTATTGTTGGTGAGAATATCACACAAGTGATGAGGTTTCCTCTTTATTGCAGCATAACAAGGTTCACATGATGTTGGTTTGTCTGTTCGCTGGCGATTTCCACTATGTTCACTTGGCCAAGATGATGTCTTTCAGATTTGTCCACTATAAAGTTACCTTTTGGTTTTTTTAAACAAAGTTTTTTATTGGAAGATACTTTATTGGTGAACATTCTACTAAAGATGAGCTTCTAATTCTCTTCATTTATTCATTTGCTTGTTCAACTCTAAGTATTCCAACAATATGGGCTCAGAATTCATTCTTATTAAAGTAAATGACATGTGGATTAACAATTATTTTTTTCAACTCTATTGAGTTATATTTAACTTATGATAGCATTCACTCATCTCAGGAGTACAGTGCTCTTTAGGAACTTCGTAAAGTGGAGTAACCATCATCATAATTCAGTTTAGTTATTTTTCACCCCCAGTTGGACTCTTCATGCCCATTTAATTATAAATGAGTCCAACCCCAAATCCAGAGCAACCAGTAACCTACTTTTTCTCTTATGTATACATTTGCCTCTATGGACATTTCACATAAATGGAATCATACAATCCATGGATTTTTGTGACTGGCTTCCTTCTCTTAGCATGTTTCCAAGGTTCATGCATGTCATTTAATGAATTGCTACTTCATTTCCTTTAATTTCCAAATTAGATTCCATTACATGGATATGCCATGATTTTTCTATCCATTTACCCAGAGGAAGGCATTTTGGTTGCGTGCAGTTTTTGGGTTAGTATGAATAATGCTGCTGTGATCATTCATATGGCTAATTCACGTGTCCGAGTTGCTACACAGCATTGCCAGCCACCATTTCATGCTTCCCTTTTTGCTGTCTGGCATTTTCCAGGCATGATTCCACCTACCTTCATGCTCCATCACTCAGGACTCCGAAGATTCCAAAAAGTAGAAGGAAAAATGACCACATTCAACATGAGTAGAGCTTACCTCTCTTGCTATTAAAATTCCTGTTTATTGCTCATATATATTTTTCTCTGTTTTGGGAAGACTCAAGGAGGAATCGGGCATTTGGGGACCTGCTATGTGCCAGTTGCTTCCTTTGTCTCTTTTTTGTTGACTTTGCATTTGGTTTTTGGTTTGGGCTTTGTTTTGTTTTGTTTTTTACTGTTATATTATGGATTAGAAAAATTAGTTGAAATAAACAGTGTTCCCACCTACTTCCTTGCTCTCAAATTAGCCTGTTTTTTCTTCTTGTGCTGTTCCTCATGTATCTTCATAACTGTATTTTTATTGATGATGGAGTTCCTTATGTGAAGGGTGCTCTATATACCAAGATAACATGTCCTTCTTGTTTTCTTCATACCTGTCCATCAGATAGTGAGTCCCCCATTCTGTGGAGGCTCACATCACACATGTTAGTTCCATCCCTCTTAGATGCCCCAGGGATCTTCTGACCCACTTCCTGAGTCCTCTGGCCCCAGGAATGAGCTATTATTTAAGGTATCTCAATCAGCGGATCACATGCCAAGCTCCTGTGTTTTCATATTCTGTCCTTTCTGTCTTAATCCATGTGGCCAGCTCACATCTGTGGAGGGGTGGCCTGTGTCCCATTTATCACTTTGTCTTGCTTATAAATATCCAGCTGCTGTCCAGCCTGTGCCCCCAGGCTGCCATCCCTGCACTGGGCCAATTGCCCAGGATATAAGTACTCCCCCTTTGCCAGTCCAGAGTTCTGTCAAATTGGACCCTGCTGGCTGCACCAATTCCATGAAACAGGCTCACTAGTTATAGACTTGGTGAGTCTACCATGACAGAACACACTCATAGATGACAAATTACATAAAGCAGATTTGTTATGTGTAGGTTACAAGGGACAACAGAAGCCTATCCACTGTAAGCCAGTCCTCCAAGGCTCAAGAAGGCTGCCTAGAGTGGGTGGAGTCAGGACTGCACATGCCCCATTTGCACCATAGCCTCCCCAGTAGCTGGGATTATAGGCACCCACCACCACGCCCAGCTAATTTTTGTATTGGTAGTAGAGATGAGGGTTTTACCAGGTTGGCCAGGCTGGTCTTGAACTTCTGACCTCAGGTGATCCACCTGCCTCGGCCTCCCAAAGTGCTGGGATTACAAGTATGAGCCACCACACCTGGCCAAATGTACCATTTCTATATGATAATAGAGCTTTGTCTCTTCTCAAATGGAGCCTGCCCAACTTTATTGGTAGGGTTGGGCATTTAAGAGTTTTAGAGGGTTGCTTACAAAATATTATCTTCCCTAGGAAGGACATGTACAAAAGGGTCCAGGTGAGAATGGGCAGTTTATGTCACATGTGTACTCCAGTGATAAGATGTACTGTCGCCATCAGTGCCCAATAGCAAGCAAAGAATTGCCATTTATACAAGCATTCCTTGTGGCTGCCTTAGGCAATATATCCAAAATTTCAGAGGCTGGTGCACCTCAGTATCAATGTTTTGTTTTCACAGACTCTAGTCAGTACACATGTAAGATGTGAACCTTGTACCTTCATTGGACTAGCATTTCCCTCTTGACAGGAATGGCAAGGACCTAGAGACCTGGCTCCATCCCTAATTGTGCTGTTCTTTTTGGGATAGAAAAATCTGTCCTCCCTCACCAGCAATTCAGGATAGCCAGGATAGCATGTCCTCATGGTATTGCCCATACCTGTCCTTCAGGTCATAAGTCTGTCTGTATGGAGGCCCACATCATGCTAATTGGCCTCCTTCTTCTTAGCTGCCTCAGAGAACCCACTTCACCCATTTCCAGAGCCCTTTGGCCCCAGAAATG
Source organism: Cebus imitator (assembly GCF_001604975.1). Classification (NCBI taxonomy): domain Eukaryota; kingdom Metazoa; phylum Chordata; class Mammalia; order Primates; family Cebidae; genus Cebus; species Cebus imitator. The sequence continues at coordinate 630,572 of NW_016107611.1, forward strand.
TGCAGTTACGTAAAAGGCCCATAATCAGTATATTACATGCCATGCTCCCCTGCTTTCATTTGCCGTCCTCTCTTTCTGAATCCATGCAGCCAGCTCACACCTGTGAGAACAACTGCTACTACCGTATCTTGCTACATTTTCATTAACTCATGGGCTGTTGCCAGCAGTCCAGAGGGGCGACCTGTGCCCCACTTACCACTGTTTTTCCAGTAAACCATCCAGCTACTTTTCAGCTCCTGTGACCCCAAGCTGACATTACTGCCCTGGGCCACAAGCTAGGGGTATTACTGCTTCCCCTTTGCTAATGCATGGTTCTGTCAGACCAGACCCTGTTGTGCCAGTTCTGTGGAGCAGGTTCACTGGTTACCAACTTATGTAAGTTCAGTGGAAGGGTACACTCCATACATGATTAATTACATGAAGCAGATTTATTACTTACAGGTAGGCAGCAAGGGAAAACAAAAGCCTACAGTTGCCTGTGGGCCAGTCCCCCAAGGCTCAGGAAAGCCGCCTGGGGTGGGTAGAGTCTGAATTGCATGCGCCCCATTTGCACTGAGTGGAGGCACCCCAAAAGGCAATCTGTCCTGGATTATATGCTTAAAGGACAATATAATTTACTGGGAAGTTCCTCCTTAATTTGAGATGTTATCTTCCCTAGGAAGGACATATACCTTGCATTTATAGCAAATTCTATGGTTATTATTGAGACTTATTAGCAAGAAAGTGGGGAGAGTCAATCTAAGGTCATACTGAAAATTGCCCAGTTACCCAAAACTTGTTTGTTGGGTAATTATTAAAGAAAAGTGGTAGCATCCAGGGTTAGACTATGAGGGAGAACAATGAGTGTTATCAAACTAGCTTGGGACTGAATTACTAAATGTTGCTGGGGTCATAGGCGAGATTCATTGAAACCTGTATATGCGTAGCCTAGGACACAGCATTTAAGAGTTTTAGGGGGTTACTTAAAAGTGGACTCAATTAGTGCACAAAGAAAAAATACAGGACTTCATTTTCTTTTCTTCCCTTCCTTCCTACTTGCCTTCTTCCTTCCTGCCTTCCCTCCTATTTTCTTGCTTCCTTTCTTCCTTCTTTCCTTCCTGCTTTCTCCCTTCCCTCCCCTCCCCTCCCCTTGCCTTCCCTCCTTCCTTTCCTTTCCTTCTTTATTTTTTTCTTTCCCTCCCTTCCTTTGTTCCTTCCTTCCTTCCCTTTCCCTTCCTTTTCCTTCCTTTCACTTCACTCCCCTTCCCTCCCCTCCGCTCCCCTCCCCTTCCCTTCCCTGCCCTCCCCTCTCCTCTCTCTTCCCCCTTTCCCTCTCTTTTTCCCCTTCCCCCCTCCCCTCCCCTCTCCCTTTCCTTCCCTCCCTCCCTTTTTTTCTCTCTTTCTTTCCTTCCCTCTTTTTTCTTTCTTTCTTCTTTTTTAGACGGAGTTTCACTCTTGTCACCCAGGCTGGAGTGCAGTGGCGCAACCTCGGTTCACTGCAACCTCCACCTCCTGGGTTCAAGCGATTCTCCTGCCTCGCCTTATTTTCATCATTGAATTTCTGGTGGAGCTCAGGAAAATCTGTCATTATCAGGACACAAACAGAATAAGTAGGAAATCTGTAAGTTGATCTATGTCTTTCAAGATCTAAAACAACTTTACACTTGTCTTTCATGCCAGCACAATGCTACTGTCTCCCAACAGTCCTTGGCCATATGATCGAGATGACATCTGCTTGATGTTGTAGGAGGCAGTGACCTTCAAGGACGTGGCTGTGTTCTTCACTTAGGAGGAGCTGGAGTTGATGGACCCTGCCCAGAGGAAGCTCTGCCGAGATGTGATGCTGGAGAACTTCAGGAA
>NW_016107611.1:633590-642152 GCF_001604975.1 Cebus imitator
GCAACCTCCGCCTCCTGGGTTCAAGCAATTCTCCTGCCTCAGCCTCCTGAGTAGCTGGGATTACAGGCATGCACCACCATGCCCAGCTAATTTTTTGTATTTTTTTTTTTTTAGTAGAGACGGGGTTTCACTATGTTGACCAGGATGGTCTCGATCTTTTGACCTCGTGATCCGCCCGCCTCGGCCTCCCAAAGTGCTGGGATTACAGGCTTGAGCCACCGCGCCCGGCCATTTTTGTGTTTTTTAGTAGAGACGGGGTTTCACCATGTTGGCCAGGCTAGTCTCCATCTCTTGACCTCGTGATCCACCTACCTTGGCCTCCCGAAATGCTGGGTGAGCCACCATGTGAGCTACCAGGCCCAGCCATTACAACCTCTTTAAGTGGCTTTTGTAAACCCTCTGATCTGCTCTTCATCCCACACTGCCTGACTGCCTCTCCTGTCCTCTCCCCCTTGCTCCATCTTTTCCAGGCACATTGTCCTCCCTGCTGTTTCTCCATCCTGCCAAAGACACTGTATTGCCTGTTGTGACCAGTGAAATAAAACTTAGCAGACTGAACAAGAAACACTTAGCTTTCTCTTCTGTAGGCCTGAAGTCTGACACATCTAACTGGGCAAAAATCAAGCTGTCTTAGGGCTTTGTTCCTTTCTGGATGTTCATGGGGAGAAGCCTTCATTTTGGTTTATCAGTCTCTAGGCACTGGCTACACTCGTTGGCTCTTGTTTCCCTTCCTTCATCTTCAAAGGCGGCAACGTTGCATCCCTGACCATCCTTCTATAGTCATGCTCCCTCTGCCACTCTTCTCGTGCCTTCCACTTTGACCCTTCAGGTCCCTTATGATAGTATTCATCACTCCTGGATGATTCAGGATGACCCTTCCACTTTCTGCTTAGCTGACTAGTGACTAGTGACCTCAGTGGCATCTGTAGTGTAATCTCCCCCTCTGTGTAATGTAACATGTTCACAGGTTTTGAGAATTGGATGTAGACATCCTTCAGGAATGATTATCTACTACAAGAGCTTATGCCTCCAGGCCCTCGCTTGCTCTTCTCTCTGATTGGAATACAGTGTCCCCACAAAGCTTAGACCCCTCCTTTAGTTTATGCAGTGCTTTGCTCAGTTTTATTATCATAGGAGAGGTCATCTCCCGGCACTTTATTGAAAATACTGTCCTATCTTTACTATTCTTGGCCTGCATGTGTTGCGTCTCAAGTAGTTTTGTCTAGTAATATATTGCCTCTCCCCTTTGCAATGTAATCTCCAGAAGGCATTTATCTGTTTCTTTATGACTGCATCTTTAGCACCTAGAATACTCTTGGTACATGGCAGGTATCTGTAAATATTTAGTATTCTTATGAATGAATTAATGGATGAGAGGACTTGACTGTCTGTAAGAATCATGGAGATAGCTAATAAGTGACAGACATACCAGAATGAATGTTACATAGTCATGCCTTGGTAGCCATGGGATTTGATTCCAGTACCAACTTGTGGATACCAAAAGCCATGGATGCTCGTCTCTTACACATGTAAAGTATTTGTATATACCCTATGCACATCCTCTCATATACATTATGTCATATCTAGATTAGTTATAATACTAAATGCATTGCCTCCCCTTCACTTTTTTCACATGGATTCAATGTATACGACTCAGAGTGTGAGATATTCAAGTTTTGCTTTGCGGAACTTTGTGGAATTTTTTTTACTAAGTATTTTTGCCAAATACTTTTTTGCCAAATACTTTTGATGTTGGTTGAATCCATGTATGCTCAACCCACAGATACAGAGGCTGACTGTAGGTTGCAGGACAGTTTGGGTTTTTTTTTTTTTTTTTGGTGTTTTTTTGGTTTTTTTTGAGATGGAGTTTTACTCTTGTTGCCCAGGCTGGAGTGCAATGGTGCGATCTCAGCTCACTGCAACCTCTGCCTTCTGGGTTCAAACGATTCTCCTCTCTCAGCCTCCCGAGTAGCTGGGATTACAGGCATATGCCACCATGCCTGGCTAATTTTCATATTTTTAGTAGAGACAGAGTTTCATCACAATGGCAGGGTGGTCTTGAACTCCTGACCTCAGGTGATCCACCCAGCTCAGCCTCCCAAAGTGCTGGGATTACAGGCGGGAGCCACTGCGCCTGGCCAGGACACTTTTTTTTTTTTTTTTGGTCTGTGCATGGTTGCTTATCCAATTTCAACTTTCTTAGGTTCCCTTGACATGATTGGCTTTCTGTGTGTGCAGTTGACCCATATCCCGTGGAAACTTCCAGGCATTGTTTTCATGACCACACTGAGAAACATGCCTTCCCTGGGGCTGACCCTGGAGCTTTCCTTAAGGACCATGTTTATGTCTGTGAGAAATTCTTTATATCTGTGAGCTAAATGTTTCTTATATTTCTGCATGTTTTTATTCAAAAAATGTGGTGTCTATTTCTGCATCTTTATACAAATTTAATTGTCAGAAATGTGAAGGAATATAGATTTTACAGAAATTTCTCTTTATTTTTATAGAGATGTAGTATTGTATTTTAATCTGGTGAACTTTATGACGTGAAAGAAATTGGGAGACTGCTCTCAAAATGGAAACCTCCCAAAGGAGACTCTCCCTTCTCTTTAAACACCTCTTATTTATAAGTGACAGCATATTAAATATATCCATGTACTACTCTGTACTGAAAGGTACATACTTACCAATTAATATTTTCCAAGATTCAACCTTTGGAAGTTTTCTTTCCATTGGAAAAACTTACCTAATTCAGGTCTTGGTAATATCCTGACAAAGTTTTAAACATTTTGTGAGCATGAGCCATAGTAAGAAGCACATCTTGCAATATGACCCGGAAAAACATTTGTCATGTTTGTAGGTGTGGGTGAGTGACTTTCGTAGGCAATTCATGTAATGATGTTTTTCCTGATTTTCATAATGCTGCAGTAATTTTCATTCTAGTTCTTTTTTTGTAAATGTTTATTGCAGGTTTTAAATTTATTTCAGCTCATTGAGTCATAGTCTTGAATATAAAAAGTTATAAAGGCCTGTTTATCTATATCATAGGCTTTCTTTTCATTCCATGTGATTCTTAACAACTTTGATTGTCAGTGGACCCCTGGAAGGACAGCCTTTCAGATTCACCTCAGAACTGCAGCTGTCTGTTCCTGTACTCTTTCAGATAACCAAGTTACTGTCCATATCAAAACAGAAAAATAAGATTAAGTATTTTTATACATGCATAAAATTATTGTGCGGGAATACTTTGAATGTGTAGATATTAAACACTCTGAGGTGTTTGATGTTTGGCATTGTGAAGAGTTCAGCCAACTTTAGTGGGACGTTTTGTAGAGGACTGCTCTCACTTCACACCAAGTGCAAATTTGGCAGTTTTTCAAAACTATCTTCATGTCAGGTAATTTGCTGGAAAAACTCCTAGAATTCACTGAATGCTTTTATCCTCACAGTTACTGATTCTTACAGGGAAAACATGCATATTATATTTAACCAAGAGAGAAACCAAACAAAACAGAGTCCAGGGAAGTACCAAGTGCTTATTTTCTATTGTATTCTCCCAGTGGAGTGGGGTATGTTACATTGCCAGGATTAGCATGTGACTTAGACACAGATAACTCCCAATCAGGGAAATTTACCTGAGTGCTGGGATCCAGAGTAATTACTGGGGCTCCATTACATAGCCATGATTGACTGGTCGATTCTCATATGGTTATTTAGTCCCCTGGTTCACTGATTCCCTGTGAGGTAAAGCCTCTCCATGAATCACACTGATGTTCTTTCTGACATGAGGAGTACCACCTCCCATACTCCAAAAGGGTGGCCAGTACAACCTTAAATAATATTGTTTCACTATCCAGAGTTACCCAGGTTTTACCCTCAAGCACAGAGACTCTCTCCTCAGGCATGACACTTCAAGATCCTAGAGATTACCTCTCAGATGCTGAGGACAACATCCTGACCTCTTTCAAGTTAGGTTAACTTCTTTATAAGGATAAATAACAGACAAATATACAAACTATTTATTCTGTTATTACTTCTCCTTAAAGTTCATTTTGGTTCATATTTTACTACTTATGTAATATTTTAGCTTTATAATTTACCACACAAAATTTTACCACAAAGACTGACTAAAAAATTCACTAGAAATAGCAACAAGTGAGATGGAGTTTTGCTCTTGTTGCCCAGCCTGGAGTGCAATGGCACAATCTCAGCCCACTGCAAATTTCGCCTCCCAGGTTCAAGTGATTCTCCTGCCTCAGCCTCCCAAGTAGCTGGGATTACAGGCATGCACCATCACGCCTGGCCAATTTTGTATTTTTAGTAGAAATGCGGTTTCTCCATGTTGGTCAGGCTGGTCTCAAATTTCCGACCTCAAGTGATCCCCTTACCTCAGCCTCCCAAAGTGCTGGGATTACAGGTGTGAGCCACCACACCCGATGTATATTAACTTTTTAAATATGTATTTTATTTCTATTCAGAATTTTACATATGAGACATGGTGTACTTCTAAATTGCTCTCATGCAAACCAGAAACTAGAGTGCACTTGGAAAACAGAAAATGAACGTTCATTAAAGTTAAATGCCACATCCTAAGTGTGAACTCTTGAAAACGCTGAGCAAAGACTTGACTTGTCCACGTGTCTTAATTCTGTGTCCTTATAGGAGGTAGGATTCAAACTGAGACAGCGACTGTTCCAGAAGCAAGAACACATGAAGAATTTTCCTGCCAGAAAATTTGGGAACAAATTGCAAGTGACTTAACCAAGCCTCAAGATTCCACCATAAATAACTCTCAGTTATTTGAACAAGATGACAGCCCCTCCCAGATTGAGGCAAGACTATCTACAGTTCACACAAGAGAAAAACGTCAGGGTGGAAAGTGTAAACAATCCTTTAGTGATGTTTCCATCTTTGATCTTCCTCAGCAGTTAGGAGAGAAGTCTCATACATGTGATGAGTGTGGAAAAAGCTTCTGTTACATCTCAGCCCTTCGTATTCATCAGAGGGTCCACATGGGAGAGAAATGCTATAAGTGTGATGTGTGTGGTAAGGAATTCAGTCAGAGTTTACATCTGCAAACTCATCAAAGGGTCCACACTGGAGAGAAACCATTCAAATGTGAGCAATGTGGGAAAGGTTTCAGATGTAGATCAGCACTTAAAGTTCACTGCAAATTACACATAAGAGAGAAACCTTTTAATTGTGAAAAATGTGGGAAGGCCTTCATGCACAATTTCCAGCTTCAGAAACATCAAAGAATTCATACTGGGGAGAAGCCATTCAAATGTGAAATATGTGGTAAGAGCTTCTGTCTTAGGTCAAGTCTTAATAGGCATTGCATGGTCCACACAGCAGAGAAACTGTACAAATCTGAGGAGTATGGAAAAGGTTTCATTGATAGGCTAGATTTGCATAAGCATCAGATGATTCACAGAGGACAGAAACCATACCATTGTAAAGAATGTGGGAAGAGCTTCAAATGGTCGTCATACCTTTTGGTCCATCAACGAGTCCACACTGGAGAAAAGCCATACAAATGTTAGGAGTGTGGGAAGGGCTACATTAGTAAGTCAGGTCTTGACTTCCACCACAGAAGCCACATGGGAGAGAGATCTTATAATTGTGATGACTGTGAGAAGAGCTTTAGACATACTTCTAGTATTTTGAATCATAAGAAACTCCACTGCCAAAGAAAACCATTGAAATGTGAGGACTGTGGAAAGAGGCTTGTACACCAGTCACACTGTAAAGACCAACAGAAAGACCACAGTGGAGGAAACCCATCCAAATGTGAGGACTGTGGGAAGCGCTACAAGGAGCGCTTGAATCTGGATATAATTTTATCATTATTTTTAAATGACATATAAGTTATACGTATTTATGGAGTACAGTGTGAACTTTGATACACAGATATAATGTGTGCTGGTTAAATCAATTTGTGTATCATCCGAAACATTTATGATTGGTGTTAGGAAAATTCAGAATCTGTTTTTTTGGATTTGAAAACAAGTTATTGTTGATTATAGTCATCTTTAGTGCTGTAGAACATTAGAAGTGAAATTGTGAGGGGTTTTGAATAGAGTTACAGGATCAACAGCCAGGGTGCCAGAGAGAGGAAACGAGAAGGAGAGAGGGATTTTTCTTGGGACTTGAACCCAAACCAACTTAGTCCAGGGGAGGGTTACAGTCCATCCCACTGCTTGCTAGGTTGATCAGGCCTGCATAGTCAACCTTTTTGATCCATCCTGCATGGATGTCTATTCAGGTAACTCAGACCAATAGGAGGGAAACTGTACCACCCATTCCTCATGAATGTCTATCCAGGCATCACAAGCCAGTAAGGATTAGGAAAGGAGAGGCAAAGCATCCTGAGTGAGAAAAAAAGATAGGAAGAGGAAAGGAAGAAGACAAAATGGAAGGGATTGGCTGGGCATGGTGGCTCATGCCTGTAATCCCAGCACCTTGAGAGGCCAAGGCAGGCCGATTGCTTGAGTCTAGGAGTTCAAGACCAGCTTGGGCAACATGAGGAAATCCTGTCTCTACAAAAAACAAAAATTAGCCAGACGTGGTGGCACATGCCTGTAGTATCAGCTACTTAGGAAGCTGAGGAGGAAAGATCACTTCAGCCTGGGTGGCAGAGGTTGCAGTGAGCTGAGATCACACCACTGCACTCCAGCCTTGAGTGACAGAGTGAGACTATGTCTCAAAAGAAAAGAAAAGAAAATTATTGCCCAGTAGGGGCAGAGGCAAGGAGGTCCATGAGTCTGGAGAAAGCCACCATTGTGGTAACACTGAATCAAAAGTTCAGGCAGGTGATTTTCAGTCATGAAGAAATCTTGTCTAGCTGTCCTGTCAGCTCACATGTCTCCCCCTCCAGGAGAGAAAGACCCCCCGTGTCCCATGATCCTAGACAAATCCCCAAAGAATATGCTACCGACCATATGTTCCTGGGCTCTACGATAGAAATTGAAATGAGGCTGAAACAGTTTTCTCAGACAAGGGGCTTCATTGAAGCTTATGCCTGGATAAGGCATAAGAGATAAGGGAAGCAGCACAAGAGAGAATTTCCTGACTCCTTTCAAAGAGCTTGTAGGACTGTTTATTTGGCAAAGCCTGGGAATTAACATCGGGGATAGGGTATGAAGGCTGGGCTGGGTAAAGCACATGACTGATAGGGCATGCAGGTCAGCATTATCTGGTTGCAATGGTTATCTTGTGTAATGGGCCACCTGGTGGTCTGGGTGGTGGTAACAAGCCTGTAAATCAATTGTTTAGCATTTCATCCTCAAGTGAGACCCTCTACAACTTTGGTTATCACCCAAGGCCAGTTCCTGGAATTCTTAGCAGTGAGGTATAGGTGTGAGTTTTGTGATCATTGGGAATGCATGAAAGAACACTATAGTCAGGGGAAGCTGAAGCCAAGCCCTGTCTCTACTCTGTCTCTTAGGCAGAAGAGTTCTATTGCAAGTGAAGAAAAGGCTGACTGGAATCACCTAACACAGACTCACAGCCCCAAAATCAAATCTAAGACATGTCCAGTTTGCAAATCCACATTCAGTTACGTGAAAGGGAGCCCAAAACTGGATGAGAGTAGACCCACATTTCAGGGTTCTCTACAGGAAACTATGGCCATGAACCTGTGTGACTGTACTCAAAAGGAGAAATAATCATTCTTTTTGGCAGTGGCTGAATCCTTATTGTCAAATGGCACATTAATATGATGATTGGACCTGGTGAGGAAAAAGTAGAAAGTAATCTAGGCATATTTGTAAGACACATGCAAATCAGGAGAGAATAAGTCCTTTAAATATTTATAGGACTTCTACCTCAGTGAAATTTCCATGAGTTCACTGATGCGAAACTATTGAAACTAGGCCAGGCACAGTGGCTCATGTCTGTAATCCCAGCATTTTGGGAGCCTGAGCTGGGCGGGCCACTTGAGGTAAGGAGTTTGAGACCAGCCTGGCCAACATGATGAAACTCTGTCTTTACTAAAAATACAAAAATTAGCTGGGCATGGTGGCGGGTGCCTGTAATCCCAGCTGCTCAGGAGCCTGAGGCAGGAGAATCGCTTGAACCCAAGAGATGAAGATTGCAGTGAGCTGAGATTGCACCACGACAGCCTCGTGACAGAGTGAGATTGCTTCAAAAAAATAGAGATATTCCTTCTAATCTAAGGTATAAGGCAAGTAGTATATGATGCTTCCAACAGCCAGAAAAAAAGGTCCCAATGCCTGGTGGCCCTGCTCAGGTATTGGAGGCTACTTATTCTTTATTGGGGTGTACTACTATGCTTTTTATGCGTGACCTGAAATAATTTTGCCTCAGTTGAGACAAGGTCGTGCAATATGTCCCAGCTGTCATGTAAGCCTCTCTGCCAGTTGGATCCTATGACCCAGGAGAGCCAAAAATAACTGAAATATCAGAAACAGATAGTGATGTTTGGAGTGATTGGCTGGCCACAATTGATGAATCAAAACACAGACACATAGAATTTTGTAGTGAAGCCCTGAAATCCTCTACATATATTTACTTTTTTTTTTTTTTTTTTTTTTTTTTTTT
>NW_016107611.1:642187-644761 GCF_001604975.1 Cebus imitator
CAGATGGGTTCTCACATTGTTGGCCAGGCTGGTCTTGAACTCCTGACATCAAGTAGTCCTCCCACTTTAGCCTCTTAAAATGCTGGGATTACAGGTGTGAGCCACCACACCTGGCCCACTTGTTCTCCTGGGAAGCAGCTTTTGGTGTTGCTAGTGGCCTTAGTAATGACAGAGCACTTAACCATGAACTACAAAGTTAGCATGTGAGCCCAAGACTTCCATTATGAATTGAGTATTGTTGGATACTCCATATCTTTAAATTGTATGTGCACATTGGTATTCCACTTGGAAGTGGTATATACGAGAATGGTTTGGAGCAGGTCCTGAAGCCACAGGTAAGTGTCCCTAAGGCCCATTGTTCCTACTGCTGCTACAGTACCTTCAGAATGAGTGAACATGAAAATAAGTCATAGGAAATTATGTCTCAGAAGCAAAAAATAATAATAATAAAATGAGTAAAAATACACAAAACGCAAGGCACCATAGATACATTATAGGTATCCTAGGAGGAGAGAGAAAAAGTCAAGAGAGTTTTACAGAAATAAAGGCAGAAAACTCGAATATGAAGAACACATTATTCTGTAAATCCAAGCTCAATGAATTTCTCATAAGATACAATCAAGGAGACCCAATTTTTATTTTTTATTAAAAATTATTGGAGGAAAAAGCCAAACGAAAATTTTGACAGCAGCAAGTTCAAATGATTTGTCATGTACAGAGAATCTTCAATAAGATGTCAGCAGATTTTCAGCAAACACCTTAGGACAGATGATGTATTAACTGCTGAAAAAACAAAAAACGCATAGTTGTCTACTGATAATTCAATATTCAGCAAAACTGTCCTTCAAATGAGAGATACATTAATACTTTTGTAAAGAAACAAAAGCCAAGATAATCCATTACCAGAAGACAATTTATATGAGAAGTTATAAAGGGATGCCATCAAGTTGGAGTGAAAGGATCCTAGACAGCAACTTGAAATCATATGAAAACATAAACATCTTAAGTAAAATTACATGAACGGTGTAAAACCCACTATTTTTGTAATTTTAATTTTTACTCCACTTTTTATTTTCTACACTATGTAACGGGAAAATGCATTAAAATAATTGTAAATCTATGTGAATGGGTACACAATATGTATAGCTGTAATCCATGATACCAGTCACATAACATGAAGGGAGGCAGACGCTGTGAAGGAGTAGGGTTTTTGCATATGACTGAAGTTAAGTTAGTATCAGTTTTAAATAGATGGTTATAACTTTAGACTGTAGCATGTAGAATGTTATGTTTCTTCAAATAAAGAAATTATCAGTGAGACACACAAAGGGAAATGAGAAGAGATTCAAAATGTATCACTACAGAAAAAGGACTCAAAGGAAGGCAGTCATGGAGGAAATTAGGGGCAAAAAGGCAATAAGACATTTAAAAAATAACAAAATGCTTTTTAAGTAACCTTTTCTAAAAATAATGGGTTTAGTGTAAATGAATGAAACTACTCGACCAAAAGATGTTGATTGGCAAAATCATTGAAAAAACAGTATCCAAGTGTATGTTCTGCACAGGGATTTGCTTAAATCTAATGACATGCATAGATTGAAACTGAAAAAATGAAAAAAGTTATTCCATATAAATAGTAATAAAAAGAGGGCAAGGGTGGCTTTACTAAGGGCTAAGTTAGATTTTAAGTGAAAAATTGTTAGAAGAGAGCAAGAAGAACATTATATGTTGCCAAAAGTGTTATTTCACCAAGAAGACATAACAGTTATATGTGCACCAAACATCAGTGCTCCTAATTATATGAAGCAAATACAGACTTGAAAAGAGAAGTAGCAACCCAATAATACAGTGGACTCTGAGCCACATGGATTTGAACTGCATAGGTGCACTTATGTGTCAATTTTTTTCAACCAATCTCAGATCGAAAATACAATATTCATGGGATGTGAAACCCACATATATGGAGGGCCAAGTTTTCATATACATTGGTTCTACCAGGCTGAGTGCAAGACTTGAGTTTGTATGCATTTGATATACCAGGGTTCTTGGAACCAATCCCCCGTATATATTGAGGGACAACTGTACTAGGACACTTCAAACCTCCCTTTCAAATAGCCAGACAAAAGATAAGTCAGAAAAAAAAAAAAAAGTAAGGAAATAGAGGATTTGAAGAACATTATACACAAAATTGACCTAAAAGACATATACAGAATAACCCACACAGCAACAGAATATACATTTTCTCATTTGCAGATGGAATATTCTCTAGGATAGAGTATATATTAGGCCATGAATCAAATGTTAATAAATTTTAAATTTTGATATAATATTTTTTTCCAATTACAATCTAGATCACAAAAACTAGAAATGATAGCAGCATGAAAAGTGAAAATTCGGGCCGGGCACGGTGGCTCACGCCTGTAATCCCAGCACTTTGGGAGGCCGAGGCAGGTGGATCACGAGGTTAAGAGATCGAGACCATCCTGGTCAACATGGTGAAACCCCGTCTCTACTAAAAATACAAAAAATCAGCTGGGCATGGTGGCGCATGCCTGTAATCCCAGCTACTCAGGA
>NW_016107611.1:645686-650517 GCF_001604975.1 Cebus imitator
CCTCCTGGGTTCAGGCAATTCTCCTGCCTCAGCCTCCTGAGTAGCTGGGATTACAGGCATGCGCCACCATGCCCAGCTGATTTTTTGTATTTTTGGTAGAGACGGGGTTTCACCATGTTGACCAGGATGGTCTCGATCTCTTGACCTCCTGATCCACCCGCCTCGGCCTCCCAAAGTGCTGGGATTACAGGCGTGAGCCACTGTGCCCGGCCCAACCTTGTTTAAATGTGAGTAGTGATTCAAATATCATAAAATGCATCACTTTAAAATGTAACCTTTAGTGGTTTTTAGTATATTTCCAAAGTCTTGCAACTGTCACTATTCTCTAATTTCAAGTCTTTTTAATCAGCCCAGAAAGTAGTCCCCTATCCACTGGCAGTCACTCCCAGTCCCCATCCTTCTTCCATCAGCTCCTGGCAACCACTATTCTACTTTCTGTTTCTACAGATTTGCCCGTTCTGAATATTTCATGTAAATGAAATCATACAACATGAGCTCTCTTCTGTCTCACACCTCTTAGCTTTCATTTCTCTGAATGTATACTTAGGAGTGAAATTGGGTTATAAGCTTTATTAGTCTGTTTTCACACTACTATAAAGTACTACCTGAGACTGAGTAATTTACGAAGAAAAGAGGTTTAATTGACTCACAGTTCCAAGGCTTACCAGGAAGTATGACTGGGAGGCCTCAGGAAACTTAGAATCATGGTGGAAGGTGAAGAAGAAAGCACTAGAACAGAAGAGAGAGTGCAAAGGCGAAGCACCACCACTTCCCAACAACCAGATCTCATGAGAATTCACTCACTATCATGAGAACAGCAAGGGGGACGTCCGCCCCCATGATTTAATTGCCTCCCACTAGGCTCCGCACCCAACATGTGAGGATTACAATTTGAGATGAGATTTGGGTGGCTACACAGAGCCAAATCATATCATAATCCCATTTTTTTTGTCAGTCTATTTTTTGCCAACATCAGTCTCTTTGGGATGTCCATGCCCTCAGATTCTGCAGTCTTCAATCTCGGAATGGACTGAGAATAGGGCTCAAACAGGTGATGAAGAATGCTTCCTGCAATACGTATTACAACACATAGGATGATGAGTGTGGTGAGATTGCCAATGGCCAGAGAGGAGAGCAGTACCGCCCTTAGATCCAAGCAAATGATGTCCATGCTTTAGGCCCTGTGTGTCATGGGCCCATAGTTTTCCGTGCCGCCTTCACATTCTTCTCTGGTATCTGGAACTAATCATGCCTGGCAGTGCTATCCAAGTGGAGTTCCCTGAGCCCTGACCTTGCGGGATTCCTGGTAGTTTAGCTCAGGCAGGCGTTTCCGGTGAATGCTGGGAAATGTAGTCCATTTTGTGGGAAGTGTAGTCCGCTGGCCGGTGGAACACCGGACATTTTGGCTCTGGCAAGCGGACCGGTGAATTCTGGGAACCTCACTCCAGATACTCTGCGGTGTCGCCGGCCCTTTGGCTCAGACGAGCGAGTTTGGGGAATTCTGGGAAGTGGATGCAGTCCAGACACGCTGGCGGAGCGAATACTTCCGGTCTCAGAGCTTGAGGTTCCTACTTTAATGACCCGGGTAGTTTGAGCCATTTCTGCGTCTTGCAGGACATTTTGAACGAGCCCCCTTTGCTTGAGGCTTGCAACTGCCCCATGATCAATGATCGTTTCAGAGGAAAAGAGGCCTTGGCGAAGACTGGAGGTTTGGAGGTGGGAGGGCGGGTAGGGTGTTTATTGTTCCAGTCGGCAGGGCCCTCTGGCGTCGGGGGGCGGTGCTCGCGTCCCGGTGGGTGGGATTGGCGGGGCCCTGTGTGCCCTGCTCTGAGCATTTCCAGAACTTTGACCTCGTTCAGTCCTCCTCTCTAGGTGTGCAGCCTTTTTCTCGCAGTGTGACGTGGAATGTTACTTAAAGTCCCTGTACTTCCCATTGCTGGTCTTTAAAATGGTGATTATAGGATCATCCTAATATAATTGTTTTGCGAATTGAAAGAGATAATACAAATGAAAGCCTTAAAGTAGTCCCTGTCACTTGGTGAGTGGCGGTCTCTTGTTTCCTGATATTTTAAAACGTTTGATACCATTTCAAAGCTATAGAAAAATTGCCAAAACAGTATAAGAGATTCTCATATACTTTTTACCCAAATTTGCCAAGTGTTTACATTCTTCCTGTTTGCTTCCTGATGACCATCAACCAAATACCACCGGGAACATACCTGTAACCAGAGACAGCTGATTGTAGGTTTCTGCAGCAAGGAAGCCCAAATATCAGGGTGATTGTGTAGTATCTTGGTAAGAGGCATTTAGGAAGGGCTGGTTATAGGGTTTTACATAACATGTTAAATAATATTGAATATTATATTAAATAATGTTGTCACTGATTACATATCAATTAGATGTGTTACAATAATACTAGTACTTGTAGGGTACTTATTAGATAGTGTTGGATGCGATATTACCTAGCATCATGTTATCTAATTTGAAGTTCATATGTGAATTTAATTTTTCATTTAAAGTCCTTATGACTGTCCCCTGCCCCCCCTTCACCTGCAACCCCATTCAAAGTCCAGTTTATGCATTGTCTTTAGCTGTCACATTTCCATAGATGTTCATTTGGAATTTGATATATTTCACATTTAGGTTCAGATTATGCATTGTTGGTGGGGATTCAACAGAAGTGCTGAGATGCCCTTTTCTTTTCCTTTTTTTTGTTTTTTTGAGACAGAGTTTCACTCTTTCACCCAGGCTGGAGTGGAATGGCGCGATGAGATGCCCTTCTCGTAACGTAACAAGGTCCAAGTGATGTCCGTTTGTCCCTTCATTGGTGATCTCAGCTTTGTCACTTGGCCAAGAAGATGTCTTTCAGATTTGTCCACTCTTATGTTACCTTTTTTTTTTTAATTATGAAGTTTCTCATGGGGAAATACATTATTAGTGGGCATTTTCTTATAAAGGAGAGCTTTCATTTCTCCTCTGTTGGTTCATACATTTGTTCAGCTATAGATATTCTACCAATATGGACCCAGAATCCAGTTTTATTGATTTTAATGATATGTGCATTAACAGTTATTATTTTATCAACTCCAGCTTTTAGTTATCATAGCATTTACCCATTTCAGGTGTACAATTCAGTAGTCTTTAGGAACTTCAAAGTGGAGAAATCATCATCATAATTCAGTTGAGATCATTTTCATCCCCCAGTTGGATTCCTCATGGCTATTTATGTTAAACCTCATTCTCACCTCAAATTTAGAGCCACTATTAACCTACTTTCTTTATATATTTGTCTACTCCAGACATTCCATATAGAAGGAATCATAGGGTCTGTGGGTTCTTGTGACTTGCTTCTTTAACTTACTGTAATGTTTTCAAGGTTCATGGGTGTTGTAGCATGGGTCAGTATTTCATTCCTTTATGTTTCCAAGTAAGATTCCATTGTATGAATATGCCACAATTTTTCTATCCATTTACCTGTAGGAGAGCTTCTTGGTTGTGTGCAGTTTGGGGTTAGTATGAATAATGCTCTGTGAGCATTCATGTGCTACTTGACAATATGAGTCCTTATTGGTGGGTGGCATCCCCAAGCACCCTTTCATGTCTCTTTTTCTGTCTTCCATGGCACTTTCCAGGCACAATTCTGCTTTCTCTCGAACTGCATCATTCAGGACTCTGCAAATTCCCTGAAGTAGGAGGAAAAATGACCACGTCCAAGGTGAGTGGGGTTTGCCTCTCTTACAGTTAAAATTCCATCTCACTTCTCAGATTGTCATGTGTTTTTCTCTGCCCTGGGAGTACTCAGGAGAACAACAGGACGTTGAGGATCTCTTGTCCTCTGGCTGATTTTTGTATTATTAGTAGAGATGAGGTTTCATCATATGGGCCAGGCTGGTCTCGAACTTCTGACCTCAAGTAATCTGCCTACCTCGGCTTCCCAAAGTGCTGGGATTACAGGCATGAGCCACCGTGCCTGGCCAGAAAGCCTTCATTTAAAATGTCTAATAATACTGAAAATTGGCCAGTCACTTGTGTACTGTCACTCATTTACTTCTTAGAGCAGCAGAATGAAGAGGTTTCTGGTCTATTCTTCTTCTAAACTCGTGAAATATGAGAAACCTACTCAAAATCATAGAGGCAATCAAGGATCAGGAATGTTAGCCATTCTTCTCAAGCGAAAGAGAGAGGCGAGAAGAAGAAAGAATTTTTCATTGAGGGCCCTGTGCCCTGTTGTGTGGGTGTCTGGAGTGCTTTCTTGAGTGATGAAATCCACAGGCTGCTCTGCTCCTCCCTGTCCTGCATTGGTGTGACCTCTTCTTTTCCAGACCTGGCACCTACTCGGGTGTACTCATTGCTCCAAGTACCCAAGGACAGTGATTACCATAGCTGTTCTTAAAAATCTTTAAATTCTTCCTTATGGCACAAGATGCCTCATACACTGTTACCAGAAAAAAATGACAACCTGGGCAAAAATATTTACCCCTTGGATAGTTAAGCAAGAATAAGATGCTTCTACAGGATAAAGAAAAAAGTTCAAACAGATTGGAACAAAGAACACTAAATGGCAATTGTAAAAGAAGAAATAGAGATGGCCAATAACCTTGAAAAGTGATGACATTCATTTATAATAAGTGAGAATAATAGACTGAATTGTTCTTCCTAATCAGATTACCAAAACCATGGGAATATTTATAACCTGCTCTTGGCATCATAAGGAGAATTAGGATATTCGTATTCTGTTGAAAGATTAAAGAAGTAGGGAAAAAACTAAGAAGAAAGTGTTCAATTCTATGATTATAATATTAAATGTGCTTATTTTACATGTTTTAATTTT
>NW_016107611.1:650644-662211 GCF_001604975.1 Cebus imitator
CTGGGATTACAGGCACGTGCCACCATGCCCAGCTAATTTTTTGTATTTTTAGAGAGACGGGGTTTCACCATGTTGACCAGGATGGTCTCGATCTCTTGACCTCGTGATCCACCCTCCTCGGCCTCCCAAAGTGCTGGGATTACAGGCTTGAGCCACCGCGCCCGGCCAATGTTTTAATTTTCATATGAAATTATTTTAAATGATAGAGGAGAGTCAGATGTTCTTATATCTTACTACTTACTATATCATCTTTGTAAGACTGATAATAGGAAATATATAAAATTAAATATTAATTATTTAATGTAGCTAAAAATAGATAATCAGTTCCCTGGAATACTGATTATTTCACGCAGCCGTGAAATAGATAATGGTAATAACAGTAATAAGTAATACCAGCCAATGTTCATTAAACACTTAGTCTGTGCCATAGACTTATCAAAATATTGTGTATTTCCTTGTTTAATTCTTGAAAAAACTCTGTCATGTAAGAACCATTATTCAGAGAGGCAACAAGACTTGTAGGCAAACATTCTGAGGTCACATGGTTAGAAGTGGGCAGACTCTTAGGATGTGCACTGAGGCATTCTGGCTTCTGGTCAGGACACTAAATGCTGCAGTTGGCACATATGGTTTGTGCCTTGTGAGTACAGAAGACACATTGCATAGCTGTCTCACACAGGGTACCATGAAGCAGGTTCACTGTGCACTGATTACCAACTCATGTGAGTCCTGTGGGACAGAACACACTCACGTGCAACAGATTACATGAAGCAAATTTATCACTACAGGTTGGCAGCAAGGGAGTCCAGAATCCTAGGGTCCACTGTGAGCCAGCCATCCAGGGCTCAAGAAAGCTACCTGGAGCAGATGGAATCTTGACTGTATGTACCCCACTTGAACTGAGGCACCCCAGAAGGTAACCTGCCCCTGTGTATATACTTCAGGGTGCCATGACTCGTGGAAAAAACTTGAAGGACATCCTGCTTCAGGGGAGAGAGAAACAAAGCCCAGGCTGTCAAAGGCAGTTCCTCCCCATAATATTGCATTCCTAGAATAATCTACAGTTATTCTTGAGAACTACAAGCAAGAAAGGGGAGAGAACTGGGTGGGGTCTGTACCCCAACTGTCCTGCAGTCCATCCCTGACCCAGATGTCCCCCTTGGCAAACTACTCCATTTCATATGCCCATCAACCTCCTTAGGTCTGGAGGTGTTGATCGATCTTGTTAGATCAGCGTAGCACCTTGACCGACACAGTCTCTGTCGACTTCATAGAATTACAGCTGGAATACATTCAGTGGAACCCAGAGGAGCATGATTACAAGCAGCACAGCCAGACCTTCCTGAAGCCATGATCCTGCCTGGGTCCCTAAGACCCATAAGAAGCTGCTAAAGATATCAAAGAAGAATCATTCAGGTGGCCCCCAGTGTCTGAAGTTAGTAGGCCTTGTTCTGGTTTGCCTCTCATTGTGTTTTTATAATAGCTGTTTATCCAGAGAAGGCTGGAGATGTTGACAGTCACAGGCAGTCACAGATCCACTACTCCCAGTAGGACTAAAAGCACAGAACACTTGTGTTTTTTCAACCTTCCTAAGGGAGTGAAGGGATGTTGCTGGGCTCCCAAGGCAGTGGCCATAGAGGAAGCAGTATTGGCCATTGTCTGTAACAGGTGTCTCATCATTTTTTATGGGAATTAAATCATAGGAGTAGGACATAAAACCTCAAGCTAGCTACACCTTCAGGCAGGTCCCCCAGTCAGCCTGGGGCACAGCTTTAGCCTTCTTGTCCAGTGGTACATCTCGCTCCCGGGGTGACATCTATGGGTACCCCTAGCATGCCCAGTGTTCAGGATCTAACAGTCTGCCAGCTTTCCAGGCATGACATCGCCCACCCTGTATTTGGGTCACCCTCCGGACCAGCCACAGAGAAAGCCATAAGGCTCAGGTGCACACAGCACCCATTCCCTTGTTTGGCCCTTCTGTGACCCATTCGTGGGAATGGGTACATTATCTTTTGCCAGCGAGATCTCATTTTTGGCATGGTTGCATAAGCTCAGTTCCTCCGTATGATGTTCATGCAGCCCTTACAGAGAGGAATATCACTCATCTAGTTCTGGTTTTCATTATGTGAAACATTTCTCATCCCGGTAGTCAAAGGAACATCGTGCAAGAAAGCACAGTCCACTGTTGCCTTGTTGAGGTTGTGTGATTCTGCTGCCTTGCACCAGTTACCACAAGGCCCTCCAGCTCTCTCTTATGTGGCAGGTGCCAGGTCCTGACTTGACAAGCCAGGGCTTTGGAGCTGTTGGTGTGCACTGTGGTGTGAGGGATACTGGTGTGGTTTACTGTGGTTAGGACAAGAGGATCACTGTGGGTGCTGACCGAACAAATCCAGGGTAGCAGATGGAACACTTAGCTCGGTGACATGAGGTGTCTGCAGCTTGAGATTACTTAAGGAATGTGCTGTGCTCCCAGGCCTCTGCTGCCACATCCCTGGGGGAACAGCAGATTGGTAGCTGTTGGATAGGGGGTGGGCTGAGGTGGTGCAGCGACCCAGTCTGTCTGTCCCTGTTCTGAGACTGCTACTACTACAGACATCCATTCTTCTGGTTGTTTGGCCCAGACCTTCCTGCATTGTTGTTCAGTCAGGAAGGGAGGTCATGTTCTGTATGAAAAGATATTCCTGCTAGTGCCAACCACCCACATGGAAGGATCAGGTGTCCCCAGCACCACCAAAGGGCTCTGACACCCCCTACAGTATTCCATTGTCTCATTCTTCACCACTGTGGGATCCCATAGAAGTCAGGGGATGTTCAGGGAAGCATCTCCTCCAGATTACAGTCAGGAGGACCTTTGTCAGTTACTGCAGTGATCTAAGCCACAAACCAGCAACAGGATGTGCACTGTAAAGGGGAGAAGGAAAAGTAATTATTGGGAGTACTGAAACTGGGGTTTCACAGGCACAGCCTCATCAGCCAGCTGCCAGGCAAGGCAGATACTGACTGAATTCCTCACTGTTGCTGGGACAGTTAGCAAGGTTCATTGAAATCTATATAGGTGTCACCCAGGATGCAGCATTTAGACTTCTAGGGGGCTACATACAAGTACACTCAATGAGTGCACTAATAAGAACACAGGACTTCTTCATCATTGGACTTCTGATGATGCTTGGGACAATCAAGGTGTATCATTGTCAGGACACAGGACAGAATGAATGGAAATTCTGTAAGTTGTCCTACATCTCTGAAGATCCAGAAAAACTTTCAATTTTTCCCCTTGGCCTGCTCAGTGTTGCTTCTCTCCCAGTAACTAGTGGTCATGACATTGAGGTTGCATATATTTGTTGCTGTAGGAGGCAGTGACCTTCAAGGATGTGGCTGTTGTCTTCACTGAGGAGGAGCTGGGGCTGCTGGACCCTGCCCAGAGGAGGCTGTACCGAGATGTGATGCTGGAGAACTTCAGGAACCTGCTCTCAGTGGGTGAGCACAGGCATTTTCTATAAGGGAATGGCAGGCCCCAGGAGTGGCTTTGTATCCTAGGGTGTTCCCAGTTTGAGTGTGCAGTGGGAACCTAAATTTCCAGTAAATGTTACCCCAATATTACCTAGAATATGTTGGGATTAAGCACATAACTGCCTGTTCACAAGGCATCAACCGTTCAACCGAGATACTTTCTACTTTCTAAGGGAGGAAAAGTTTTGGATGATGGATATAGCAACCCAAAGAGAAGGGAATTCAGGTAAGAAACAAGCAACTGTGTGTTTTTGTTTGTGACTTCCATCTGTTTTACTTCTGTGCATGTCCAACTCTGTTACCTTGTTCTACATGGCAAACATCTTTCCTGGATTGTTGCAGCCTCCTTCCAGCTGGTGGCCCTGCTTCGTACTTTCCCACCCTGACATCTGTTCTCCTCATGGTGGCTAAAGTGATCCTTAGGACATGGAAGTCAGATTGCCATTCCTCAGCTTAAGAGCCTTTCTGTCTTCTTAATTTTTATAAAAGTTACAACGTCTTCAAGTGGATTTTAGAAACCCCTTTGGTCTCCTTTTCATTCTTCACTGCCTCTTGACTACACCTCTCATAGTCTCCCTCTTTCTCCATCTTTTCTGGCCACATTGTAATCCCTCTTGTTTCTCCATCCTGCCAAGGACACTGTATCACCTGTTGCTGGTACCGAATGGCCACAAATTTAGCCGATTAAACAAGAAGTATTTATTGTTTCTCTGTTCTCTAGGCTTGAAGTCTGACACATCTCACTGGGCAAAAATCAAGCTGTCTTAGGTCTTTGTTCCTTTCTGGCTGTTCTTGGGAAGAAGACTTCACTTTGTTTTACCAGTTCGTAGACACTGTCCGTACTCCTTGGCTCTAGTTTCCGTTTCTCCATCTTTGAAGGCAGCTGTAGTGCATCCTTGACCATCTTTCATAGTCATGCTCCCTCTGCCACTCTTCTTATGCCTCTGTCTTCCACTTTTCAGGTCCCTTGTGATTGTATTCATCTCTTGCATGATCTAAGTTGACTTTCCTACTTTCTGCTTAGCTGACTAGTGACCTCAATGATACGTGCAGCCTTAATCTGCCTTGCTGTGTAATGTATCAGGTTCATGGGTCCTGAAGATTGGATGTGGACATCCTTCAGGAATCATTATTTCCCTACTACAGAAGATTATGCCTCAGAGCCCTCACTTGCTTTTCTCTCTGTTTGGAATCCTCTGTCCCCACAAAACTTACTGACCCCCTTCGTTAGTTTATGCAGGTCTCTGCTGAGTTTTAATATCATGGGAGAGGTCATCTTCAAGCACCCTATTGAATATACCATCTTATCTTTGCTTAGCCTGCATGTATTGTATGTCGTATGCTTTTGTTTACTGGTAGATCACCTCTTCCCTTTCAAATATAATCTCTATATGGTGTTTGTTTGTTTATGACTGCATCTTCAGCTCCTAGGATAGTCCTGGTACATGGAAGGATCTGTATATATTTGTCTGTTGGAAGCCATAGGGATTTGATTTCAGGACCCCACATGGATAAGTCAGAGATACTCAAGTTTATATATGTGAAGTATTTGCCTAGAACCTATATATATCCTCCCATATACTTTAAATCATGTCTGGACAGTTATAACACCAAATGCAATGCCTACCTATCACTTCATTCACAAGGAATCAGCATAGGACTCAGCGTGTAAGAAATTCCAGTTTTGCTATTTGGAACTGGATTTTTTTCCCCAAATAATTTGTTATGCATTGTTGGTTGAATCCATGGATGCCAAACCCATTGATACGGAGGGCTGGTTATATATTGCAGAACAATTGTTGTTTTTTTTTGTCTGCAGATGGCTGCTTATCCATTTTCAAGTTTTTTCTTAGGTTTCCTTGACATGATTGGTTTTTTGTTTTGTTTTGTTTTGTTTTTTGTTTTTAAAATAACCTTTACTTTTAAAAAGTTAAGTACATTAGAGGAAACTGAAAAACACAAGAAGCAAAGAGCAAAGTCACAATCACAAGCAGTTTATAGTTTGACACATTCTTCTAGGTCCTGTGTGTCTGTAGGCACAATATCCAATTTTTTTTTTTGAGACGGAGTTTCACTTATGTTACCCAGGCTGGAGTGCAATGGCGCGATCTCGGCTCACCGCAACCTCCGCCTCCTGGGTTCAGGCAATTCTTCTGCCTCAGCCTCCTGAGTAGCTGGGATTACAGGCACGCACCACCATGCCCAGCTAATTTTTTGTATTTTTAGTAGAGACGGGGTTTCACCATGTTGAGCAGGATGATCTCGATCTCTTGACCTCGTGATCCACCCGCCTCGGCCTCCCAAAGTGCTGGGATTACAGGCTTGAGCCACCGCACCCGGCCCACAATATCCAATTTTATGGGACTGAGATTGTATAGTATGTATCATGATTTTTCACACAGACATGATTGGTTTTATGTGTGTACAGTTGACCCATGTCCTGTGGAAACTTCTAAGCATAGCGTTTTGTTTTTCATGACCACACTGAGTAAATATGCCTTCCCTGGGACCTACCCTGGAGCTTTCCATAGGGAGCATATTTACATCTGGGAAAAAAAGTCTTTTTGAATGAGGATTTCCAGCTAGCTTTCCTTTGAGAGATTTACCCATCCACAGCCCATTTGCTTTTCCAAAGTCTGCATGCACTTCACTGCACCCAGTTTCCTCCTTCCTTCCCTTAGAGGGGCAGAATGAGGATGAGAAGACACAAGTTATATAGCTGAATGTTGACTCTGTTTCTGATCATCTTTCTTCAAAAATGTGTGTATTTCCCTCATCTTTACATTATACAAATTTAGTTGTCAAAAAGTTAAAGGACACAGATTTTACAGACTTTTTCTTTATTTTTATAGATTTAATGCTATATTTTGAATTGGTAAGCTTCATGACCTGGAAGGAATTGGGGAATTACTTTCTCAAAATAGAAACATCCTGAGAGACCTTCCCTTATCCTGAAAGACCTCTTATTTATGAATCACAGTGTATTAAATATATCCATTTACAGATGAGACCTGATTGTCCCCTTGACTCTCTTTGTGGGTGGGAACTGGAGGGTTTGTTTCACTCAGCCCACTCCTTGCAGGGAGGCAGTGTGCAAGCGAGCGAGTGCAGGAACTGGAGCAAATGAATGCTGGAATTGGCTGGTTGCTCCTGTCTGGTAGAAGCAGGCTCTGTGCGGGCCCACAGCAGTGTCCAAGCATGTTACACCACCAGTACTCTTTCAGCTCTGCTGTCTGGGGAAGTGCCACCCAGCTCAGCGGAGCATCAGGGTAGCAGCCCCTGCCCTCTTGGCACCTGGGTTCTTGTCCCACATCCAGGAAGAATCAGGTCACACCAACTGTATGAAAGGTGATGAATGCGGAAGACTTTATTGAGTGGTGATTGGCTCTTAGCAGAAAAGGAGGCTAGAAAGGGGATGGGAAAGTGATCTGTTCTTGAAACCCAGCCATCTCTAGCTGAGCCCCCTCTGAAGCCACACCATCTGAGTTTAGCCACATCCATCCATAGTTTCTGACACTCAGTTGCTTCTCTGCTTGCCGCTCAACCACTTGTACCCATGCCACTGAGCTGCTTGTGTTGCTCTGCCAGCTAAAATATTTTATGGGCACAGGATAGTGGCAGGGCAGGCCAAAAAAAGCAACATTTGGGCGGAAAAACGGGGTCATCTGTTTTCATTTAGGGCCGAGTTTCCAGGGTGGGGTTTGGCTGGGAGCCTAGCCCTTCTGTATCACCACTGTATACCAATAGGTACCCACCCACTTACCTATTAATATATTCCAAGATTCCGCCTTTGGAACTTAACTCTCCATCAGAAAAATTTACCTAATCCAGGACTTGGTAATATTCTGACAAAGTTTTGAACATTTTATGAGCATGAACCGTAGTAAGAAACACCTTTTTAGTTTTCACCCGGACAGTTTTCATGCATGTAGCTGACATTTCATGTAACAACACCTTTCCTGCTTGAGTCCATGCTGTGATAATTTTCATTCTGGTTCCTTTTTGTAAATGTCTATCGCAGGTTTAACTTTATTTCAGCTTACCGATTTGTAGTCTTTAATATAAAAGTTATATTGATATTTATCTACATCATAGGCTTTCTTTTCATTCCAAATGATTCTTCACATCTTTGATTGTTTGATCAGAAGCATCTCCCTTTGTGAACCCCTGAAAGGACAGCCTTTCAGATTCCCCTCAGAACTGCAGTTGTCCCTTGTACTCTTTCAGATAAGCAAGTTACTGTCTATATCAAAACAAAAATAAGATTAAGTATTTTATATGTGTTATGCAAAATTCTTGTACAGAAATACTTTCAATTTGTAGATATAAACACTCTAAGGTGTTTGATGTTTAGTATCATCAAGGGTTAAACTAAAAAGTTTAGTGGGACATTTTACAGAGGACTGCTTTCATTTCATTCCAAGTGCAAATTCGGGAGTTTCTCAAAACTACCTTCACATTCAATAATTTCCTAGAAAGACTCTCAGAACTCACTGGATGCATTTATTCTCACAGGTACTGATTTTTACAGGGAAAAGATGCATATTATAGTTAACCAAGGAAAAAAACAAATAAGACAGAGTCCAGTGAAGTACCAAATGTGGATCTCCTATTGTATTCTCCCAGTAGAGTGGGGCATGTTACATACCCAAGATTAGCATATGACTTAGACACAGGGAACTACCAATCAGGGAAACTCAACTGAGTGCTGGGATCCAGAGTAATGACTGGGGTTCCGTTACATAGCCTTAATTGGTTGGTTGATTCCTGTGTGGTTATTTAGTCTCTTGGTCCACTGGTTCCCTGTGACCTAAAGCCCCTCATTAAATTCCCTTGTTATTTTTTCTAACATAGGGAATACCACCTGCCATTTCCCATCTCTCAGAGCTGTGGCTAGTCACAATCCTAAATTACATTGTTTCAGTATCAACAGTTACCCAAAGTTTGCCCCCAAGCAAACAAAAAGACCCTCCTCAGGCGTGACCCTTCAAGATCCTAGTGATTACCTCCCAGATACTGATGACAAAGTCCCAACATCTATTTTTCAAAATGTTTTTTAAACCATCTAGTACTGAAAGGAAGCTTAACTTCTTTATAAGGATATACGATATACAGGCAAATATACAAAGTATTGTTATTGCTTTCCCTTACAATTCCTCTTGAGTCATAGTTCATTATGTACATAATAGTTTAGTAATTTATCATGTAAGACTTCGGACGGAGTTGAAAAATTTTTAAAATAGTAGCAGGTTAAATGTGTATGTCATATTAATTTTTCATTAAAATTTTTATTTCTTTCTACTGAAGTGTGGCCAGGTGTATTCCACTTCCTATGGATCTAAAAAAATTTTTTTTATTTTATCAAGGATTTTATATTTGAGACATGGTGCAGTATGGTTTTTTTTTCTTTTTTCTTTTTTTTTTTGAGACAGAGTCTCACTCTGTCACCCAGGCTGGAGTCAGCGGCATGATCTCGGCTCACTGAAACCTGTGCCTCCTGGGTTCAAGTGATTCTCCTGCGTCAGCCTCCCAGGTAGCTGGGATTACAGGTGTATACCACACCACACATGGATGATTTTTGTATTTTTAGTAGAGACGGGGTTTCACCATGTTGGTCAGGCTGGTCTTGAACTCCTGATCTCAAGTTATCTGCCTGCCTCAGCTTCCCAAAGTGCTGGGCTTATGGGTGTGAGCCAGCGCGCCCAGTGACATGGTATGGTTTTAGATTGCTCTCATGCAAACCAGAAACCAGGGTGCGCTTGGAAAACACAAACTGAATGTTCATTGGAGTTTCATACCATGTCCTAAGTGTGAACTCTTAAAAATGCTGAACAGGGCATCACTTGTCCTGATCTCTTCATTTTGTATTCTGATAGGTGGCAAGATCCAACTTGAAATGAAGACTGTTCCAGAAGCAGGACCACATGAAGGGTGGTCCTGGCAGCAGATCTGGGAAGAAATTGCAAGTAACTTAACCAGGCCTCAAAACTCTACCATAAATAGCTCCCAGTTCTCTGAACAGAGTGATGCCCATTCCCAGGATGAGGAAGAACTAGCTATAATGCACACAGGACAGAAACCTTCCGATTGTGGGAAGTGTAAACAGTCCTTCAGTGGTGTTTCCATCTTTGATCTTTCTCAGCATATACACTCAGCAGAGAAGTCTCGTTCCTGTGAGGAGTGTGGAAAAAGCTTCTGTTACATCTCAGCACTTCATATTCATCAGAGAGTCCACCTGGGAGAGAAACTCTTTAAGTGTGACTTGTGTGGTAAGGAATTCAGTCAGAGTTTACATCTGCAAACTCATCAGAGAGTGCACATTGGAGAGAAACCTTTCAAGTGCAAACAGTGTGGGAGAGGCTTCAGATGTAGATCAGCACTTACAGTTCATTGCAAATCACACATGGGAGAGAAACATTATAATTGTGAGGCATGCGGGAGGGCCTTCATTCACAATTTCCAGCTTCAGAAACATCAGAAAATTCACACAGGGGAGAAGCCATTCAAATGTGAGATATGTAGTGTGAGCTTCCGTCTTAGGTCAAGTCTTAATAGGCATTGTGTGGTCCACACAGGAAAGAAACCAACCAACACTGGGGAATATGGAAAAGCCTTCATTGGTAGGCTAGATTTGTGTAAGCATCAGACGATTCACACAGGAGAGAAACCATATAATTGTAAAGAATGTGGGAAGAGCTTCAGACGGTCCTCGTATCTTTTGATCCATCAGCGAGTCCACACTGGAGAAAAGCCATACAAATGTGACAGGTGTGGGAAGGGCTACATTACTAAGTCAGGTCTTGACCTGCACCACAGAGCCCACACAGGAGAGAGACCTTATAACTGTGATGACTGTGGGAAGAGCTTTAGACAGGCCTCAAGTATTTTGAATCATAAGAGACTCCACTGTCGAAAAAAACCATTCAAATGTGAGGACTGTGGAAAGAGGCTTGTATACCGGTCATACCATAAAGACCAACAAAGAGACCGCAGTGGAGAAAACCCATCCAAATGTGAGGACTGTGGGAAGCGCTACAAGAGGCGTTTGAATCTTGATTTAATTTTATCATTATTTTTAAATGACACGTAAGTGTTATACATATTTATGTGGTACGGTGTGATATTTGAATACATATATATGATATATAATGATCAAATCAGTGTAACTAGCATATTTATCACCTCAAAGAATTATCTCTTTGGGTTGGGAAAATTCAAAATTCGTTGTTCTAGCAATTTGAAAATAAATGTTGTTTTTCATAGTCACCTTTAGTGCTGCAGAACAGTAGAAGTTCTTGCTCCTATCTACCTGTACTTCTGTATCCATTAGCCAAACTTTGGCCATCCCACCTATCTCCGACCCTTCCCTGCCTCTAGAGCCACTGTTCTCACTACTTCTATGAAATCAGCTTTTTTAGCTTCCACGTGTGAGTGAGGACAGTCAGTATTTATCTTTCTTTGCTTGGCTTATATTAAACATAATGTCCTCCAAAGCTCATCCTTGTTGCCACAAGTGACATGATTTTGTTTCTTTGTTATATCTAAAGAGTATTTCATTGTGTATATATGCTACCTTTTCTTCACCTATTGATGGACACTTAAGTGGGTTCCATATCTTGACTATTGTGAATAGTGCTGCAGTGAACATGGGAGTGCAAATATCTCCTTGACATACTGATTTCCTTTCCTTTGGATATACCCAATAGTGGGATTGCTATATCACTTGAAATATTAGGCCTCAGAGGCTTCACACAGGAGAGATGTGGGAAGAAAGTTGCCCAGGTGCCAAGGCAAGAGACTGAGAGCACAATCTGCCCCAGTATAATCAATAACTGATTACTTAGTGTTAGCAATGATACCAAATATATTTAGAAACAATCACATAATCAATTATATAATCAATCTTATTAAATCATTATTCTTTATTAGTCTTTGCTTTAGTATTATAGCATAAGAACATTCTAGTCTTGCCGGGCGCGGTGGCTCAAGCCTGTAATCCCAGCACTTTGGGAGGCCGAGGCGGGTGGATCACGAGGTCAAGAGATCGAGACCATCCT
>NW_016107611.1:663161-664432 GCF_001604975.1 Cebus imitator
TATAGAAACAACCACGTGAAATATAATTAGGAACTGAAGGGACATTGTGAGAAGTGATCATGAGACAAGAGTGAGAGCCTTGCGGTAGCGCCAGTGCCTGGGAAGGCACCCGCTAGTTAGCAGGCTGTGAAGGGAAGCTTCCGTTTCACTGCAGGAGTTCAGAGAACACTCTGCTCTGCCCCGATGTTGAGGGAAGGCCTGACATTAGCCAGATCTGCCCACAGACATCCAGGGGCTTAAATGCCTCTCTGTGGTGCTGTGCTCTGATGTCACCATCCTTGTCCACTTTCATGTTCCACTTTCCCACCTGGCTCTCCTTTTAAGTTCTTAGAAGTTGTGAGAAGTAAGAGCAGGGGAATTCTAAAAACCTTTGATCTTTCTGATATGTGTGTAGAAAAGTGCTGACATATGTGCCTCCCTGCCTTGCAGCGGCTATCTGAAAGCGAAGGGCCCCCTGTTCTGTAAGCACGTGATTTGCTTGACCCTATCAATCATGTCAGATGATTCACTCTCCTTACCCTGCCCCCTTGCCATGTACACAATAAATATCAGTGTGTCCATGCATTCAGGGCCACTACTGGACTCCATGCCTTGGTAGTAGTGGTCCCCCAGGCCCAGCTGAATTATTCTTTTATCTCTGTGTCTTGTGTCTTCCTTTCCTGCGATCTATCATCTCTGCACACAAAAGAACACCCACTAGACCCTGTGGGACTGGACCCTGCAGAGAGAAACCATGGAAGTGTGGGGAGATGGTATGTGCTTCATTCAGGCTTCAAATCTTCAACTTCATCAGTATCCACACTAGAGAGAAACCGTAGTAGTGTGATGTGTGTGATAAAGTCTCTACTCAGTCTCATTGCAGTCTCCTGCGAGAGTTTACAAAGGAGAGAAACATTAAAAATAAGAGGCATGTGGTAAGCACTTCAGTGTGACTTCATATCTTATCATTTATCACAGAATCAATGCTGGTGATAGTTTTCATCTGGTCTTGTGGGAGGCAAAACATTTGTTTAAAGTTAGTGTTTCAGCCATAGCTCAGCATACCCCAGGGTTCGTGGGACCGTCATAGCAGAGAATGCTTGCAAGTCGTGCTGCAGGGTTTCAAACAGAAGTCTGACAATTTGTTATTATTCAGGAGACAGTCCTTAGTATAAAAGTTTGTTCATAGGCCGGGCGCGGTGGCTCAAGCCTGTAATCCCAGCACTTTGGGAGGCCGAGGCGGGTGGATCACGAGGTCAAGAGATCGAGACCATCCTGGTCAACATGGTGAA
>NW_016107611.1:664797-668698 GCF_001604975.1 Cebus imitator
ACTAGAATGTCAGCCACATGTGTCTGTTTTTTTGCTGCATCCTTATATCGCTTGAGTCTGGAAGATTGAGGCTGCAGTGACCTATGTATGATAGTGCTACTGCACTCCAGTCAGAGCAACAGAGTGACACTCTGTCTCAAAAAAAAAAAAAAATTAAATATCCTTTGTGTGTTTCTGAACAAACATCTTTCTGTTTCTGGGATTTTTTTTGAGTGTATGTACATAATGTGTTACAATTATATTCTTGTTTTTTCTTTAGCAATGAATATTTGCTGATATTTTTCTATTTTATAATTGTATGAATTATTTTTAGATTTCTCAGTGAACATCAGAAACCCCATCTCTACAAAAAATACAAAATTAGCCAGTTGTGGTGGCACATGTCTGTAGTCCCAGCTGGAGACTACTGGAGAGGCTGAGGCAGGAGAATTGCTTGAACCCAGGAGGCAGATATATAGACTAATGGAATAGCATTGAGAGTCCATAAAGAAACCCATACATCTAAGGCCACTTCATTTTCAAGAAGGATCCAAGATTATTTTATGGAGACAGAATGGTCTCTTTGACCAATACTGGTAGGACACCTATACACAGACATGACATAATGAAGTTAGATTGTATCTCACACTACACTTAAAAATTAACTCAAAATTGACAATGCCCTAATGAAAGAGCTGAACTATAAAAGCATTAGAAGAAAACACAGAAGTAAATCTTCCTGACTTTTTCTTTGGAATGGATTCTTCAATGAGACAATATGAGCAAAAGCAGATAAAAATACCTAAATGGGACTTAAGTTTTAAAAAATTCTACACATACATGGCATACATGAACATTGTCAGGAACATGAAAAGACCATACAGCATGAATTGTACTATCCAGGATATATAAAAAATTCTTAAAACTCAATAAAAGAAACCACCCAATTAAAAGTTGGGCAAAGGGCCGGGCGCAGTGTCTTATGCCTGCAATCCCAGCTCTTTGGGAGGCTGAAGTGGGCAGGTCACTTGAGGCCAGTAGTTCAAGACCAGTCTGGCCAAAACGGCGAAACCCTGTCTTTACTCAAAATACAACTAGCCAGACGTGGTGGCCTCCTGGGCTCAAACTATCCTTCCATATCAGCCTCTTGAGTAGCTGGGACTACAGGCGCGCGCCACTTCAGGACTTCCTGTCTTTTCAATATTTTCTCTTGAGGGCTCAGGGAGAGGGAAGGACCCTGAGAGTTCAGGGTCACAGTCCACATTCCTGACCAGGCGCTTGGGTCTATGGGATTTATTCCTCGTGGACATTGTGAGAAGCCGCTGGAGGGTGACACTATAGAACGTCTCCTTTGGCATTCAAAAAAGTGTAGCGCAGGCGATTGGCAAGTAGTCTCAAGGCAGCGTGTCCGGGGAATTCTGGGAAATGTAGTCCACACACTCCTCCGGGTAGGGGGCACTTCCGCTCCCGGGGGGTGAGGTTGCTGCAGTGCATTCGGTGGAAATTCTGTGGTCTGCGTCTGTCGGTCCTTCTGAACACGTCCCCTAGCAATGCGGACTCGCCAACCACCTGGAATTTGACTAAGGGGAGAAGGAGCCTCGTTGGAAAACGGAGGTTTGGAAGGGCAGCGGCCGCTCTTTGTGTTCTGGTCAGCGGAGCCTTCTTGGTCCTAGCGTCCCCGGGGATGGGGCTGGGGGTTGGGACTCGGTCGGGACGCGTCTCGCCTGGTTTGAGGGTTTCTGGGGCTCTCACTCTTTCAGTCCGCCTCCCTCCATCCCACCTGTGAGACTACTTTCCCACCATGTAGAGTTGGGATGTTATTAATCTCCCTGTACCTCCCGCTGCTGTTCTTTAAAATGGGGACTTTAGGACCATCCTAATGAAATCGTTCTGGGAACTGGAAGAGGTAACACAAATGAAAGCCTTAAAGCAGCCCCCGTCCCTTAGTGACTGGTGGTCTCTTCTTAGTGTTTATTTCCCACGATGCCTGTCAGATCCCTGGGCGGGGTAAGAACTCCAGCTGCAGGGACCCGGCCCTTGTCTCTGATTCCTGCAGGGCTCTGGGTGATCCCGGACGCCTTCTGACCTCTTTTTGGAAGGTGAGAGGTGTGTCCACTTCCACGAAGGGAGAAGAGCATTAAACTTTTATGGGGGACGGCGACGCGGTCATGGTATTTCACAGCTTTCTCCTTCCCCAGCCTGGTTCTGAAAAAAAGCTGCAGGGAGGGGCTTCTTGGAATTGAGGGCAAGGCTCTACGTGAGTGGTCCTTGGCTTTTTTTCTTTTACAGAGATGCTCACCTCAACCGAGAATGTAGGATGTGTTCTCAGGCTTGGGTGTTGATAATAATTAAGCATTAATTGGTAACGGCATTCCAAGGGCCTTATACAATGGTCACATTTTCACCACGCCTTGGCCCTGTGGAGAGGTACTGCTTTTTTTTCGCTTTAAAGATGAACGAGATGCAAAGGAGCAGGAGTTATTTGCGCATTGTCCCCTAAGTAGTAAAAGGTGGAGCTGCGGTTGAAACCTGCGCATTACAGGTCAGAGCGTTTGTTGATAATCTTTTGGATATATTCTCATTGAGGCAGAGAAACTAGCTGGAATCTTGTGTGGAAAGCAAGTTAGGACTTGACTGAAGGACCTTAAGAGCAAGGCTCATGGGTTCGGACTGTTCTGGGAGTTTGTCAACTATTTCGTTTATTACAGTCATTCATTTATTACAAATATTTAACTTGTAATGCAATGGTATCATTGTGGAGCGTTCAGAAATTAGAGAAATACGAGTCGTACAAGTTTATAATTACCCATGAATCCAGCATGTGAAGATAGTAACCGTTAATCTTCGAATACATTTCTTTTTAGTTTTTCCTTTGGTATATTTGCATATTTATTTATAAACATTTAAACAAAATTTTATAATTTTAAAACTGTGTTTCCCCTTATGTGTTTAACTATGGAAATTTGGAAACACTGCCAAGAGGGAAATAACTAGTGAACTGCGATGTTATATCATGCTCATCCTAATTTATCTCTTTGTTATTTTTGTAAATGTTTCCTAATAATATTTTAACACTTTATTTTCATATCATTTGAAACCTATAGAAAAGTTGCAAAAATAGTATTAGAAATTATCATATACCCTTTACCCAAATTTGCCAAGTGTTTATTTACATTTTTCATGTTTGCTTTGTTGTTGCTCATAAGCCAGATACCAGGAACACACCTGTAGCCAGAAACCATTGCTAGTAGCTTTCTGCAGCAAGGAAGCCCACGTTCCAAGGTAATTGTGTGTGTGTCTTGGTAAGAGGTGTTTAGGAAAGGCTGGCTATAGGGTTTCACATAACATGCTAGATAATATTAGATATACTGGCTAGGCATGGCGGCTTATGTCTGTAATCCCAGCACTTTAGGAGGCTGAGGTAGGCAGATCACTTGAGACCAGGAGTCCAAAACCAACCTGACCAAACATGGAGAAACCCCATTTCTACTAAAAATTCAAAAATTAGCTGAATGTAACGGTGTGTGCCTGTAATCTCAGCTATTAGGGAGGCTGACCTATGAGAATCGTTTGAACCCAGGAGGCAGAGGCTGCTGTGAGCTGAGATGGTGCCCCTGCACTCTGGCCTGAACAACCGAGTGAGACTGTGTCTCAAAAAAAATAATTAGATATTATACTAAGTAATATTGTTATGTGTTACATATCAGATAGATCTATTAAAAGACTACTAATAGTAGTTGTGTTATTTATTAGATAGTGTTGGATACCATATTACATAACATTGTTATCTAATCTGCAGTTTTCATATTTAAATTTGTTCAGTTTTTTATTTTGGTCCTTATAACTATCGCTGCCCCACTTTTTACCTGCAACCCCAACCCCAAAGTCCAATTTTATGCATTGTCTTTCTTTTTTTTTTTTT
>NW_016107611.1:668781-675509 GCF_001604975.1 Cebus imitator
TACAGGCACGCGCCACCATGCCCAGCTAATTTTTTGTATTTTTAGTAGAGACGGGGTTTCACCGTGTTGACCAGGATGGTCTCGATTTCTTGACCTCGTGATCCACCCGCCTCGGCCTCCCAAAGTGCTGGGATTACAGGCTTGAGCCACCGCGCCCGGCTGCATTGTCTTTATTGTCACATTTCTATACTCTTCTTTAATTTAGAAGGATTCCACAGCCTTTGTCTTTTATATGCATGGGCTTTTGAAGAGTATAAGCAAGTTATTTGGTAGAAGGGCATTCATTTGGGGTTTATCTGATACATTTCATGTTTAGGTTTAGATTATGCTTTTTTTTTTTTCAGAGACAGAGTCTCACTCTTGTTGCCCAGGCTGGAGTGCAGTGGTGTGATCTCGGCTCACTGCAACCCCTGCCTCCGAGGTTCAAGCAATTCTTTTGCCTCAGCCTCTCGAGTAGCTGGGATTACAGGTGCCCACCACCATGGCCAGCTAATTTTTGTATTTTTAGTACAGACAGGGTTTCACTATTTTGGCCAGGCTGGTCTTGAACTCCTGATCTCATGATCCACCCGCCTTGGCCTCCCAAAGTGTTGGGATTACAGGCATGAGCCACTGTCCCTGGCAGATTATGCATTGTTGGTAGGGATACCATAGTAGTGGTGAGATGTCCTTTTCATTGCAACATAACAGTGTCCAAATGATGTTGGATTGTCCCTTGACTGGTGATCTCAACTTCATTCACTTTCACAAGATGAAGTCTTTCAGGTTTGTCCACTGTGAAGTTACTTTTTTTAAATTTTGAAAATAATAAAGTTTCTAATGGGGAGATATATTATTAGTGGACATTCTACTGTAAAGATGAGTTTCCACTTCCCATTTATTCATTCTTTTATTCAACTATAAATATTCTATTGATATGGACTCAGAATTCAGTCTTACTGATTCAATGACATGTGGATTAACAATTATTTTTTCCACTTCTATCAAGATACATTTCACATATAACTTTCACGCATTTCAGACATAGAACTCAATGATTTTTAGGAGTTTTGTGAAGTGGAATAACCATCATTGTGATTCAGTTTAGATCATTTTCATCTCCCAGTTGGACTCCTTGTGCCTATTTATAGCTAAGCCCATTCTCACCTCAAATGTGAAGCAACAACAAATCTACTTTCTCTATACATACATTTGACTATTCTGAACGTTTCATATAAATGGGATCATACAGTCCGTGGGTTTTTGTGACTGGCTTCTTTCACTTAACGTTTCCAGGTTTACGCATGTTGTAGCGTGAGTCAGTACTTCATTTCTTTAAATTTCCAAGAAAATTCCATTGTATGGATAGACCACAATTTGTCTGTCCATTTACCCACAGGAGGGCATTTTGGTTGTGTGCAATTCTGGGTTATTATGAATAATGCTGCTGCGAACATTCAAGTGCTAATTCATAATACATGTTCGTGTTGTTGGGCAGCATCCCTGACCATCCCTTCATGTCTTTTTTTTTTTTTTTTNTTTTTTTTTTTTTTTTTTTTTTTTGCCTTCCATGACACATTCCAGGCACAATTCTCTCTTCCCTCGAACGGCATAACTGAGGACTCTGCAAATTCCCTAAAGTAGGAGGAAAAAGGACCATGTTCAAGGTGAGTAAGGCTTATCTCTTTTGCTGTTCAAATTCCAACTCACTACTTAAGATTGTCTTGTGTTTCTCTCAGTCTTGGGAAGACTCAAGGAGAACAAGTTATTTGTGCACCTGTTGTATGCCAGGTGGCTCCTTGTTTCTTTTGTGCTGAATTTGCATTTGGATTTGGTTTTGTTTACTTTTACCATTATTTATGTTCCGTGTAGAAATTTAGTGGGAAGGAACAATTCTCCCATTTCACTACATCTCTTCACACTAATTAGGCATTTTTATTTTGTCATGCTACTCCTCATGTACATTCATAACTGTATTTGTATGGATACTTAGCTAATTTAAATTGTGTTCTTTTTGTTTAATATGATATAATGTTTGTTGTTTATGATTGCATTATGTTCCCATTGAATTGATGTTCCTTTTTTTTTTTTTCTTGATATGGAGTCTTGCCCTGTCGGCCAGATTGCAGTGCAGTGGTGCGATCTCGGCTCACTGCAACCTCCACCTCCCAGGTTCAAGCGATTCTTCTACCTCAGCCTCCCAAGTAGCTGGGATTACAGGTGCCCACCACCATGCTGGCTAATTTTTGTATTTTTAGTAGAGACGGGGTTTCACCATGTTGGCCAGGCTGGTTTTGAACTCTGACCTTGTGATTCGCCTGCCTTGGCCTCCCAAAGTGCGTGGATTACAGGTGTGCGCCACTGCGCCTGGCCGCTGTTCCTATTTAACTACTTTATACTCACAGACACTCGGAGCTCAATTTTGAAGGCTACTTTTGACATGTGCCATGTTGGCTGTTTTGTAGATAAAATATCCACATGTGGCATAGCACAGCAGGCTGTAACTGTGGCTTCACACAAGGATTTCTGGAGATTTTCACATAGGAAGAGCTGGATTTTGTTTTCCCCATGCTTAAGTCATGCATTGTATGTATATTATTTACCGTTTCTTTTTTATTCCTTATGTATTAAGGAGTTTGACCAAATGATAGGTAACTTTAGTTTCAAATGTCCATGTTATCAGAAGATTCTCTAGTCACTATGTTCTGTTTCTTTATTTATTCCTCAGAACAGCTGAATGATGCAATTCTCAGCTTCATCTTCCTTTTAAATATGTGAAACATGAGAAACCTGCTGAGGTTCAGAGAGGAAACCCAGGGTTGGCATGTTAGTTATTTTGCTAAATTGAAAGAGAGAGACAAGAAGAAAGAGGATTCTCCATTGAAGGACCTGTGTCTTCTGGTATGGGTGTCTGGAGTGCCCTCTTGAGTGATGACATCCACTGGTGGCATAGCTCCTCCCTGGCCCCTACTTGGGGGACCTCTTCTCTTCTTGTCCTAGCACCTCCTCAGGTGCACCTAGTACCCCAGACACCAAAAGACAGTGATTCCTACACTCAATATAGAAAATCTTTAACTTCCTAATGGCAAAGATGGCTTACAGAGTGTTACCAGGAAATGTAATAGCCTAAGGCGAAAATATTTACCACTTTGATATCTAAAAAAGACACACTCCAAAATAAGAATCTTATGTACAGAATGGATTAAAAAAATTCAAAGGAATATGAATAAAGGACATTAATACATTAATTGATAAATTTTAGAGGAGAAATAGAAAGGGCCAATACATATTTGAAAAGGTAATTGTACTATTTATAATTAAATCATGGGATTAATAAGGTGAATTATTCTCTCTAATGAGATTATCAAAATCACAAGAAATTCAATAATCTGCCTTTGGCTATTTTAAGAAAAAGCAGGGTAATGTATCCCCTTGAAAGATTTTGGGGTTTGATAAAAAATTGAGATCTGACATATATCATCAGAATTTTTAACATTTTTATTTTTTGATGTTTTAATTTCTGTTTGAAATTATTTTTATTCTTTTTAAATTTTTATTTATTCATTTTTTATTGTACTTTAAGTTCTGGGGTACATGTGCAGATCATGCAAGATTGTTGCATAGGTACACACATGGCAATGTGGCTTCTTGCCTCCATCCCCCCGTCACCTACATCTGGCATTTCTCCCCATGTTATCCCTCCCCAACCTCCTCACCCCGCCTCTGTCCCTCCCTTGGCCCCCTCCAACAGACTCCAGTGTGTGATGCTCTCCTCCCTGTGTCCATGTGTTCTCATTGTTCAACACTCGCCTATGAGTGAGAACATATGGTGTTTGATTTTCTGTTCTTGTGTCAGTTTGCTGAGAATTATGGTTTCCCGATTCATCCATGTCCTTACAAAGGACACAAACTTATCATTTTTTATGGCTACATAGTATTCCATGTTGCATATGTGCCACATTTTCCTTGTCCAGTCTATCATTGATGGGCATTTGGGTTGGTTCCAGGTCTTTGCTATAGTAAACAGTGCTGCTGTGAACATATGTGTGCATGTCTTTATAATAAAATGATTTATAATCCTTTGGTTATATACCCAGTAATGGGATTGCTGGGTCAAATGTAATTTTTATTTCTAGGTCCTTGAGGAAGTGCCACACCGTCTTCCACAATGGTTGAACTAGTTTACACTCCCAGCAACAGTGTAAAAGTGTTCCTATTTCTCCACATCCTCTCCAGCATCTGTTATCTCCAGATTTTTTAATGATCACCATTCTAACTGGCATGAGGTGGTATCTCAATGTGGTTTTGATTTGCATTTGTCTAATAATCAGTGATGATGAGCATTTTTTCATATGTTTGTTGGCCTCATATATGTCATCTTTTGAAAAGTGTCTGTTCATATCCTTTGCCCACTTTTGGATGGGTTTGTTTGTTTTTTTCTTGTAAATCTGTTTTAGTTCTTTGTAGATTCTGGATATTAGCCCTTTGTCAGATGGGTAGATTGCAAAAAATTTTTCCCATTCTGTTGGTTGTCAGTTAACTCTAATGATTGTTTCTTTTGCTGGGCAAAAGCTCTGGAGTTTAATTAGGTCCCATTTGTCTGTTTTGGCTTTTGTTGCCAATGCTTTCGGTGTTTTAGTCATGAAGTTGTTGCCTATGCCTATGTCCTGAATGGTTTTGCCTAGGTTTTCTTCTAGGGTTTTTATGGTTTTAGGCCTTATGTTTAAGTCTTTAATCCATCTGGAGTTCATTTTAGTATAATGTGTCAGGAAGGGGTCCAGTTTCTGCTTTCTGCACACTGCTAGCCAGTTTTCCTAACACCATTTATTAAACAGGGAATCCTTTCCCCATTGCTTGTTTTTGCCAGGTTTGTCAAAGATCAGATGATTGTAGATGTGTGGCATTGCCTCCAGGGCCTCTGTTCTGTTTCATTGGTCTATATCTCTGTTTTGGTACCAGTACCATGCTGTTTTGATTACTGTAGCCTTGTAATATAGTTTGAAGTCAGGGAGCATGATGCCTCCAGCTTTGTTATTTTTGCTTAGGATTGTCTTGACTATGCGGGCTCTCTTTTGGTTCCACATGAAGTTTAAGGTGGTTTTTTCCAGTTCTGTGAAGAAGGTCATTGGTAGCTTGAAGAGGGATAGTGTTGAATCTATAAATTACTTTGGGCAGTATGGCCATTTTCATGATATTGATTCTTCATAACCATGAACATGGAATGTTTTTCCATCTGTTTGTGTCCTCTCTTATTTCCTTGAGCAGTGGTTTGTAGTTCTCCTTGAAGAGGTCCTTTATATCCTTTGTTAGTTGTATTCCTAGGTATTTTATGTGAATGGGAGTCTGCTCATGATTTGGCTCTCTGTTAGTCTGTTATTGGTGTATAGAAATGCTTGTGATTTCTGCACATTGATTTTGTATCTTGAGGCTTTGCTGAAGTTGCTTATCAGTTTAAGGAGATTTTGGGCTGAGATGATAGGGTCTTCTAAATATACAATCATGTCGTCTGCAAATAGAGACAGTTTGACTTCCTCTTTTCCTAATTGAATACTCTTTTTTTTTTTTCTTGCCTAATTGCTCTGGCTAGAACTTCCAATACTATATTGAATAGGAGTGGTGAGAGAGGGCATCCTTGTCTAGTGCCAGATTTCAAAAGGAATACTTCCAGTTTTTTCCCATTCAGTATGATATTCGCTGTAGGTTTGTCATAAATAGCTTTTATTGTTTTAACATACGTTCCTTCAGTACCCAGTTTATTGAGAGTTTTTAGCATAAAGGGCTATTGAATTTTGTCAAAGGCCTTCTCTGCGTCTATTGAGATAATCATGTGGTTTTTGTCTTTGGTTTTGTTTATGTGATGGATTATGTTTATAGACTTGCATTTTGCTCTATTGCCTGGGATAGAGTACAGTGATGTGAGTGTAGCCTACTGCAGCCTTGAACGCCGGGGGTCCAGATCTTCCTGCCCCAGCCTCCTGAGTAGCTAGGACTACAGGCACTTACCACCATGCCTGGCCAAGTTTTTAAATGTATAAAGATGGTGTCTTGCTGTGTTGCCTACACTGGTCTCAAACTCCAGAGTTCAAGCAGTTCCCCCACCATAGCCTCTTAAAACACTGGGATTACAGGTGTGAATCACTGAACGTGGTTTGAAATTATTTAATTTAAATTAATTAATTTATTATTTTATTTTATTTCATTTTTGAAATGCAGTCTTGCTCTGTTGTCCAGGCTGGAGTGCAGTGGCGCAATCTTGGGTCACTGCCACCTCTGCTTCCCGGGATCAAGTGATTCTTATGCCTCAGCCTCCCAAGTGTCTGGGATTATAGGCATGTGCCACCATGCCCAGCTAAATTTTTGTGTATTTTCTAGAGACGGAATTTTGCTATGTTGCCCAGGCTGGTGTCGAACTCCAGAGCTCAAGTGATTTGCTTGTCTCGGCCTCCAAAAGTACTGGGATTATAGGCATGAGCTAGCACGCCCAGCCAAAATTATTTTAAATGATCAGACTGGAGAGTAAGGTCTACGTAACCCAATTTTCTTCGCAGGATTGGTAATAATGAAAACTACATAAAATTAAATATTCATTATTTAGAATAGATAAAGATAGATCATCAGTTCTCTGTAATACTATGCAGACATGAAATAGATAACTATAATGAAAGTTATATTGGCCGGGCACGGTGGCTCAAGCCTGTAATCCCAGCACTTTGGGAGGCCGAGGCGGGTGGATCACGAGGTCAAGAGAT
>NW_016107611.1:675972-685134 GCF_001604975.1 Cebus imitator
TTATATTAAAAGGTGATAAAATTAACTAATGTTAATTAAATACCTAGTCTGTGCCACAGACTTTTCCCCATTTATAGTCTCTTGTTTATCCCTGGAGAAAACTAATGTAATAGTCTTTATACAGCGAAGAAACCAATGCATGTAGGCAAACTTATCCAAAGTCACATGGCTTGGAAGGCAAAGGCACAGAGCCTTAGGATTGAGCCTTGTGAGTGTGCATACACAGTGTGCTCATAGCCACATTGGCTCCACATCATGACATTCAATGCTGCAATTAATGTGTATAGTTTGTGTCTTGTTTGTTTGTAAGTGATGCTGCTAAATATAGTTTGTGTCTTGAGAGTACAGAGGACCCACTCCATAGCTGTCCCACATAGGTCACCATAAACTTGTTAGTTTGGCAGATATTAAAGAAAATGGGCCAGATGCAGTGGCTCAGGCCTGTAATCCCAGCACTTTGGGAGGCTGAGGTTGGCAAGTCGCCTGAGGTCAGGAGTTCATGACCAACCTGGCCAAAATGGTGAAACCCTGTCTCTACTAAAAATGCAAAAATTAGCCAGGTGTGGTGGTGGGCGCCTGTGATCCTAGCTATTTGGGAGGCTGAGGCAGGAGAATCACTTGAACCCAGGGGGCAGAGGTTGCAGTGAGCCAAGATCGTGCCACTGCACTTAGAGTGAGTGACAGAGCAAGGCTCCATCTCAACAAAAAAAAAAAGAAAGAAAGAAAGAAAGAAAGAGAGAGAGAGAGAAAGAAAATGATAATATCCAGGGTTCAGGTACCAGAGAGAACAATGGGCATTATCAAACAAGGTTGGGACTGAATTGCTAAATGTTGCTGGGGCAACTGGCAAGTTTCTTTGAAACCTATATATCTGTAGCCCAGGATGCTGCATTTAGAGTGCTAGAGGGTTACATACAAGGAGACTCAGTAAGTGCACAAAGTAAACTGTAGGACTTTTTATCATTCCTCTTCTGGTACAGGTCTGGAAAATCAATTACAGATTTCCCATTCATTCTGTCTGTATCCTGGCAATGATACAGACAGAGTGAATGGGAAATCTGTAAGTTGACCTATGTC
Source organism: Cebus imitator (assembly GCF_001604975.1). Lineage (NCBI taxonomy): Eukaryota > Metazoa > Chordata > Mammalia > Primates > Cebidae > Cebus > Cebus imitator. The sequence continues at coordinate 677,050 of NW_016107611.1, forward strand.
TCTCAAGATCTACAGCAACTTCTCACCCATACCCTTCAGCTGCTCAGTGCCACCCTTCTCCCTGGAATCATTGGTCATGAGATTGAGATTACATATGTTTGATGTCGTAGGAGGCAGTGACCTTCAAGGATGTGGCTGTGGTTTTCACTGAGGAGGAGCTGGGGCTGCTGGGCCCTGCCCAGAGGAAGCTGTACCGAGATGTGATGCTGGAGAACTTCAGGAACCTGCTGTCAGTGGGTGAGCACAGACACCCTCTGTAATGGAACATCAGGCCCCAAGAGTGGCTTTGTATCCTAGAGTGTTTGTATTAATTTGTTCTTATGCTGCTATGAAGAAATACTCAAGATGGGATAATTTATAAAGAAAAGACATTTCATTGACTCACAGTTTCACATGGCTGGGAAGGCCTCAGGAAACTTAAAGTCATGGTCAAAAGAGAAGGGGAAGGAAGGCATCTTTTTCACAGTGCGGCAGGAAGAAGTGCTGAACAAAGTGCGAAAGGCCCCTTGTAAAACCATCAGATCTTGTGAGAACTCACCCAGTATTATGAGAACAGCATGGAGGAAACTCCTCCCATGATTCAGTTATCTCCCACCAGGACATACGGGGATTATGGGAACTACAATTCAAGATGAGATTTGGGTGGGGACACAGCCAAACCATATCAGTGTTCAAGTTTGAGTATGCAGTGAGAACCTAAATTTCTACTAAATTTTACCTAGGATGTATTGGGATTAAGCATGTGACTTTGTTCACAGGGCATCAACCTTTCCACGGAGACACTTTTCACCTCCAAAGAGAAGAAAAGTTTTGGATGATGGAGACAGCAACCCAAAGAGAAGGGAATTCAGGTAGGAACCAAGCAACCATGCATCCTTGTATGTCCTTGTATACGACTCCCCCATCGGTTTTACTTCTGTCCATTGCCCAACTCCATTGCCCTGGTGCAAATGGCCAAACCTGTTTCCTGGATTATTACAACCTCCTTCCTGCTGGTTGTCCTGCTCCCCCCACCCCTCTTTCCACCCTAACATCCGTTTTCCTCATAGCAGCCAAAGTGATCCTTAGGAAATGTAAGTCAAATTGCCATTCCTCAGCTTAAAAGCCTTTAACTTCTTATTTGTGTTAAAGTTACAATTGCTTTCAGTGCCTTTTAGAGACCCTGGATCTGCTCTTCATCCCCCACTGCCTCTCTGATGACATCTCCTGTGCTTTCCCTCTTGCTTCATCTTTTCCAGCCCTGTTGTCCTCCCTGCTGTTTCTCATCCTGCCAAGGACACTGTATCACCTGTTGCTGGTACCCAGTGACCACAAACTTAGCAGATTAAACAACAAACATTTATCTTTGTGTTCTTCAGATATGAAGTCTGACACATCTCACTGGACAAAAATCAAGGTGTCCCTAGGGCTTTGTTCCTTTCTGGATGTTCATGGGGAAAAGCCTTCACTTTCGTTTACCAGTCCCTGGGCACTGTCCACACTCCTTGGCTTTTGTTTCCCTTCCTCCATCTTCAAAGGCAGCTCCATTGCATCCCTGACCATTCTTTCATAGTCATGCCACCATTCTTCTTAAGCCTCTGTTTTCCACCTTTCAGGTCCCTTGTGATCGGACTGGTCACTCCCACATAATCTAGAATGACTTTCCTACTTTCTGTTTAGCTGACTAGTGACCTTAATTGCATCTGCAACCATAATCTCTCTTGCTGTGTAACATAACAGGTTCATAGGTCCCGGAAGTCGGATGTGGACATCTTTCAGGAACCATTGTTCTGTCTACTACAGAAGCTTCTGTCTTAGAGTTTATACATGCTCTTCTTTCTGATTGGAATATGCTTTCACCTCAAAACCTTCTGACCCTTCCTTTATTCTAGTCTCTGTTCGGTTTTAATATCATGAGAAAGGCCTTCTTTGACCACTCTATTTAAAATACCAGCTGGGCATGGTGGCTTCACACCTGTAATCTCAGGACTTTGGGAGGCTGAGGCAGGCAGATAGCTTGAGGCCAGGAGTTCCAGACCAGCCTGGCCAGCATGGTGAAACTCTGACTCTACTAAAAATACAAAAATTAGCTGGGTGTGGTGGCACAGTCCTGTAATCCCAGCTACTCAGGTGTCTGAGGCACAAGAATCGTTTGAACCCAGGAGGCAGAGGTTGCAGTGAGCTGGGATTGTGCCACTATACTCTAGCCTGGGTGACAGAGTGAGACTGTGTCTCAAAAATAAATCAATAAATCAATACTAGAATGGAATACTATCCTGCCTTTACCCTTCTGGTGTTGTCTTGTACTGTGTCTCATATATTTCTATTTACCTATTATCTCTACCCCCTGGAACAGAATGTCTAGGAGGAGGACTTCTACCTGCTCAATTTTTATTTTAGATTCAGGAGGTACATGTGCAGGTTTGTTATCTGGGTATATTGTGTGATGCTGAGGTTTGCGTTGTGAATGATCCCGTCACCCAGGTACGGGGCACAGTACCCAGTAGTGGTGGCAGGATAACCCTCAGGTTTCCAGGCTGTGTGCACTGGTATTAGAGGTAGTGGTGATGGGCCGGCTAGGCCAGTCCTGAGACCCCCACATGGTGTGTGCAGGTGAGTGTCAGCAGTGGTGGTGGCAGCAGGTTCGTAGGACCTACCCTCAGGTCATTAGGAGGAGCGCACAGATGCCAGTGGTGGTGATCAGGGCAGGGAAATCCTTAGGCCTCTGGACAGCATGCTTAGGCACCTGTGGCAGGGTTCCAGGTCTGTTGTAAGGCTCTCTCCATGGTGCATGCTCATGCCTGGGGTGACTGACACGGCAGGTGATCTCAACAGCCCCAAGTGGTATGCTTGGGTAGTGGAGGAATGACACCAGGCCAAGTGAGCCTGTCCTCAGGCCTTTCAGTGGTGCAGGCAGATGCAGGCTGTGGTGGAAGAGGTGGCATGATCCCTTGGTCCCCAGATGGCATGCTCCGGCACTGGTGGCACACAGCTAGGCCGTCATCAGTTCTCTTGTTTGTGCACATATATGCCTGCGGCAACACAGGGCAGAGCAATCCCCAGGTCCCTCTGTGTCATGCTTTGGCACTGAGATGGGCAGCACCAAATGAAGTCCTGAGGTCTGCATGGGCACAGGTTGTGGTAGGCAGTGCAGGGGATTCCCCAAGCATCTAGATGGTGTGCTTGGGTGGCAGTGGCAGAGTGTGCAGAGAGCCTTTCCTTAGTATGAGAACACATACAAGTGTACAGTGGGCCTGCTGCTGGGGGATGGGCTAGCATTGCCGTCAGAGGCAGCAGCCCCAGAGAGGCAGCTTTCAGGCTCTGGTGAGTGCACACTTTGGGTCCTTTTGTACTGTACTGGGGACAGCCTCCCTGGTGTGCTGCACTGCCCATTCCCCAGAGTGTAGGACAATATGTGGCCTAGATTGCTGGGAACTCTGCCATACTGCTGGGTCTAACAGGCATTCCGCTATTGCAACCTTCCAGGTGGATGTGTGTGGGGGCATGTCGTTGGGGCTCCAGGGAGTTGGAGATGCAAGAGTTATTGGGCCCCAGGGCAAGATGCAGTCTGGTGGGGGTGCAGACCACAAAATAACGCTGGGCCATAGCTTATGAGTCTCATGAGCACCCTCTCTGGAGCGGTGCCATTGCACATAGTCCAGATAGCCCCCTATACTAGTCTCAGGGCCCACAGGGGTCAAGGGGCTCTGTCATGGCTGATTGCTGGAGTCCACAGTGGAAAGGGAAACCACTAGGGATCTCTCACTTACCCTTTCCCAACACTGAGGAGCCTTTCGGGCTTTCAGGTCGTCACGGCCAGAAGGGCTCCATCACTTTACTCTCCTTTTGTGCTTCAGGTGTTTCCAGTCACTTCCCTACTTTATTCCAGTGATCCCTCTTAGATGCAATTTGATGTATGATTATTTGCTTTTTAAATTTTTTATTTAAAAACATATAGAATACTTCATGAATTCACATATCAGCCTGTGCAGAGGCTGGTCATTCCAATTTTACCATATGTGCTGCTGAAGTGAGCACTACTCATTATTTTGGCTCTTTGTGGAGGAGGCAAGCTTTAGGTGTCTTTAGTCAGCCATCTTGAAGTCTCCCTACCCTTAAAGTTCCTATTGAGTCACCATGTATATAATTTATTAGTTACATAATATACCATGTAAGATTTTAGACTAACTAGGAAATTGGTAGAAATAGTAACAAGTTAACTGTATACATTATATTAATATTTTAAACTAAGTCTTTCATTTCTACCATGTATGAGACATTATGTGGTTCCAAATTGGTTTCATGAAAACAAGAGATTGTGGCGCACTTAGAAAACACAAACTGCACCTTCCTTGTGTTCAGTAAAGTTTCAGGCCATGTCCTAAGTGAAATCCTGAAGACACTGAACAAAGGCTTCACTTATCCACATCTCTTCATTCTGTCTCCTTACAGGAGGCAAGATCCAAACTGAGTTGGAATCTGTTCCAGAAACAGGACCACATGAAGAGTGGTCTTGCCAGCAAATCTGGGAACAAATTGCAAGTAACTTAACTAGGCCTCAAGACTTCGTGATAAGAAGCTCTCAGTTCTATACACAAGGTGATATCCCCTCCCAGGTTGATGCAGGACTATCTATAATTCACATAGGACAGACACCTTCTGAGGATGGGAAGTGTAAAAAATCCTTCAGTGATGTCTCCATCCTTGATCTTCATCAACAATTACACTCAGGAAAGATGTCCCATACAGGTAATGAGTACAAGAAGAGCTTCTGTTATAGCTCAGCTCTTCATATTCATCAGAGAGTTCACATGGGAGAGAAACTCTATAAGTGTGATGTGTGTGGTAAGGAATTTAGTCGGCGCTCATATCTGCAAACTCATCAGAGAATCCACACTGGAGAAAAACCATTCAAATGTGAGCAGTGTGGGAAAGCCTTCAGCCGTAGATCAGGAATTTATGTTCATTGCAAATTACACACAGGAGAAAAACTTCATATTTGTGAGGAATGTGGGAAGGCTTTCACTCACAATTCCCAGCTTCAGGAACATCAAAGAATCCATACTGGGGAGAAACCATTTCAATGTTATATATGTGGTAAGAGCTTCCGTAGTAGAGCAAATCTTAATAGGCATTCCATGGTCCACATGCAAGAGAAGTCATTTAGATGTGATATCTGTAGTAATAGCTTTGGTCCAAGACCAGCACTTAATCGTCATTGCATGGTCCACACAGGAGAGAAACTATACAAATGTGAAAAGTGTGGAAGGAGCTTCATTTGTAGGCAAGGTCTTTCAAGACATCAGCGGGTCCACAATGAAGAAACAACATTCAAATGTNGCATTCCATGGTCCACATGCAAGAGAAGTCATTTAGATGTGATATCTGTAGTAATAGCTTTGGTCCAAGACCAGCACTTAATCGTCATTGCATGGACCATACAGGAGACAAACCATATAATTGTAATGTATGTGGGAAGAGCTTCAAGTGGTCCTCATGTCTTTCAAGACATCAGCGGGTCCACAATGAAGAAACAACATTCAAATGTGACAGATGTGGGAAGAAATTTTATATGAATTCACAGGGCCATTCACATCAGAGAGCCCACAGAGAAGAAAAACTGTATAAATGTCAGAAGTGTGGGAAGGGCTACATTAGTAAGTTTAATCTCGACTTGCACCAGAGGGTCCACACAGGAGAGAGACCTTATAATTGTAAGGAATGTGGGAAGAGCTTTAGGTGGGCCTCAGGTATTTTGAGACATAAGAGACTCCATACTGGAGAAAAACCATTTGAATGTGAAGAGTGTGGGAAGAGGTTTACTGAGAACTCAAAACTTCGTTTCCATCAAAGAATTCACACTGGAGAAAAGCCATACAAATGTGAGGAGTGTGGAAAGGGCTTCAGATGGGCCTCAACTCATCTAACCCATCAGAGACTCCACAGCAGAGAAAAACTCCTCCAATGTGAGGACTGTGGGAAGAGCAGTGAGCACAGTTCATGCCTTCAAGACCAACAAAGAGACCACAGTGGAGAAAAAACATCCAAATGTGAGGACTGTGGGAAGCGCTACAAGAGGCGCTTGAATCTAGATATGATTTTATCGTTATTTTTAAATGATATATAATTATTGTCCATATTTATGGGTTATGGCATATTTCAATACATGTATAGAATGTATAATGATCAAATCAATGTTATTAGCATATCTATCACCTCGTTTGTCATTTGTGTTGATCATTTATCATTTCTTTATGTTTTGAACTTTCAAAAATCTGCTGTTCTAGTTATTTGAAAATAAATTATTATGAATTATAGTCACCCTTAGTACTGTGGAACATTAGAACTTGTTCCCTTCATCTTACTGTACTTTTGTATCTGTTAACCAACCTTTCACCCTCCATTCTCCCTCCTGCTTTTCCCTTTTAGTAATTGCTATGCCATGCTGCTTCTGCTTTTCTTTTTTCTTTTTTTTTTTTTTAAGAGAGCATAGTGGCACAATCCTGGCTCACTGCAGCCTCCGCCTCCCAGGTTCAAGCAATTCTCCTGCCTTAATCTCCTGAGTAGCTGGGATTACAGGCACACACTACCACACCTGGCTAATTGTATTTTAAGTAGAGACGGGGTTTCACCATGTTGGTCAGGCTAGTCTTGAACTCCCAACCTTAAGTGATCCACCTGCCTTAGCCTCCCAAAGTGCTGGTATTACAGGCATAAGCCACTGTGGCTGGCCAATGCTATGCTGCTTCTATGATGTCAATTTTTTAGCTTTCACATATGAGTGAGAACATGTATTATCTTTCTGGGCCTGACTTTACATCACTCAACATCATGTTCTCCAAAGCTTATTTCTATCTTGCTATAAATCACAGAATTTTGTTATTTTTTATGGTTAGTGTTCCTTTGTGTATGTATGCCACATTTTCTTTACCATTTTCTATTGATGAACACTCAGGTTGATTCCACATGTTAGCTACTGCAAATAGTACTATAATAAATAGAGGAGTGCAGACAGGAGTTCAACACACGGGTTCCTTCCTTTCCTTTGGATATATAGCTAGTAGTGGGATTACTTGACCACTTGAATCTTAATCCGCATAAGAGAATCTACACTGGAGAAAAACCATGGAAGTGTGGACAGTGCGGTGTATGTTTCAGTCAGGCGTCACATCTTCAAATTCAGTGTCTATTCAGTAGAGAAACCTTAATGATGTGATGTATGTGACACTCTTTCCTTCGCCTTAACAACTATAATCTCATATGAGAGCTCACATGAAAGAGAAACATTTAAAATGACTAAATGTGTGGCCAGGTGCCATGGCTCACGCCTGTAATCCCAACACTTTGGGAGGCCAGGGCGGGCAGATCACTTGAGGTCAGGAGTTTCCAACATAATGAAGTTAGATCTGCACTTCACACTATACTTAAAAATTAACTCAGAATGATCAATGACCTAAACATAAGAGCTTAAACTATATAACTCAGAATAAAACATAGAGGTTAATCTTCAAGACTTTTTATTTGAAATAGATTCTTAGATAAGACACCATATGCACAAACAAAGCCCATATAAATTGGACTAGAGTAAAAAAAAATGCTATGCATAAATAGACATTGTCATGAGCATGAAAAGACCATACAGCGTGGCTTCTAGAATCAGAATATATAAAGAACTCGTAGACCAGGTGAGGTGGCTCTCACAATCCCAGCATTCTGGAAGGCTGAGGTGGGTAGATTATTTGAGCCCAGGAGTTTGAGACCTGCCTGGGCAATATGGCAAAAACCATGTCTCTACTTAATAAATAAGTAAGTAAGTAAGCCAGGCATAGTGCCTGTGGTCCCAGCTACTCGGGAGGCTGAAGCAGAAGGATCGCTTGAGCCCAGGGGGTCAAGGCTGCAGTTGCATGTGATTGCACCATTAAAGAACTCCTACAACTCAGTAACAAGAAGAGAAACCACCCAATTTTCTAATGAGCAAAGATACAAATAGAAATTTCAGATATACAAGTTACCAACAATTGTGAAAAGATGCTCATCTATTAGTTGTTAGGAAAATGCAAATCAAAACATAATGAGATACCATTTTACAACAGCTATCTTTTTTTT
>NW_016107611.1:685359-688129 GCF_001604975.1 Cebus imitator
TCACCATGTTGACCAGGATGGTCTCGATCTCTTGACCTCGTGATCCACCCGCCTCGGCCTCCCACAGTGCTGGGATTACAGGCTTGAGCCACCGCGCCCGGCCTACAACAGCTATCTTAGCTATCATTTTTAGAAATAGAAAATAGCCAATGTGGTGGCAGGCACTGTAGTCCCAGTTACTTGGGAGGCTGAAGTAGGAGGATCACTTGAGCCCAGGAGTTCTGAGGTGTATCGAGTTATGTCCGCCGGGTGCCCACACTAAGTTGACATCAACGTGGTGAGCTCCCAGGAGCACGGGACCACCATGTTGCCTCAGGAGGGGTAAATTGGCCCAAGGTGGAAACAGAGCAGGTCAAAACTCCCATGCTGATCAGTAATGGGATGTTGCCTGTGAATAGCCACTGCAATCCTGCCTGCACAACATAGGGAGATCCCGTTTCCAATTTACACACACACACACACACACACACACACATTTTATACATAGATATAAAATAAGTATTGGAGAGGATATGGAGAAATTACTACCCTTACGCACTGAAGGTGGGAATGTAAAAATGGTGCAGTTGCTGTGACTGCTTAGTGGGTATGGAGTCTTTGGGGTGATGAAAATGTTTCCTAACTTTATTTGTACCAGATATCCTAAAATGGTGAATTTTACGTTTTGTGCATTACACCTCAATAGAGATGTTTTAAATAAAATACGTTAAATAAAATACGTTAAAATATTTTGTAGAGATAAAACAAGAAAGAAAAAACACCGAACGTTTTTGTTGAGAAAATATTTGCGAGATAAAATGTTAATATCATGAATATTAAAACTGTGCTTGAAAAATGAGGGCTAAAAACCAAAAAACAGGAAAGTGGGCAAAACATCCGGATAATTTACAGAAAACGTAATAATGACATTTGAAAATATACAAGAATATTCCATTTTGTTTACAAGAGATATAAAACTACATGCCATTTCCTACTACTGGCAAAATCTTCAAATAATTATTTGAAGATTGTATCATCTTCCTTGTTCCCTTTCCAGTAACACTCCTGTCATCCCTAGAGGCGTTTAGACTGCAGGAATTCCTGCCTATAAGATATTTTCTCTTGGGTACTGGGGAGAGGGAAGGACGACTCTCAGGGTAGAAGTCCACATTTCCCAACAGGCGCTCGGGGATATGGGATCCGTTCCCCGTGAGAAGAGCAGCGAAGGGCTTTCCAATAGTTGGGAACACTACCCCTGGAGGGTGATGCTGCGGGAGTGCAGTCCAGACGCTCCGTAGAGTCGCGGTCAGTTTGACTCTGGCAGGCAGATCCAGGGGAGTTCTGGGAAGTGTAGTCCAGACGCTCAGTGGAGTAGCGGTCAGTTTGGCTACGGCAGGCGGATCCCGGGGCATTCTGGGAAGTGGAGTCCAAATACTCAGAGGCGTCGCGGGCGCTTCCGCTCGGGGATTGAGGTTGGTGCAGTTTGCCCGCGACAGTTTGGGTCAGTTCCGCGCCTTGAGGACCTTTCTGAATTTCCGGGACCTACGCCTTGGATTCTCAACGAACTGGTGATCGAATTAGGGGTAGAGGAGTCTCGCCGGAGAGTAGAGGTTTGGAGGGACGAGGGCCGCTGTTCTAGTTTTCGTCAAGCCCTTCTTGGGCACGGGGCTGTCCTCGCGTCCCGCGTGCATTGGTCGGGTCGCGTCTCACCTGGTTTCGGTGTTTCCGGGGCTCTGAGCTCGCGCATTCTGCCTCCCTGCACCCCACGCGCGTGGCCACTTCCTCCCGATATAACGTTGGGGTGTTCATCTCCTTGGGTCTGCCGTTACTGTTCTTTAAAATGGACACTTTAGGACCATCCTGATAGAATCGATTTGGGAACTGGAAGAGGTAACACAGATGAGAGCCTTAAATCAGTCCTCGTCACTTGGTGACTAGTGATCTCTTGTTAATTTCTCACGAAGGCTGTCAGATCCGCTGGTGGGGTCAGAGCTCCAGCTGCAGGGGCACCGGCCCTTCTCCCTGATCCCTGCAGGACGCTGGATGATCCCGGACGCCTTCTGACCTCTTTTTAGGAGAGCGAGGGTTGCGTGCGCTTCCAGGAAGGGACAGGAGAATTTAACTTTTATGGCAGGCACCTGTAGAGTCCCAGCTACTTGACGCGGTCAGGGTGTTTCACAGCCTTCTCCTTCCCCAACCCGACCATTCCAAAACAGCTGCAAGGAGGGACTTGGCTTCTGAGGGCAAAGCTCTACGTGAGTGGTCCTTGGTTCTTTTCTTTGTCAGAGATCCTCACCCCAACCGAGAGTGTATAGGATGTTTCCTTGAGCATGAGTGTTGATATTAAGTCTTAATTAATAACTTCATTCCAAGGGCTTATGCCACGCCGTGGCTCTGTGGAGAAGTATCCCTTTTTTCTATTTTAAAAACGAAAGTGAGACACAGGGCGCATAGGTACCCGACTAGTGAGAGGTGGAGCTGAGGTTGGAACCTAAGCAGTCTGGGTCAAAGCCCGATTTGATCTTCTCTTGGATACGTTCTCATTGAAGCAGAGGAACTAGCTGGACTCAGGTGGGGAAAGCAAGTTAGGGCTTTGGGAGGCCTAGGCGGGCGGATCAGAAGGTCAGGAGTTCGAGACTAGCCTGGCCAACATGGTGAAAGACCCGTCTCTACCAAAAAAATAAAAATAAAAAATTAGCCGGGAGTGGTAGCAGGTGCTTGTAATCCCAGCTACTCGGGAGGCTGAGGCAGGAGAATCGATTGAACCTGGGAGGCGAAGGTTGCAGTGAGT
>NW_016107611.1:688904-696872 GCF_001604975.1 Cebus imitator
CGCCACTATGCCCAGCTAATTTTTTGTATTTTTAGTAGAGACAGGGTTTCACCATGTTGACCAGGATGGTCTCGATCTCTTGACCTCGTGATCCACCCGCCTCGGCCTCCCTAAGTGCTGGGATTACAGGCTTGAGCCACCGGGCAAGGCCCCAAAACTTTTTATTTTCATGTCATTTGAAGCCTATAGAAAAGTTGCAAAAATAGCCTAAGAAATTCTTATTTACTCTTTACCCACATTTGCCAAGTGTTTATATTTTTCCTCTTTGCTTTATTGATGACCAACAGCCAAATATCACCAGAAACATACCTGTAACCAGAGACAGTTGATTATACCTTTCTGCAGCAAGGAAGCTCACATACCAGAGGCTGTCTTTGTAAGAGTTTAGGAAGGGCTAGCATATGGTTTCACATAACGTATTAGGTAATATTAGATTATATACCAGATAAAGATATTTATTAAATATTAGATATCTATTAGACGACTGCTAATAGTTAATTGTATTATCTATTAGATAGTACAAGATAACATATTACCTAACATCATGTTATATACTCTGCAGTTCTACATTTAAATTTGTTCTGGTTTTCACTTAAGGTTCTAACAAGTGTCCACTCCCCACCCACCACCACCACCTCTGTCCACAATCTAATTTTATGCATTGCCTTTAGTTGTCCCATTTCCATAATCTTCTTTAATCTGGAGGATTCTACACCCTTTGTCTTTCTATGCTTGATATTTTTGAAGAGTATCGGCAAGTTATTTTGGAGAAAGGCATTCATTTGGGGTTGTGTCTGATGTAATTCATGTGCAGGTTCAGATTATGCTTTGCTGGTAGGGATACCACAGAAGTGGTGAGATGTCCTTTTCGTTGCAATATAACAGGGTCCAAGTGATGTCAGTTTGTCTCTTTATTGGTGATCTCAACCTTTTCCACTTGGCCAGGATGCTGTCTTTCAGATTTCTCCACTATAAAGTTAGAATTTTTTGTTTTTAAATAATAATGTTTCTTAGGAATAGATAACATTACTAGTGGGCATTCGGCTGTAAAATGACCTTTTTCTCCATTTATTCTTGGATTTGTTCAACTGCAAATATTCTGTCAATATGGACTCAGAATTGATTCTTGTTAAGTTCAATGACGTATATGTTAACAATTATTTTTTCCCACCTATTGTATCATAGAACTTAAATTTCAGGTGTACATCCAGTGATCATTAGAAAGTTTGCTGAAGGGAGTAACCATCACCACAATTCAGTGATCATTTCATTCCTATATGGGTCTCCTCATGCCTACTTATGATTAAGCTTCATTCTCACTCAGCTCTGAAGTAATTACTAATCAGTTTTCTCTCTATGTGCATTCTCCTTCCTGGACTTTCTACAGAAATGGAATCCTGCAATATGTGGTCCTTTGTAACTGGCTTCTTTCATTTAGCATAATGTTTCAAAGGTTCATATATGTTGTAGCATGAGTCAGTGCTTCATTTTCTTTAAATTTCCAAATAAGATTCCATTGTTTGGATAGACCATGATTTGTCTATCCATTTACCCATAGGAAGGCATTTTGGTTGTGCTGTTTTGGGCTTTTATGATTAATGCTGCTGTGAACATTCATGTGCCAATTCACAACACACATCCCTGTTGGTGGGTGTCATCCCTGGCCACCTTTTCATGTCTCTTTTTCTGCCTTTTCTGGCACTTTGCAGGTACAATTCTGCTTTCCCAGGAATCGCATCCCTCAGTACGCCGCAAGTTCCCAGAAGTAAGAGGGAAGATGACCATGTTCAAGGTGAGTAGGATTTGCATCTCTTACTCTTAAAATTCCATCTCAGTACTCAGACTGTCACAAGTTTTTCTCTGTCTTGGGAAGATTCGAGGAGAAAAACAGGCATTTGAGGATCTCTTGTGTACCAGGTGCTTCCTTTGTTACTTTTGAGTGGATTTTACATTTGTTTTTAGTTCTTGTTTTCTTGTATCATTTAGTCTATGGAGTAGACAAGATTGTTGGAATGGATAATTCTTTTATTTTACTACTTCTCTGCTCACACATTAGCTATTTTTATCCTCTAATACAATACTCTTCCTCATGTACATTCGTAACTGTATTTGTATTGGTGATATTAATCTAATTTAAATTGCACTGTTTGTATTTAATATTATATAATGTTCATTTTTAATGGTTGCATCATATTCCCATTTAAATCGGTGCTCCTTTTTAATTAGTTTATATTCCCAGACACTGGGAACTCAATTTTGAAAGGGTACTTTAAATGTGTGCCACATTGGCCCTTTTGTAGATAGAGTACCCATATGTGGCACATTACGGCAAGCTGTAACTGTGGCTTCACACAAGGATTGCTGGAAGTTTCCACACAGGAAGAGCCAGATTTTCTTTCCCCCAAGTCTGGGTTGTGCCTTCTGCGTCTTTTATTTAGTGGTCTTTCTTTATTCCTTTATATGTTAAGAAATTTGACCGAAGTAATATTTAACGTAAATTTTTTGTGCATGATACTAGATTTGCCAGTCTTTGTGTTTTGTTTCTTCATTTACTCCTCAGAACAGCTGAATGAGGCAGTTCTTATCTTCCTCTTAAACACACGAAATATGAGAAACCTGCTCATGTTTAGACAGGAGACTAAGAGTCAAGAATATTAGCCATTTTACTCAGCTGAAAGAGAGAGAAAAAGAGAGAATTCTCCATTGAGGGGCCTGTGCCCTGTGGTGTGGGTGTCTGGAGTATCCTGCTGAGTGATGACATCTACAGGTGGCACTGCTCCTCCCTGGCCCTACCTTGGGAGGGGGATGCCTTCTCTTCTTGTCATAGTACCTCTTCCTTGGCTCCCAGCACTTCAGGTACCCAAAAACAGCAGTTACCATAGTCATGACAGAAAATTTTAAAATTAATTAAGGGAAAAGATGCCTTACACAGTGTTACCAGAAAACGTAATAGTCTAAGGTGAAAATATTTACCCTTTGGATATCTAAAAAAAGATACAATCCAAAATAAGAATCTTATGCACAGAATAGAGAAGAAAATCCAAAGAAATATGAATAAAGGAGATTACCAGGAGGAGAAAAACAGGTGGCAATAAATATTTGAAAAGATGTTGATATTCATTTATAATCAAATAAGTGAAAATAATAAAACAAAGTCGTGGCCAGGCCTGTGACTCACACCTGTAATCTAGGCACTTTAGGAAGCTTAGGAAGGAGGATTGTTTGAAAGCAGGAGCTCAAGACCATCCTGGTAAACATAGGAAGATGCTATCTCTACAAAAAAAGAAAGACCAAAAAACCAAAAACAATTTCTTTCTGATCAGAGTACCAGAATAATGGGAAAATTGGTAACCTGCTTTTGGCAATATTAAGAAAATCAGAATAATGTATCCCCTTGAAAAATTTTGGAGTTAAAAAAAATTGAGAAAGTGTGACACATAATCACAATTTAAACATTCTTATTTTTTGACATTTTATTATTTAAAACTTATTTAAATAGGAGAGTAAGATCTAGCTGAAATGATGTTCTTTATTGGATTGGTAATCATGGAAAATATATAAAATTAAACGTTTATTATTTAGAATAACAACAGATCAATTCCATGGAACACTGCAGATGTGAGATAAAGTCAATAGCAATAATTGACAAAAATGAAAACCGCTAATGTTAAGTATTTGGTCTATGCTTCACATGTTTCCCCAATACCATATGTATATTCCACTATTTAATTCTTTAAAAACTGTATCCTGAGACAATCATTATTGTCTCAGAGGAAAGTAATGCATTCAGGCCAACTTGTCCAAGGTCACATGACTGGGAAGGGACAGAGTCTTATATATGCACTCCGAGGCACGCTGGCTGCAAGTCATGACATTCAACGTTGCAATTAATGTATGTCGTTTTTGCCTTGAGAGTACAGAGACTCACTGCATAACTACTCACATATGTTACCATAAGACTGTCAGTGTGGCAAATGTTTTTTTTTTTTCTCTTTTTTATTCTTACACAGAAAAAAAGCAGATGTTAAAGAAAAACAATAACATCCAGGGTTGGAGTTTGAGAGAGGGAGACAATGAGCATTATCAAACAAATTAGGACTGAATTGCTAAATGTTGCTGAGGTGACTGTCAAGATTTATCAAAACATAGGTGTGTGTAGCCCAGGATGCCGCATTTAGAGTCCTGGAGGGTTACTTACAAGGAGACTCAATTATTGCACGAAGTAAAAATACAGGTCTTTTTCATCATTTCATTTTTGGTGGAACTCGGGAAAATCAGTCATTGTCAGGATACAGACAGAATGAGTAGGAAATCTATGAGTTGACCTGTGTCTCTCAAGATCCAAAACAACTTCCCACCCCTCCCCTCTCTCTACTCAGTGCCACCCCTCCCTCTTCCAGGAATCATTGGTCATGAGATTGAGGTTGCATATGTTTGATGATGTAGGAGGCAGTGACCTTCAAGGACGTGGCTGTGGTCTTCACTGAGGAGGAGCTGGGGCTGCTGGGCCCTGCCCAGAGGAAGCTGTACCGAGATGTGATGCTGGAGAACTTCAGGAACCTGCTGTCAGTGGGTGAGCACAGGCACCCTCTGTAATGGAACATCAGGCCTTAGGAGTGGCTTTGTATGCCAGGGTACAAAGTTTCAAGTATTGCTGGGCGTGGTGGCTCACGCCTGTAATCCAAGCACTTTGGAGGCCAAGGTGGGCAGATCACCTGAGGTTGAGAGTTCAAGACCAGCCTGACCAACATGGTGAAACCCCATCTTAAAAAAAAAAGAAGTAGTTTCAAGTGTTAATTAGTAACTTGAACCTAGGGTTCAAGTTTGAGTGTGCAGTGAGAACCTAAATTTCTAGTAAATTTTACCTTGATATTACCTAGAATGTGTTGGAATTAAGCACATGACTTTGCATGTTTGCAGGACAGCAAGCATTCGACAGGGATATTTTCCAGTTCCTAAGGGAAGAAAAGGTTTGGATGATGAAGACAGCAACCCAAAGAGAAGGGAATTCAGGTAGGAATCAAGCAAGTGTGAATCCCTGTAGGTCTCTTCCATCTGTTTTACTTCTGTCCATGCTCAAATCCATTGCCCTGGCCTAAATGGCCAAACCTCTTTCTTGGGTTATTGACAACCATCTTACACTTGGTGGCCCCGCTGCCTGCCTTCCCACCCTGACATCTCTTCTCATAGCAGCCAAAGTGATCCTTAGGAAATGTAAGTCAGATTGCTATTCCTCAGCTCAAAAGCCTTTTGGGCTTATTTTCATTAAAGTTATAACTACAACCTCTTTTTCTTTTCTTTTTTTTTGAGATGGAGTCTCCCTCTGTTGCCCAGGCTGGAGTGCAGTGGTGCAATCTCGGCTCACTGCAACCTCCGCCTCCTGGGTTCAAGCAATTCTCTTGCCTCAGCCTCTCGAGCAGCTGGGACTACAGGCACAAACCACCATACTCAGCTAGTGTTTTTGTATTTTTAGTACAGATGGGGTTTTACCATATTGGCCAGGCTGGTCTCGAACTGCTGACCTTGTGATCCACCTGACTTAGCCTCCCAAAGTGCTGGGATTACAGGCGTGAGCTACCTTGCTCTCCCTGTAACCTCTTTAATTGACTTTTGGAGACTCTGTGGTCTGCTTTTCATCCCCTCCCCCTACCTCTCTGACTACAGCTCCTCCTCTCCCTCTTGCTCTGTCTTTACCAGCCATATTATTCTCCCTGCTGTTTCTCTGTCTTGCCAAGGAAGCTGTGTTGCCTTTTGCTGGTACCCAGTGACCACAAACTTAGCAGATTGAGCAACAAACATTATTTTTGTGTTCTTTAGGGATGAAGTCTGATACATCTCACTGGGCAATTATCAAGTTGTCTGTAGGGCTTCGTTTTTTCTGGATGCTCTTGGGGAGAAGCCTTTACTTTGGTTTATCAGTGTCTAGGCACTGTCCTCACTCCTTGGCTCTTGCTTCCCTTCCTCCATCTTCAAAGGAAGCAAGTTGCATCTCCATAGGCACGCTCCCTCTGCCACTCTTATGCCTTTTGG
The DNA here is from genome assembly GCF_001604975.1 of Cebus imitator. Taxonomy (NCBI): domain Eukaryota; kingdom Metazoa; phylum Chordata; class Mammalia; order Primates; family Cebidae; genus Cebus; species Cebus imitator. The sequence continues at coordinate 694,935 of NW_016107611.1, forward strand.
GTCCTCTTTCATCTTTTGGGTCCCTTGTAATTCTATTGATCACTCCTGGATAATCCAGGATGATCTTCCTATTCTCTGGTTAATTGACTAGCAGCCTTAATTGCATCTACAACCTCTGTTCCCCTGCTGTATAACATTATCATAGGTCCTGGGGACTGGATGTGGACATCTTTTAGGAACCATTATTCTGTCTCTACAAAAGCTTCTGTCTCAGCCCTTACTTCCTTATCTCACTGATTGGAATGCTCTGTCACCTCAAAACCTTCCGGCATCTCCTTGAGTTATTCAAGTTTCTTTTTGGTTTTAAAGTAATGAGAGAAGCCATCCCAAACCACTCTCTTTATAATTCCATTCTATCAAAATAGAATTTCCAAAGTCTGCATGCACATCACTGACCCCAGGTTTCTCCTTCTCCTGGATGGGGAAGAATGAGGAAGAGAGCAACCCAATTCACACAGCTGAACATTGCCTATATTTCTAGTCATCTTTGTTCAAAAATATGTATATTTGTGCATCTTCATTTTATACAGATTTAATTGTTAAAAACATAAAAGAATATAGATTTTACAACATAAGTTTTCCTTTACTTTTTAGAGACCTAGTGCTCTATTTTCAACTTTATAACTTGGAAAGAATCAGGAAACTGCCCTCTCAAAATAACAACATCCTGAAAGAGAATCTCTCTTCTCCCAAAATCCCCTTAAGTAACAATGTGTTAAATATATCCATATTCCAGTGTGTACCACTGGGTATACAACGACCTCTTAATGTTTTCCAAGATTCATCCTTGGAAAGTTAACTTTCCCTTTGACTGACTTAATTTAGGACTTGGTAATATCCTGACCAAAGTTTTCAATATTTTTATGAGTGTGAGTCATAGTAAGGAAACACATCTTTCACCATAACCAGGACAAACACTTTTCATGCATGTAGATGTCTATGGTTACTTTAGTAGGAATTTCATGAAATGTTACCTTTCCTGCTTGTCATGAGGATGTGATCATTTCTTTTCTAGTTCTTTTTTTCTAAATGCTCATTAGAAGGCTTTAAATTTATTTTATAGCTCACTTGTCTATATTCTTCCATTTGGAAATAGGTATAAAGGTGTATTTATCTATATCATGTATTTTCTGCCCTCTTTTTTCTTCTTCTTCTTTATTTTCTTTGAGACAGTGTGTCACTCTGTCATCCAGGCTGGAGGTTAGTGTCATGACCTCAGCTCACTGCAACCTCCACCTCCTGGATTCACGTGATTCTCATACCTCAGCCTCCCACATAGCTGGGATATAGGTGTGTGCCACCATGCCTGGCTAATTTTTGTATTTTTAGTGGAGATGGGGTTTCACCATGTTAACCAGGCTGGTCTTAAACTACTGGGCTCAAGCGATCCACCAGCCTTGGACTCTCAAAGTGATGGGATTACAGACGTGAGCCCCTGTGCCTAGCCTTTGCCTTTTTTTTTTTAAATGAGAGTCTAATATCCCCACATGGAACCAGAGCATGACCCCTCAGGCATTCTTTTCATCCCAAGTGTTCTCTCTACCTTTCATTGCCTCATCAGGAGCATCACCCTTTGCATACCCCTGTCAGGTCCTGCCTTTCCGATTCCCATCAAAACTGCAGTTGTCTGTTTCTTACCTATTTCAGGTAACCAAATTATTGTTCATACCTACACAGAAAAATAAAATTAAAGATACACGTTATACAAAATTCTTGTGTAGGAATATTATGAATATGTAGATAAAACACTCCTAGGCCATTGATATTATTGTGAAGAGTTTAAGTGACTACATAGTTTAGAGCAAGGGTTTACAGAAGATCGCTGTCACTTCCCACCAGCTGCAAATGTGGGGATTTCCCAAAACTACCTTCACATTCAGTAATTACTTAGAAAGACAAGCAGAACTCACTGAATGCTTTTTTTTTTTTTTTTTTTTT
>NW_016107611.1:696980-698523 GCF_001604975.1 Cebus imitator
TGGGTTCAGGCAATTCTCCTGCCTCAGCCTCCTGAGTAGCTGGGATTACAGGCACGCGCCACCATGCCCAGCTAATTTTTTGTATTTTTAGTAGAGACGGGGTTTCACTGTGTTGACCAGGATGGTCTTGATCTCTTGACCTCATGATCCACCCGCCTCGGCCTCCCAAAGTGCTGGGATTACAGGCGTGAGCCACCGCGCCCGGCCACTGAATGCTTTTATACTAAAAGTTATGGATGTTAACAGGGTAGAGATGCACTTATATTTTACTAAGAGAAAAATAAGGAACAGTTCTGGGACGTACCAAACGAGGATCTTGTATTGTATCCTCCTGATAGAGTAGGATGTGTTACATTCCTAGAATTAAGGTGTGATGTAGAAAATACAGCCAACCAGGGAAGCTCACCTGAGACCTGGTTTTGCAAATGATTTTTGAGGCTCTATTACATAGCCATTATTTGTTGATTGATTCCCATGTGGCTAACCAGTCTCCTGGGCCACTGATTCCATGTAACCTAAAGCCCCACCTTAAATCACATTGCTCTTTGTGATATGGGGGCACCAACCCCCAAAGGGGTGCCCAGCCACAACCCTAAATTATATTGTTTCACTATCCAGAGACCTAGTTTTACCCCCAAGCAAACAAAGACACTCTCCTCAGGCATGACACTTCAAACTCCTAGAGATTACCGCTCAGATCCTGAGGACAACATCCAGACCTCATTTTGAATGAGGTTAATTTCTTCACTTTGTAAGGATACACAATATAAACACAAACATACCAAGTATTTATGATGTTATTTTTCTTTAAAGTTGGTTTTGATTTATATTTTATTAAATACATAATTCATTAGTTTCATAATTTGCCATGCAAGATTTTAGACTGATTAGGAAATTCACTAGGAAGAGTAGCAAGTATAATATTTGTATCATATTAATTTTATTATTAAGACTTTTTATTTTATTAAAAACATTTAATTTCAGTAGCTTTTGGGGTTTGGTGGTTTTTGGTTACATGTGTGAATTGTCTAATGGTGAATTCTGAGATTTTAGTGCACCCATCACCTGAGTAGTGTACATTGTACCCAGTGTGTAGCTTTTTATCCCTTTCCCCACCTTCTGCTCTCCTCCTTTTGAGTCTCCATAGTCCATTATATCACTCTGTATGCCTCTGCATACCCATAGCTTAGCTTTCACTTATAAGTGGAAACACAGTATTTGGTTTTCCATTCCTGAGTTACTTTTTAGAATAATGGCCTCTAGCTCCATCCAAGTTGCTCGAAAAGACATTATTCCATTCTTTTTTATGGCTGAATAGTATTCCATGGTGTATATATACCACATTTTCTTTAGCCACTCATTCGTTGATGGGCACTTAGGTTGGTTCCATATCTTTGAAATTGTAAATTGTGCTGTAATAAATATATGTGTGCAGGTGTCTTTTTGATGTAATGGCTTATTTTCCTTTGGGTAGAAAGTAGTGGGATTGCTGGATCAAACTGTAGATCTACTTTTAGTTCTTTTTTTTTTTTTTCTTTTTTTT
>NW_016107611.1:699038-704222 GCF_001604975.1 Cebus imitator
AGTAGAGACGGGGTTTCACCATGTTGACCAGGATGGTCTCGATCTCTTGACCTCGTGATCCACCCGCCTCGGCCTCCCAAAGTGCTGGGATTACAGGCTTGAGCCACCGCACCCGGCCATACTCTTTTTTATAGAGATGGTACTAATTTACATTCACACCAGCAATGTATAAGTGTTCCCCTTCATCACATCCATGCCAACATCTATTGTTTTTTTGTAAGTCTTTTATTTCTACCAAGTATTTTACATATGATACTTGGTTTGGTTCTAAATTGGCCTCATCCAAACCAGAGATTATGGTACACTTGAAAAATACAAACTGAATGTTGTCTATATTCATGAAAGTTTCATGCCATGGCCTAAGTGAAATCTTGATAACACTGAACAAAGGCGTCACTTGTCCTCATCTCTTAATTCTGTATTCTGATAGGAGGCAAGATCCAAACTGAGATAAAGACTGTTTCAGAAGCAGGAACACATCAAGAGTGGTCCTGCCAGCAAACCTGGGAAAAAATTGCAAGTGATTTAACCAGGTCTCAAGCCTCGGTAATAAATAGCTCTCAGTTCTCCAAACAAAGTGATTTACCCTGCCAGACTGAGGCAGGGCTATCTGTAATTAACATAAGACAGAAGTCTTCCCAGGGCAATGAATATAAACAGTCCTTCAGTGATCTCTCCATCTTTGATTTTCATCAACAATCACACTCAGGAGAGAAGTCTCATACATGTGATGAGTGTGGAAAAAGCTTCTGTTACATCTCAGCCCTTCGTATTCATCAGAGAGTTCACATGGGAGAGAAATGCTATAAGTGTGATGTGTGTGGTAAGGAATTCAGTCAGAACTTACATCTGAAAACTCACCAGAGAGTCCACACTGGAGAGAAACCATTCAAATGTGTTGAATGTGGGAAAGGCTTTAGTCGTAGATCAGCACTTAATGTACATTGCAAATTGCACACAGGAGAGAAACCTTATAATTGTGAGGAATGTGGGAAGGCCTTCATTCATGATTCCCAGCTTCAAGAACATCAGAGAATCCATACTGGGGAGAAGCCATTTAAATGTGATATATGTGATAAGAGCTTCTGTGGTAGATCAAGACTTAATAGGCATTCCATGGTTCACACGGGAGAAAAACCTTTCCGATGCGATACGTGTGGTAAGAGCTTTCGTCAGAGATCAGCACTTAATAGTCATCACATGGTCCACACAGGAGAGAAGCCATACAAATGTGAGGAGTGTGGAAAAGGCTTTATTTGTAGGCGAGATCTTTATACGCATCATATGGTCCACACGGGAGAGAAGCCATATAATTGTAAAGAATGTGGGAAGAGCTTCAGATGGGCCTCATGTCTTTTGAAACATCAGCGAGTCCACAGTGGAGAAAAACCCTTCAAATGTGAAGAATGTGGGAAAGGATTTTACACAAATTCACAACGTTATTCCCATCAGAGATCCCATAGTGGAGAAAAACCGTACAAATGTGTGGAGTGTGGGAAGGGCTACAAAAGGAGGTTGGATCTTGACTTTCACCAGCGTGTCCATACAGGAGAGAAACTGTATAACTGTAAGGAATGTGGGAAGAGCTTTAGTCGGGCCCCTTGTCTTTTGAAACATGAGAGACTCCACAGTGGAGAAAAACCATTCCAATGTGAAGAGTGTGGGAAGAGGTTTACTCAAAATTCACATCTTCATTCCCATCAGCGAGTCCATACTGGAGAAAAGCCATACAAATGTGAGAAGTGTGGAAAGGGCTACAATAGTAAGTTTAATCTTGATATGCACCAGAAGGTCCACACAGGAGAGAGACCGTATAATTGTAAAGAATGTGGGAAGAGTTTTGGTTGGGCCTCATGTCTTTTGAAACATCAGAGACTGCACAGCGGAGAAAAACCATTCAAATGTGAAGAGTGTGGGAAAAGATTTACTCAGAATTCACAGCTTCATTCTCATCAAAGAGTGCACACCGGAGAAAAGCCATACAAATGTGATGAGTGTGGGAAGGGTTTCAGCTGGTCTTCAACCCGTCTGACCCACCAGAGACGCCACAGCAGAGAAACACCTCTCAAATGTGAGGAGTATGGGAAGAATACTGTACAGAGTTCATTCTCTAAAGTCCAAGAAAAAGTTCACAGTGTAGAAAAGCCATACAAATGTGAGGACTGTGGGAAGGGCTACAACAGGTGCTCGAATCTTGACATGCATCAGAGGGTCCACATGGGAGAGAAAACATGGAAATGTGGGGAGTGCGATCTGTGCTTCAGTCAGGCCTCAAGTCTTCAACTTCATCAGGTTGTTCATGTGGGGGAGAAAACTTAGTGATGTGATGGTGTGATAAAGTGTTCACTCAGTCTTCATGAATGCAGTCTCATCTGAAAGTTCACAAAGGGGAGAAACGTTAAAATGTGAGGCACATAATAAGCACTTTCCTTTGAGTGCTTTATCTCTGAATACACGCTGGTGATAAATTTCACCCATTCTTTGAAGAGCGAAAACATTTAAGATAACATCATTGCTTCAGCCATAGCTCAGCATACCCCAGTAGTCTCAGGACCACCATAGTGGAGAATCTTTGTAAATGGTGCAATAAAGCTTCATTCAGAAGTTTGATAGTTACAGCTGTCATTCAGGAGACAGGACTTAGAAAGAGTAAGAGTTCATGAATTTACCACTCTAATGGTGGACATCTCAAAATTGATGTCCACTAGAATGTAAGCTACCTGTGTCTTTGCTGCTAAATTGTCACAACTGGAACACTGATTATCACTTTGTATGTCTCCAGTGCTTGTTTGTTAAATCAATGAAAGGAGAAAACATATGTGTGGATTTGGATGCAATTCTATGTATCCAAACAAGGAAGTCTGGAAAACATAATTCTGGGAAACATGAGTTGAAATGCAGAGTAAACTTAGTACTGCAATCCATAGCATTATTATGAATATTATTTTTTTCCTTTTAAATTTTTTTCTTGGGCCGGGCGCGGTGGCTTAAGCCTGTAATCCCAGCACTTTGGGAGGCCGAGGCGGGTGGATCACGAGGTCAAGAGATCGAGACCATCCTGGTCAACATGGTGAAACCCCGCCTCCACTAAAACTACAAAAAATTAGCTGGGCATGGTGGCACGTGCCTGTAATCCCAGCTACTCAGGAGGCTGAGGCAGGAGAATTGCCTGAACCCAGGAGGTGGAGGTTGCCGTGAGCCGAGATCGCGCCATTGCACTCCAGCTTGGGTAACAAGAGCGAAACTCCGTCTCAAAAAAAAAAAAAAAAAAAAAAAAAAAAAATTTTTTTTTTGAACAGAAAAAAAAAAAAAAAAAAAAAAAAAAAAAAAAAAAATTTTTTTCTTGATCAGAGTTATCATATTCATTGAATATCATTTTATTGCACTTGGCTCCTGGCTTCCCCACATCCTGTGTTCTGAAATTGGATTATTATTTGTGGCTCTATCAAATGTTCATTGCTTGTATACAGTATAAATTTATCCTTTGTAGCTTTTCTCACAGTATAGACTGAAAAGGTTGGGTTAATTTTACAGTAATAGACCACTGCATATTTTACAATTAAATGTTTTCAACAGTATTAAGATTTACGGTAACACTTTAAAAGTGTCAGATGGACATTGACAAATTTTCTTAGTCAATCCTAGATTGGTCATATTTGTGATCATGAGGCCTTGGTATGATTACCTTTTAATTGCTGTACAATTTTTTTTTTAACTTCTCTGGTACAAAATATTCTACATTTGAAGGACAGCTTTTGTCAACCTTCTTATCCAGTATTCTTCTATCAACCCTGTGAACAGGAAGAGAAACTTAATGGAGTTTGGTAGTTTCTTCAAATATATTCATTATTGGGGGCAGGAGTAACATTTAAATCTTCTTCTTTATTGCTGGCAGTAAAAATATGTCTTTTGGAGAGCAGAACATGTCAGTGTATAAGGTGCAACTGTTTGGTATGAAAACCATAGGATAGGAAATTATGACTATGATAAACTCCAAAAAGTAGAAGACCACATTGATGATGTCACTCCATTTTAAAATGAAAAGAACAAGTGTGTTCAAGAACAGGAATTTGTGTGAATTGCATTTATTTTTATAATAACATGAAATCAATGAGATGATCACATAGACATAAAAGGAGAAAAACAATGTTTTCTTAGCCTTCATAACTTAGTCAAATAAATATCTTTGTGTGTTTATGTTCTTTTGAGTGTTTGCATACATGCTATGTGAATGAATATTTTTACTGATCTTTGCTGGCAATGAATATTTGCACCATTTTATATTTCCATGAATTTTTAAATGTTTTGTTTTTAATAATTAGGGATACATAAAATTGTGTCTCAGTGAAAATCAGCTTTACCGAAGCAGTAAATTGTGTGCAATAAAATTTGAAAAAATATTAATGTTAATCACTTACTTATAAAGAGTGAATAAGATTGCTCTACATTGTCATGGGACATAAGTTCAAAATTAAGGAATAAGACTGTGGAAGTCATATTTTAAAACAAATTATCTGGGTTTTTGAATACAGATACATTGATGAGTGTAGTAAACTGCCATGATTAACGCACATGTTACTTCTTTAGGCATAAGTCCTAGAAACTGAAACAAAAAGACTCTAGAGAATAGATGTATATGGACAGGGAACATAGCCTGACAATGGCAGAGCTCCAAAGGGTGTGGAACTAGTTAGGACAAAGCTCGTTTGAATGCTGTATTAGTCCATTTTGCACTGCTATAAAGGAATCCCTGAGACTGGGTAATTTAAAACGAGGTTTATTTGTTACACCATTCTGCAGGCTTTACAAGAAGCATGGCACTGGCATCTGTTCAGCTTCTGGCAAGGGCCTTGGGAAGCTTTTAGTCATGGGAGAAGGTGAAATTGGAGTAGGTATGTAACATGGCAAGAGAGGGAGAGGGGTGCCATGGTCTTTTAAACAACCAGCTATTGTGTGAGTTTAATTAGAGTGTGTATTCACTCATTGAACCATGGTGGGGACACCAATGTTCATGAAGTATCTGCCTTCATGACCCAGACACCTTCTAATAGGCCCCACCTCCAACACTGGAGGTCATTATTTCAACATGAGATTTGGAGGAGATAAATATTCAAACTATTGTCAGATGCTAATTAATCAGGTACACACCATAGTAATATCTTTTTTTTTTTTTTTTTTTTTTTT
>NW_016107611.1:706092-709270 GCF_001604975.1 Cebus imitator
CGGGGTTTCACCATGTTGACCAGGATGGTCTCGATCTCTTGACCTTGTGATCCACCCGCCTCGGCCTCCCAAAGTGCTGGGATTACAGGCTTGAGCTACCGCGCCCGGCTTACTTTTGTTTTTTATGCATCACCAGATACCAGAATAGCTCATGTCCAAAACAATTTTTTTTGTAACAGAAAACATTGAGCAAAAAATTCATGTTTATTATCATTAAAAAGACATCAGATAGGTCTTATATGTACCCTTCTGTGTGCCTGGATTATGAAATTTGGTGTATGGATCATGTATCCTATGATCATGTATCCTATGATCATGCTGAATTCACCTGTTGTCTAGGAGTTCATAAGTTGGAAGACATCACATTGTAAAGATGACAATACTGTCCAAAGAGCAATGTACAGTTTTAGTGAAATCCCTGTCAAAATCCCAACAGTCTTTTTGTAGAAAAAAGCCAGTACTCCTAATTCATATATGATTGCACTGGCCCCAAATAGACAAAATCTTGAAAATGATGAACATAAAAGATGATTCACACTTCCCAATTTAAAAATTTATTACCAAGTTGTAGTAATTAAAGCCATGTGGTCCAAGCCTAAGAAAAGATACACAGACTAATGGAATATCATTGTCAGTCCATAAAGAAACTCATATATCTAAGGTCACTTGATTTTCAGGAAGGATCCAATATTACTTAATGGAGAAAGAACAGTCTTTAGCAAAGACTGCTGTAACAACTGTATATACATATGCAACACAATGAAGTTAGATCCCCAACCCACACTATACTTAAATGGATAAATAACCTAAATGTGAGAACTTAAGCTACAAAATTCTTAGAAGAAAACAGGGGCTAATCTTCAAGACTTTATTTGGAATGGATTCTTAGGTAAGACAACATAAGCACAAACTAAAAAAAAAGTTACATAAATTGGACTACAGTTAAAAAAAAAAAAGTACATATAAATGGACATTGTCGAGAACATGAAAAGACCATAAAGTATGGGCTCTAGTAACCAGAATATATAAAGAACACTTCCAAGTCAATAACAAATAGAGAAAGCACCCAATTTATAAATTTAGAAACAGATGTTTCAGATACAAAAGTGAGCAACAATCATGTGAAAAGATGCTCAACATCATTAGCCATTAGGAAAATGCGAATCAAAGAATTAGATGCCACTTTGCAATTACTGTGCTAACAATCATTTTTTTAAATAGAAAATAATAATGAATGGTGTGTAGAGAAATTACAACCCATACACGTTGAAGATGGGAACATAAAATGGGGTAGTTGCTATGGAAAATTGTTTCATAATTCCCCCAAAAAATTAATGTACAACTAACATATGAGTCACTAGTTTCCTATCTAGTTATGTACCCAAAAGAACTGAAAACTGGCCATGCAGTGGCTCAAGCCTGTAATCCCAGAACTTTGGGAGGCTCAGGCGGGCAGATCACGAGGTCAGGAGTTCAAGATCAGCCTAGCCAACAAAGTGAAACCCTGTCTCTACTAAAAATTCAAAAATTAGTCAGGTGTGGCACGTGCCTGTAGTCCCAGCTACTTGGGAGGCTGAGGCAAGAGAATTGCTTGAACCTGGGAGGCGGAGGTTGCCGGGAGCTGAGACCACGCCATTGCACTCCAGCCTTGGCAACAGAGCAAGACTGTATCTCAAAAAAGAAAAAACTGAAAGCTGGTAGTGAAACAAATACATGTACACGAACATTTGTAGCAAGACTGTTCACTACAGCCAAAAGGTGAAAAGAAGGCAAATGCTCATCAATGCATGAATGGAGAAACAAATTGTAGTATAAACATGAAATATTATTCATCTATGAAAAGGAATGAAGTACTGATATGTGGTATGATGTGAATAACATTAAAAATATTATGCTAAGCAAAGGGAGTTAGAAACAAAATATTCCATTCATTTTTATGATTTGTCCAAAATAGGTAACAGAAAAGTGAAAGATTAATGTCTGCCCAGGATTGGGATTATGGACAACAGTAGTGATTGCTTCGTGGGCATGGGCTTTGCTTTGGGTGATAAAAGGGTTTTGAATTCAAGAGGTGGTGCTTTCACAATGAAGCAGCCACACTGTCTGGGGTTTGAACCCGGGGTTCGTAGTCATGTGCCAGGAAAATTTAGGACACAGACACATATGAGGAGTTTAGGAGCAGAGGTTTAAAAGCGGGAAGAGAAAGAGGTCTCTGAGCTGAAGAGGGTCGGCCAGCAGCGAATGTGCTGAGTTTTTCAGTCCACTTTAAAGAGGCAGTGTCTGACTTACATATGGCTCATAGATTGGATCCATCAGGTATGACGTTTACATAGTGCCTGGGGAAGGCTGGTTGCCCCACCCTAATCTTATACAAATGAACTTCCCAGTTGATTGGTCCTTCTTGTCTGCTCCTTACTGCTCATGTGGCTGACAAAGAGAAGGGAGGATAGAGCTGCCATCTTGAACATGATTGGCACAACTGCTGGTATCTATGTCTGTCTGCAGCTCGATTTTACAGGCTGCTCTTCCTTAGGAAGAGAAACAATTTGGGGTTGCTTTTCATTAAAAAGAAAAGCCTTATCGAGGGCTCCCATGCCCTTACTATCTGCCTAAGTGATTTCTTCTTTACTACTTTATCAACAACACTGTTGTTCTAGATGTTGCCATTGAATTATATGCCTTAAAATAATTTTGTGTTTGTGAATTATACCTCAAAAATGTTTTTTCAATACAACGACTACGTTAAAAAACGTTTTGCATAGCGAAAAATAGAAGTCAAAGAAAAAAAGCTTTTTGGTTGAGCAATATTTGAGATACAATGTTAATATGAATATGTAAATAATACTTAATGGAAGGAAAAAGACTAAATTAAACTCAATAGGAATGTGGGCAAAAGATGTGACCAATTTCACTTTAATAAATATGCAAGGATGTTTCACTTTATTTACAAAAGAACAAATACAAATTAAAACTACATTTAAGGCCGGGCGCGGTGGCTCAAGCCTGTAATCCCAGCACTTTGGGAGGCCGAGGCGGGTGGATCACGAGGTCAAGAGATCGAGACCATCCTGGTCAACAAGGTGAAACCTCGTCTCTACTAAAAATACAAAAATTGGCTGGGCATGATGGTGCGTGCCTGTAGTCCCAGCTACTCAGGAGGCTGAGGCAGGAGAATTGC
>NW_016107611.1:709375-729238 GCF_001604975.1 Cebus imitator
AAAAAAAAAAAAAAAAAAAAAAAAAAAAAAAAAAAAAAAAAAAAACTACATTTAAATACCATTCCTTACCATTAGATTAGCAAAACTTAACTCCTCGAAGATTGTGTCTTCTCGCTTGTTCCCTTTCCAATTAACACTCCTGTAATCACTGGAGGCGTTTAGACTTCAGGAATTCCTGTCTATTCAATATTTTCTGTCCTGAACCAGCGAGAGAGAAGGACGACTCTCAGAATAACAGTTCACATTCCCCACCAGGAGTTCGTGGCTATGAGATTTGTTCCCCGTGGGCACCCGGAGTGGCAATGCTTCCCCCTGAAGACTGAGAATTTGGGCGTTTTTCCTCCAGGAATCGGAGGAGTGTAATCCATAGCTCGGTGGAGTCGCAAACACTGGCTCCCGGAGGAGGATACAGGCCCAATTCTGGAGAATGGTAGTCCAGATGCTCAGTGGGGTAGTGGTCAGTTTGGCTCCGGCAGGCGAATCTGGGGATTTCTGGGAAATGTAGTCCAGACGCTCAGTGGAGTCGCGGTCAGTTTGGGCACTGACAGGCGGATCCTACGGAATTCTGGGAAATGTAGTCCACGCGCTTGGGGTTGTCACGGTCAGTTTGGCTCGGGAATTCTGGGACGTGGAGTCCAACCACTCCAGTGGAGTTGTGGGCACTTCCGCTCCGGGACTGTGAGGTTGCTGCAGTTTTGTTGCTGGTAGTTTGCATCAGTTCCGCGGGACCCTTCTGAATTTCCTGAACCTACGCTTTGGATCCTCAACGAACTGGTGATCGAATTAGCAAAAAAAAAAAAAAAAAAAAAAACTTCGTGGGAGAGCAGAGGTTTGGCGGGCGAGGGCCGCTGTTTTCGTTCTCGTCAGTGGAGCCTTCTTGGGCTTTGGGCTGTCCTCGCGTCGTCCCCGGGGTGTTTGGGACTTGGTCGGGTCGCGTCTCGCCTGGTTTCAGTGTTTTCGGGGCTCTGAGCTGCCCACTCCGCCTCCTTGCACCCCTCGCGCGTGGCCAGTTCCTCACAGTATAACGTTGGGATGTTACCTAATGTCCTTGGGTCTCCCGTTACTGTTCTTTAAAATGGGCACTTTAGGACCATCCTAATAGAATCGTTTTGGGAACTGGAAGAGGTAACACAAATGAAAGCCTTAAAGCAGCCCCTGCCACTTGGTGACTGGTGGTCTGTTGTTAATTTCCCACGAAGTCTGTCAGGTCCCCGGGTGGGGTCAGAGCACCAGCTGCAGGGGCACCGGCTCTTCTCCCTCCCTGATCCCTGCAGGGGACGTGGAGTCCAACCACTCCAGTGGTTGGGACCTGATGATCCCGGACGCCTTCCGACCTCTTTTTTAGGAAGGCGAGTGTTGCGTCGACTTCCAGAAAGGGAGAGGAGCATTTAACTCTTAGGGGGACGGCGACGCGGTCAGGGTGTTTCACAGCCTTCTCCTTCCCCAGCCCGATCTTTCCAAAAGAGCTGCAGGGAGGGACTTCCTGGCTTCTGAGGGCAAAGCTCTACGTGAGTGGCTTTTGGCTCTTTTCTTTGACAGAGATGCTCACCTCAACCGAGTGTATAGGATGTGTCCCTGGGCATGGGTGTTGATAATAAGTAAGACTGAACTGGTTACTTCATTCTAAGAGCTTTATGCAAAAAAGTACATTACACCACACGTTGGCACTGTGGAAAGGCACTGCTTTTCTCTGTTTTAAAGATGGGAATGAGACACATGGCGCATAAGCACCAGCTACTGAGAGGTGGAGCTGGAGTTGGAATTTAGGCAGCCCGGGTCAGATTATGAGTTGATCATCTCTTGAGTATGTTCCTGTTGAGACATGAGCTGGACTCAGATGGGGAAAGCAAGTTAGGACTTGATTGAAGGGACCCGAAGAGCAAAGCTTATTGGGCTTGGACTTTTCTTTGAGTTTTTAAAAGTTTTGTCAACCATTTTGTCTCACTTATTACAAATTTGTATCGTTGTTATAGATCCATATCGTTGTGGAGCACTCAGAAATTAGAGAACTGCTATGACTAGAAAAAACCATTTTAATTATCGGCGAGTCCAATATTTTGAAATAGCAACTGTTGGGACAGGCGCTCACGCCTGTAATCCCAGCACTTTGGGAGGCCGAAGCGGGTGGATCACGAGGTTAGGAGTTCGAGACCAGCCTGGCCAAGATGGTTAAACCCCGTCTTTACTAAAAACATAAAAATTAGCTGGGTGCGGTGGTGGGCGCTTGCAATCCCAGCTACTCGGGAGGCTGAGGCAGGATAATTGCTTGAACCCGGGAGGCGGAAGTTGAAGTGAGCCGAGATCGTGCCACTGCACTCTAGCCTGGGCAGAAGAGCAAGACTCCGTCTCAAAAAAAAAAAAAAAAAAAAAAAAAAAAAAAAAAAAAAAAAAAAAAGGCCGGGCACAGTGGCTCACACCTGTTATCCCAGCACTTTGGGAGGCCGAGGCGGGCAGATCACCAGGTTAGGATATTGAGACCATCGTGGCTAACACAGTGAAACCCCGTCTGTACTATAAATATAAAAAATTAGCCGGGCATGGTGGCATGCGCCTGTAATCTCAGCTACCCAGGAGCGTGAGGCAGGAGAATCGCTTGAACCCGGGAGGCAGAAGTTGCAGTGAGCAGAGATGGCGCCATTGCACTCCAGCCTAGGCGACAGAGCGAGACTCCATCTCAAAAAAAAAAATAGAAAAAAGTAACCGTTCAGCTTCTAATGCATTTCTTCTTCATCTTCCTTTGTGTATACTTGTATATTTATTTATAAATATTTTAACATTTTAAAATATTTTAAAATGGTTTTTCTTAGGTATTTAACTATGGACATTTCCAAATACCATCAAGAGAGAGAAATAACTAGTGAAACTGCCATATGATGTCACGTTCATCCATTATTATTATTACTATTAATGCTTACTGATATTTTAACACTTTATTTTCATATCATTTGAAACCTATAGAAAAGTGGCAAAAACAGTGTAATATTAGAAGCTTTCATTTACTCTTTACCCAATTTTGCCATTTGGTTTGTTGATGCACATCAGCAAAATACTATCAAGAACATACCTGTAATCAGAGACAACTGACTATAATTTTCTGCGGCAAGGAAGCACACATACCAGGGTAATCATGGGGTGTCTTGGTAAGAGGTGCTTAGGAAGTGCTGGTTATAGGGTGTCACATAAAATACTACATAGCATTAGATATTATATTACATAATACTGTTATCTATATTATATTCCTACTAAAAACTATTACCAATAGCTAATTGTGGCATCTATTAATGCTAGAAAACATATTAGATAACATGTCATCTAATCTACAGTTCCAGATTTAATTTTGTTCTGCTTTTTAATTGAAGCCTTTGTAACTATACCTATCCCCCACCCCATACTCCACCCCTCACCCCATTCAAAGTCCAATCTCATGTATTGCTGTCAGTTGTCATGTTTTTCTAGCCTTCTTTAATCTTGAAAGATAGCATAGTTTTCATCTTTTTTATTCTTGATATTTTATCCTTGTTATTTTTTGAAGAGTATAGATGAAGTTATTTTGGTCAAAGATGTTCATTTGGAGTTTTTCTGATGTATTTCATGTTTAGCTTCAAATTATGCATTTTTTGCGGGAATACCACAGAAGTGGTAAATCTCTTTTCTTTTCTTTTCTTTTTGAGACAGAGTTTCACTCTTGTCGCCCAGGTTGGAGTGCGTGGCACGATCTTGGTTCTCTGCAACCTCCACCCCCTGGATTTAAGCTATTCTCCTGCCATAGCCTCCCAAGTAGCTGGGATTATAGGTGCCTGTCGCCATGCCCAGCTAATTTTTGTATTTTTAGTAGAGATGGGGTTTCACCATGTTGGCCACGCTGGTCTCAAACTCCTAACCTCAGGTGATCCACCTGCACTGGCCTCCCAAAGTGCTGGGATTACGGACATGAGCCACCTCGGCCAGCCCACAGGGGTAAATTTCTTACTGCAACATAACAGGGGCCGTATGTCAGTTTGTCACTTCATTGGTGATCTTAACTTTGTTCACTTGGCCAAAGTCAAGTTTGTCAGATTTCTGCACTGTAAACTTATTTTGAATTTTTTTTTTTTTTTTACCCCAGGAACACAGATTCAAGTTGCTCTCAAGATACACTTCCTAATCCTTTAGTTAAATACATTTTTTTATGGAGAAATACGTTTATTAGTGGGCATTCTACTATAAAGGTGAGCTTCCCCTCCTCTTTCATTTGCTTATTCATTCATTCATTCAACTATAAATATTCTATCAGTGTAGATCCAGAATACAGTCTTATTAAGTTAAACGGCATGTGGATTAACAATTACCAATACTTTGTCCAACTTTATTGAGTTGTATTCTGTGTATCATAGAATCTACCCATTTCGTGTGTACACTTCAATGATTTTTAGGAACTTTGAGGAATGGAATAAACATCACCATAATTCAGTTTAAATCATTTTCATTCCTTGTTAAGTCTCCTTGTACCCAATCATAGTTAATCCTCTTTCTCACCTCAAATATGCAGAGACCACCTACCTACTTTCTTATTATGTACACTTGCCTACTCTGGAATGTCATAGAAATAGGATCATGCAATATGTGGGCCTTCTTATGTAACTGGCTTCTTCCACGTAGCATCATGTTTCCAAAGTTCATACGTGTTGTAGCATGAGTCGGTACTTCATCCTTTTTAATTTCCGAATAAGATTCCATTCTATGGATGGGCCACAATTTGTCTATCCATGTATGCAAAGGAGGGCATTTGTTTGTGTACAGTTTTGGGCTACTATGAATAATGCTGTTGTGAATATTCATGTGTTAATTTACGATACGCATTTGTGTTGGCGACGGCATCACTGGCCACACTTTCATGTCTCTTTTTCTGCTTTCCCTGGTACTTTTGAGGCAGGATTCTTCTTTCCCTCAGACTGCATCACTCAGGACTCTGCGTATTCCCTGATACAGGAAGAAAAATGACCACGTTGAAGGTGAGTAGAGTTTGCCTCTCTTGCTGTTAAAATTTCTTTTTTCTTTTGAGACGTAGTCTTGCTTTGTTGCTGAGGTTGGAATGCAGTGGCCTGATTTCAGCTCACTACAACCTCTGCCTCCCGGGTTCAAGTGATTGTCCTGCCTCAGCCTCCCAGGTAGCTGGGACTACAGGCACACACCACCACACCTGGCTAATTTTTGTATTTTTAGTAGAGACGGGGTTTCACCATTTGGCCAGGTTGGTCTCAAATGTCTGCTCTCAGGTGATCTGCCCACCTCAGCCTCCCAAAGTGCTGGGATTACAGGTGTGAGCCACCGCACCCGGCTGTATTTAATCTCACTACTCATATTCTCACATGTTTTTTTCAGTCTTGGGAAGACTTAGGGAGAACAACAGAGATATGGCATGGGAGAAACAGAATCTAGGTCTTCCTCTGTGAACACCTCCAATAATCATTGTGTGAAAAAGCAGTTTAAGTAGTTACAGCCTGTTGTGTTGTGCCAACCCGAGAGCCAGAGTCCACAGGTGGCACTGCTCCTTTCAGGCCCTATTTTGGGGTGACCTTCTTTCTTCCTGAATTGACACCTACTCAGTTGCACCCAGTGCTCCAGGCACCCAAGGACAGGGATAACCATAGTCATTATAGAAAGTCTTTACATTCAGTATGGTGAAGGATACCTCGCACGATGTTACCAGAAAACGTAACAGCCTAGAGTGAAAATATTCACTACATGTATATCTGAAAAAGACAAAATCCAAAATAAGAATCTTACGTACAGAATAGAAAAAAAAAATCCAAAGGAATATGAATAAAGGTCATTAAGGCAAGTTTAAAGGAGAAATTGAGTTGGCCAATAAATGTTTGAAAAGGTGATGGTATTATTTATAATCAAATAAGTGAGACTGTTAAATTTTTCCTAATATGATTACCAAAATCATGGGAAAATTGATAACCTGCTCTTGGTTATGGTAAGACAAATCAGTATACATGTAGCCCCTTGAAAGTTTAGAGTTTGGTAAAAAATTGACATCTGATGTTATATGATCACAATTTTAAACATGCCTATTTATTGACATTTTGATTTTCATTTAAGATTATTTTAAATAATCAAACAGGAGTAAAATCTACCTAAAATGTTTTTTTTTTTCAGGATTGGTATTAATGAGCATATGTAAAATTAAAGATTATTTAGAGTAGATAAAAATAGATTATCAATTCTTTGGAATACTATGCAGATATGAAATGAGATAAAATAGATGGCAACAATGATGATAATAATTTTTTAAAACTAATGCTTATTAGGTATTTAGTCTGTACTGATCAACTTTTCCAGTGCTCCATATATTTCCTTGTTTAATAATTGAAAAAACTATAATATGAGAATTATTAAAGAGAGAGGGAGTAAATAGGTGAACTTGTTCAAGGTCATGTGACCAGGAAGGTACAGAGCCTTGGGATGTGCTCTTAGGCACACTGGCTGCAGATCATGACATTCAATGCTTCAATTAATGTATATAGTTTATGCCTTGAGAGTACAGAAGATGTACTGCATAGCTGTTCCACACAGGTTACCACACGCTTGTTAGTTTGGTGGCAGATATTAAAGAAAAATGATAACATTCAGGGTTCAAGTATGAGAGAGAACAATGGGAATTATCAAACAAGACTGGGACTGAATTGCTAAATGTTGCTAGGACAATTGGCAAGATTCATTGAAACCTGTATACGTGTAGCCCAAGATGCTGCATTTAGAGTCCTAAAGGGTTACTTAAAAGGACAGTAAGTGCACAAAGTAAACGTATAGGAGGTATTTTCCATCATTGCACTTCTGGTGGAGCTCAGGAAAATCAGTCATTGTCAGGATACAGACAGAATGAGTAGGAAATCTATAAGTTGGCCAGGCAGGGTGACTCATGCCTATAATCCCAGCACTTTGGGAGGCTAAGGCAGGCAGATCACCTGAGGTCAGAAGTTCAAGACCAGCCTGGCCAATGTGGTGAAATCCCATCTCTACTACAAATATAAAAATTAACCAGACATAGTAGTGGGCACCTATAATCCCAGCTACCTGGGAAGCTGAGGCGGGAGGATCACTTGAACCCTAGAGGTGGAAGTTGCAATGAGCCAAGATCATGCCACTGCACTCCAGCTGGGCAACGGAGCAGGACTCTGTCTCAAAAAAAAAAAAAAAGAAAAAAAAGGAAATCTGCACGTTGACGTATGTCTCTTAAGATTCAAAACAGCTTCTTGTCCTTCCCCTCTGTCTGCTCAGTGCCACCCCTCTCTCAGTAATCATTGGCCATGAGTTTGAAGTTGCATATGTTTGATGCTATAGGAGGCAGTGACCTTCAAGGACGTGGCTGTGGTCTTCACCGAGGAGGAGCTGGGACTGCTGGACCCTGCCCAGAGGAAGCTGTATCGAGATGTGATGCTGGAGAATTTCAGGAACGTGCTCTTAGTGGGTGAGGACAGGCAACCTTTGTAAGGGAATGTCAGGCCCAGGAGTGGTTTTGTATCCTAGAGTGTTCAAATTTGAGTATGCATTGGGAACCTAAGTTTCTAGTAAGTTTTACTTAGATTTTTTTCCCTAGGATATGTTGGCCTTAAGCATATGACTTTGCATGTTCACAGGGTATCAACTACTCCACAGAGATACTTTCCACTTCCCCAGGGAAGAAAAATTCTGGATGGTGGAGACAGCAACCCAAAGAGAAGGGAATTTAGGTAAGAAGCAAGCAACTGTGTGTCCTTGTACGTGACTCTCCTGTCTGTTTTGCCTCTGTCTGTTGCCCAACTCTGTTGCCCTGGTCTAAATGGCCAAACCTTCTTCCTGGATTTTTACAGCTGACTTTTGGCTTGTTGCCCTGCTCCCACTTTTCCCATCCTGACATCTGTTTTCCTCATGGCAGCCAAAGTGATCCTTAGGAAAACTAAGTCAGATTGCCATTCCTTGGCTCTAAAGCCTTTCTGGCTTCTTATGTTTACTTAAGTTACAAGTGTTTTAAGTGCCTTTTAGAGACCATGTGATCCGTTCTTCGTCCCCCACCGCCTCTCTGACGACATTTCCTGTCCTCTCCTTCTTGCCCTGTCTTTCCAGTCACATTGTCCTCCCTGCCGTTTCTCTGACCTGCCAAGGACACTGTATTGCCTGTTGTAGTAACCAATGACCACACATTTAGTGGACTAAACAACAAACACTATCTTTCTGTTCTTTAGTCCTGAAGTCTGACACATCTCACTGGGCAATTATCAAGGTGTCTGTAGGGCTTTGTTTCTTTCCGGATGCTCTTAGGGGGAGACCTTGATTTTGCTTTATCAGTCTCTAGGCACTGTCCACACTCCTTGGCTCTTGTTTTCCTTCCTCCACCTTTTAAGGCGGTTAGTTTGCATTTCTGACCCTTCTTCCATAGTCAGGCTCACTCTGCCACTCTTCTTATGCCTCCGTTCCTGCCTTTCAGGTTCCTTGTGATTGTACTGGTTACCTCTGGGTGATCCACAATGACCTTCTCACTTTCTGGTTAGCTGATTAGTGGCCTTAATTGCATCCGCAATGCCTGTCCCCCTTGCTGTATAATATAACATGTTCATAGGTCTTGGGGACTGGATGTGGGCATTTTTTATGAATCATTGTTCTGTCTACTACTGAAGCTTTTGCCTCAGAGCCCTTACTTGCTCGTCTCTCTGATCAGGATACTTTTTTTTTGGAGACAGAGTTTTGCTCTTCTCACCCAGGCGGAAATGCAATGGCGCAATCTCCACTCACTGCAACCTCCACCTGCCGGGTTCAAGCAATTCTTCTGCTTCAGCCTCCCAAAGTAGCTGGGATTACAGGTGCACGCCCCATCACGCCAAGCTATTTTTTTTTTTTTTTTTGTATTTTTAGTAGAGACAGAGTTTCACCATGTTGACCAGGCTGGTCTTGAACTCCTGACCTCAGGTGTCCACCTGCCTCAGCCTCCCAAAGTGCTGGGATTACAAGCGTGAGCCACCTTGCCCGGCCCAGAATACTCTTTCACCTCAAAGCTTTCTGGCCATCTTTCTCATATAATGACTTTTTTCCTCTGGATAGACACCCAGTAGTGGGATTGCTGGATCAAATGGTAGTTATATTTTTAGTTCTTTAAGGAATTTCCACATTGTTTCCCATATTGGCCGTACTAGTTTACATTCCCACCAGCAGTGTCGAAGTGTTCCCTGATCACTACAACCACATAAACATCTACTGTTTTTTGCGTTTTTGATTATGGTCATTCTTGTAGGAGTAAGGTGGTATCACATTGTGGTTTTGATTTGCATTTCCCTGATCATTAGTGATTTTGAGCTTTTTGTTTATGTGTCTGTTGGCCATCTGTCTATCTTCTTTTGAGAATTCTCTATTCATGTTCTTGGCCCACTTTTTGATGGGGTTCTTTGTTTTTTTCTTACTGATTTATTTGAGTTCATTGTAGATTCTAGACATTAGTCGTTTGTCAGATGTACAGATTGTGAAAATTTTCTCCCACTCTGTGGGTTGTCTGTTTACTCTCCTGATTGTCCTTTTGCCATGCAAAAGCTTTTTAGTTTAATTAGGTCCCAACTCTTTATCTTTGTTTTTATTGCATTTGCTTTTGGGTTCTTGATTATAAAATCCTTGCCTAAGCCAATGTCTAGAAGGATTTTTCCAATGTTAGCTTCTAGAATTTTTATAGTTTCAGGTCTTAGAGTCCTTAATCCATCTTGAGTTGATTTTTGCATTAGGTGAGAGATGAAGATCCGTTTCATTTTCCTACATGTGGCTAGCCAATTATCCCAGCACCATTTGTTGAAAAGGGTGTCCTTTCCCCACTTTATGTTTTTGTTTGCTTTGTCCAAGATCAGTTGGTTTTAAGTATTTGGGATCATTTCTGGGTTCTCTATTCTGTTCCATTGATCTGTGTGCCTATTTTTATACTAGTACCATGCTGTTTTGGTGACTATGGTCTTATAGCATAGTTTGAAATCAGGTAGTGTGATGTCTCCAAATTTGTTTTTGTTTTTGCTTAGTCTTGCTTTGGTTATGCGGGCTTTTTTTTGGTTCCATATGAATTTTAGAATTGTTTTTTTTTCTAATTCCATGAAGAATGATGGTGATATTTTGATAGGGATTGCATTGAATTTGTTTTTGGCAGTATGGTCATTTTCACAATATTGATTCTACCCATCCAGGAGCATAGGATGTGTTTCCATTTGTTTGTCTCTGTGATTTCTTTCAGTAGTGTTTTGTAGTTTTCCTTGTAGAGGTCTTTGACTCTTTGGTTAGGTGTATTCCTAAGTTTTTGTTGTTGTTGCTGTTGTTGTTGTTTTTTGCAGCTGTTATATTAGGGGTTGAGTTCTTGATTTGATTCTCTGCTTGGTTGCTGGTGGTGTATAGAAGAGCTACTGATTTGTGTACATTAATCTTGTATCCAGAAACTTTGCTGAATTCTTTTATTAATTCTAGGAGCTTTCTGGAGGAGTCGTTAGGGTTTTCAAGGTAGACAATCATATCATCAGCAACCAGTGACAGTTTAACTTCTTCTTTACTGATTTGAATACCCTTTCTTTCTTTCTTTCTTTCTTTTTTCTTTAGATGGAGTCTTGCTCTGGTTGCCTAGGCTGGAGTGCAGTGGTACAATTTCTACTCACTACAACCCCTGCCTTCTGGGTTCAAGCGATTCTCCTGCCTCAGCCTCCAAGAGCTGGGATTATAGGCATCCTCTACCACACCCAGATAATTTTTGTATTTTTAGTAGAGACGGGGTTTTACTATGTTGGACAGGCTGGCCTTAAACTCCTGACCTCAGGTGATCCACCTGTGTGGGCCTCCCAAAGTGTTGGGATTACAGGCATGAGCCACCGTGCCCGGCCAAAGTGGATGCCCTTTATTTCTTTCTCTTGTCTGATTGCTTTGGCTAGGACTTCCAGGACTATGTTGAGGAGTGGTAAGAGTGGGCATCCTTGTCTTCTACTTCTCAGAGGCAATGATTTCAACTTTTCCCCATTCAGTATTATGTTTGCTATGGGTTTGTTATAGATGGCTTTTATTGCATTGAGGCATGTCCCTTGTATGCTGATTTTCCTGAGAGTGTTAATCATAAAGGATGCTGGATTTTGTTGAATGCTTTTTCTGCATCTATTGAGATGATTGTTTGATTTTTTAAAAAAATTCTGTTTATGTGGTGTATCACATTTATTGACGTGGGTATGTTAAACCATCCCTGCATCCCTGGCATGAAACCTACCTGATCATGATGGATTAACTTTTTGATATGTTGTTGGATTAGGTTAGGTAGTATTTTGTTAAGGATTTTAGCATCTATGATCATCAAGGTTATTGGTCTTTAGTTTTCTTTTTTGGTTATGTCCTTTCCTGGTTTTGGTATAAGGGTGATGCTGGCTTCATAGAATGAATTAGGAAGGGTTCCTTCTTTCTCTATCTTGCGAAATAGTGTCATATCTGGTAGAATTCTGCTGTGAATCTGTCTGGTCCTGGACTTTTTTTGTATGTAATTTTTAAATTACCATTTCAATCTCGCTGCTTGTTATTGGTCTGTTCAGAGTATCTAATTCTTCCTGATTTAAGCTAGGAGCGTTGCATTTTTCCAGGAATTTATCCACCTCTTCCAGGTTCTCTAGTTTATGTGTGTAAAGGTGTTTATAGTAGCCTTGAGTGATCTTTTGTATTTCAGTGGTATCAATTGTAATATTTGCTGTTTCATTTCTTAGTGAGGTTATTTCGATTTTCTTGCTTCTTTTCTTGGTTAATCTTGCTAATGGCCTATCAATTTTATATATCTTTTCAAATAACCAGCTTTTTGTTTCATTTATCTTTTTTATTTTTTATTTTTTTTGTTGTTGTTGTTTCATTTCATTTAGTCCTGCTCTGATCTTGGTTCTTTCCTTTCTTCCCTGGGTTTGGGTTTGGTTTGTTCTTGTTTCTCTAGTTCTTGAGATGTGATCTTAGAATGGAAGTGTGTGCTCTTTCAGTCTTTTTGATGTAGGCATTTAGGGCTATGAACTTTCCTCTCACACCACCTTAGCTGTATCCCAGAGGTTTTGATAGGTTGTGTCATTATTGTTGTTCAGTTTGAATAATTTTTTAATTTTCATCTTAATTTCATTTTTAATCCAATGCTCATTCAGGAACAGGTTATTTAATTTCCATGTATGTGCAGGGTTTTGAAGGTTCCTTTTGGAATTGATTTCCAGTTTTATTCCACTGTGGTCTGATAGAGTGCTTGATATAATTTCAATTTTCTTAAATTAATTGAGGCTCATTTTATGGCCTATCATATGGTCTATCTTGGAGAAAGTTCCATGTGCTATTGAATAGAACGTGTATTCTGTGGTTGTTGGATGAAATGTTCTGTATATATTTGTTAGGTTCATTTGTTTTAAGAATATGGTTTAAATCCCTTGTTTCTTTCTTTTTTTATTATTGCATTTTAGGTTTTGGGGTACATGTGAAGAACATGCAAGATTGTTGCATAGGTACACACGTGACAGTGTGATTTGCTGCCTTCCTCCCCATGACCTGTATCTGGCATTTCTCCCCTAAATTCCTTGTTTCTTTATTGACTTTCTGTCTTGATGACCTGTCTAGTGCTATCAGTGGAGTATTGAAGTCCCCTACTATTATTGTGTTACTGTCTACCACATTTCTTAGGTCTGTTAATAATTGTTTTATAAATTTGGGAGCTCCAGTGTTAGGTGCATGTATGCTTAGGATTGTGATGTTTTCCAGTTGGACAAGCCCTTTTACCATTATATAATGTCCCTCTTTGTCTCTTTTAACTGCTGTTGCTTTAAATTTTGTTTTGTCTGACATAAGAATAGCTACCCCTGCTTGCTTTTGGTGTCCATTTGCATGAAATGCCTTTTCCACCCTTTTACTTTAAGTTTATATGAGTCCTATGTGTTAGGTGAGTCTCCCAAAGGCAGCAGATGGTTGGTTGGTGAGCTCTTATCCATTCTGCGGTTCTGTATCTTTTAAGTGGAGCATTTAGACCATTTACATTCAATGTTAGTATTGAGATGTGAGGTACGGTTGCATTCATTCTGTTATTTGTTGCCTATGTACTTTGGTGTTTTTGTTTTTGCTTTTTAATATGTATTTTTGTTTTATAGGTCCTGTGTGATTTATGCTTTAAAGAAGTTCTGTTTTGATATGTTTCCAGGATTTGTTTCAAGATTTAGAGCTACTTTTAGCCGTTTCGGTAGTGGTGGCTTGGTAGTAGCAAATCTCTCAGCATTCGTCTGAAAAAGACAATCTTTCCTTCATATATGATGCTTAGTTTCACTGGATACAAAATTCCTGCCTGATAATTGTTTTGTTTGAGAAGGCTAATGTTAGGGCCCTAATCCTTTCTAGTGTGTGCGGTTTCTATTGAGAAATCTGCTGTTAACCTGATAGATTTTCCTTTATAGGTTACTTGGTGCTTCTGTCTCACAGCTCTTAAGATTCTTCCCTTTGTCTTAACTTTGGATAACTTGATGACAATGTGTGTAGGCAACGATCTTTTTGCAATGAATTTCCCAGGTGTTCTTGGTGCTTCTTATATTTGGATGTCTAGGTCTCTAGCAAGGCTGGGAAAGTTTTCCTTGATTATTTCCCCAAATATGTTTTCCAAGCTTTTAGAATTCTCTTCTTCCTCAGGAACACTAATTATTCTTATGTTTAGTCATTTAACATAATCCCAGACTCCTTGGAGGCTTTGTTCATATTTTCCTATTATTTTTTCTTTGTCTTTGTTGGATTGGGTTAAAGAACTTGTCTTCAAGCCTTGAATTTCTTTCTTCTACTTGTTCAATTCTATTGCTGAGACTTTCTAGAGCATTTTGCATTTCTATAGTTGTGTACAGTGTTTTCTGAATTTTTTTTATTGTTTTTTCTCTAGGCTATCTATTTTCTTGAATATTTCTCCCTTCACTTATTTTATCCTTGTTTTTTGGATTTTCTTGCACTAGGCTTCATCTTTCTTTGATGCCTCCCTGATTATCTTAATAACTAACCTGCATTTTTGTTCAGGTAAATCAGGGATTTCTTCTTGGTTTGGGTCCATTGCTGGCAAACTAGTGTGATTTTTTGGTGGATATTAAATTGCCTTGTTTTGTCATATTACCAGAGTTGGTTTTCTGTTTCCTTCTCATTTGAGTAGGCTCTGTTAGAGAAAAGGTCTAGGGCTGAAGGCTGTTGTTAAGATTCTTCTGTTCCACATGATGTTTCCTTGATGTAGTACTCTCCCCCTTTTCCTATGGATGTATTGTCCAAACTGCAGTGATTGTTGTCTCTATTCTGGGTCTAGCCACCCAGCAAGTCCACCTGGGTCTGGGCTGGTACTGGGGGCTGTCTGCATAGAGTCCTGTGATGTGAACTGTCTGTGGGTCTCTCAGCCATAGATACCAGTGCCTGTTCCAGTGGAGGTGGCCAGGTAAGGAGGGTGGTATGCAATGGACTTGGTGAGGTTTCTTAGCTTTGGTGGTTTAATGCTCTATTTTTCTGCTGGTTGGCTTCCTGCCAGAAGGTGTCACTTTCCAGAGAGCATCAGCTATGGTAGTATGGAGAGCATCAGCAGTGGGTGAGGCCCTAGAACTCCCAAGATTATATGCCCTTTGTCTTCAGCTACCAGGGTGGATATGGAAGGACCATTAGGTTGGGGAAGGGCTAGGCATGTCTGAGCTCAAACTCTCCTTGGGTGGGTCTTGCTGCGGCTGCTGCTGGGGATGGAGGTGAGGTTCCCAGGTCACTGGAGTTGTGTCACTAGGAGGATTATGGCTGCTTCTGCTGAGTCATGCAGGTTGTCAGGGAAGTAGGGGAAAGCTGGCAGTCACAGGCCTCACCCAGCTCCCTTGCAAACCAAAGGGCTGCTCTGACTCCCACCATGCTCCCACCAATAGCCTCGAGTCTGTTTCCAGGCAGTGGGCAAGCTGGGCTTGAGAACTTGCCCCAGGCTACTCACCTCTCAGCTAAAAAAAAAAAAAAAAAAAAGGGCTTGGTTCTTCCCCTGCCTATGGAGTCTGCATACTGGATTCTGGCAGGAGGCTTCTTGCCCCATTCAGTTATTACAAAGTTCAGCTGGATACTTCTTTCTCCCTGTGGAATTCCCCATGCCCTGCTCCTCTGGCCACCCTCCTGATATATCCCTGTGGTGCCAGGCAAGAATGGCCTGCTTTGGCAACCAACGAGGTCCCAAGGCCTTTCTCCTGCTTCATCTACCCCTGTATCTTGTTCAGCTCTCTAAATTGACTAAACTCCAGCTAAGGTCAGAAACTTCTGCCACAAAAAAACCTTCAGTTTCTCCAGTGAAGTTATGTGTTCAGGACAAGAGGCTCTTTCTCACTTCCACAATTGGGACATCCACAGTATTTGGGGTGTCTCCAGGGTCCTGCAGGAACAGTCTGCTTCCTTCAGAGGGTCTGTGTGACCTCTCAGGATTGCTGGTTTGTTCTTGCAGTCAATCTAGAGGTCAAATTCACAAGGGGAACCTCTGTACGCTGTTCTGTCCATCTGAGTTGGTACTGCAGTCTAGTCCTGCCTTTCGTCTGCCATGATAATCTTGTCTTGGAGCTTTTTGTAGGGAGCATATTCATCTGTGGAAAGAAACCTTTTCTTTTCTTTTTCTTTTGAGACAGAGTCGTGCTCTGTCACACAGGCTAGAGTGCAGTGGCACCATCTCGGCTCATTGCAGCCTCTGTGTCCCAGATTCAAGTGATTCTCCTGCCTTAGCCTCCTGAGTAGCTAGAATTACAGGTGTGTGCCGCCATGCCTAGCTAATTTTTTTGTTTAGTAGAGACAGAGTTTCACCATGTTGGCCAGGTTGGTCTCAAATTCCTGACCTCAGGCTATCCGTCTGCCTCAGCCTCCCAAAGTGTTGGGATTATAGGCATGAGCCACCATGCCTGGCCGAAAAAAACCTTTTTGAATGAGGATTCTGATGTCTACTTCTGAAACAGCTCTTCTACACAAGGGGAAAAAATTTCAATTTCCTGATGTCTCAGATACTAACCAGCTTTCCAGCTACCTTTCCTTTGAGAGATTTACTCATCTGCAGCCTATTTACCTCTTCCAGTCTCTACTTGCACATCACCACCTCAGGTTTCCCTGTCCTTCTCCTAGAGGGGGAAGAATGAGGATAAGGGTGACATAAGTCACACACCCAAGTGTTGCCTATATTTCTAGTCATCTTTGTTTGGTAATGTGATATATATTTCTGCATCTTTATTTTTTACAAATGTAATTGTTAAACATGTTAAAGAATATAGATTTCATACAATTTTCCTTTTCTTTGTATAGAGACATAGTGCTGTACTTTGTACTGGTGAACTTTATATCCTGGAAAGAATCAGGAAACTGCCCTCTCAAAATATAAACATCCTGAAAGAGACTACCTCTTCTTCTCAAAAATCTCTTATTTATCAGGGATTTGCTTATTTATTTATTAGTATATCCATGTACTAATGTGCACCACTAGGTATATACTAACTTACTAATGTTTCCTAAGATTCAGCCATTGAAAATTAACTTTCCATTTGATTGATTTAGTTAATTCAGAGTGTGGTAATATCTTGACCAAGATTTTCCATATTTTATGAGCATAAGCCATAGTAAGAAATACATCTTTCACCATAACCAGGATGAAAATTATTTGTGCATGTAGATGTGTACGAGTACCTTTAGCAGGCATTTCATATAATGCCACCTTGCCTGTTTGTCACAATGTTGTGATAATTTCTATTCTGGTCTTTCAAAATGCTTTTTAGAAGGTTTCGGATTTATTTTAAAGTTCACTAAAAGTCTGTAGCGTTTACTTTGAAAATGGGTCTAGGCCAGGAGCAGTGGCTCACGCCTGTAATCCTAGCACTTTGGGAGGCTGAGACAGGTGGATCACGAAGTCAGTAGATCAAGACCATCCTGGGTAACACAGTGAAACCACATCTCTACTGAAAATACAAAAAGTTAACCAGGTATGGTGGCACACACCTGTAGTCCCAGCTACTTGGGAGGCTGAGGTGTGAGAATCACTTGAACCAGGGAGGCGGAGGTTGCACTGAGTCAAGATCGCACCACTGTACTCCAGCCTGGGTGACAGAGCTGGACTCTGTCTAAAAAAAAAGCAGAAAGAAAGAAAGAAAATGGACATGGAGGTCTATTTCTTTACAGAATCTTTTTCTGCCATCTGTTTTCTTTCTTTATTTCTTTTTTCTTTTTTGAGATGGAGTCTCACACTTGTTGCCTAGGCTGGATTGCAATGGCATGATCTTGGTTCACCACAACATCCACCTCCTGAATTCAAGCGATTCTCCTGCCTCAGCCTCCTGAGTAGCTGGGATTACAGGCCACCATGCCCAGCTAATTTTGTATTTTTAGTAGGGATGGGGTTTCTCCATGTTAGTCAGGCTGGTCTCAAACTCCCAACCTCAGGTGATCTGCCTGCCTCAGCCTCCCAAAGTGCTAGTATTACAGGTGTGAGCCACTGCATCCGGCTCTGCCATCTGTTTTCAGTGAGACAGTCCAATAACTTCACATGGAACCAACCAGGACATGACCCATTAGGTGTTCTTTTCATTCCAGGTGATCTTACCACTTTCATTGTCTCATCAGGAGCATCTCCCTTTGTGTATTTCTGTTGGGTCCAGTCTTTCAGATTCCCATAAAAACTGAAGGTTTCTGATCCTTTTCTATTTCAGATAACCAAGATATTGTTCATATCAGCCCAGCAAAATTAGATGAACTATACATGTTCTGCAAAAATTCTTGTGCAGGAATACTCTGAATATGTAGACATAAATACTCCTAGGTGTTTGATATTCAGTATTGTGAAGAGCTTAACCAACTACAAAGTTAAAAGTGACAGCTCACAGAAGACTGCTGCTGTCACTTCATGCCAATGACAAATTCAGTGGTTTCCTCAAATTCCCTTCATGTTCCATATTCTTAAAGCTATGGATTTTTAGAGGGGAAAGATGCATATTACAATTAGGAGAAAAATCAAATAAGACAGAGTCCAGGGAAGTATCAAACAAGAACTTTTTATTGTACTCTCCCCACGGAAACAAGATGCATTATATCCCCAAGATTAAGGTGTGAGGTTAGACAGGAGGAAAGCCTATCAGGGAAGCTTTCCTGATTGTTGTCCATTAATTACATAGCCATTATTGGTTGATTGCTTTCCCATATAAGTAGTCTCAGTCTCCTGACTGACTGATTCCACGTGACCTAAAGCCTCACCATAAATCACATTGTTGGTCTTTCTCACATAGTGAGCACCACATCCTCCTCATAGGTGGGGCCATCCATAATTCTAAATCATATTATTACACTGTCTAGAGTGACCAACTAGACCTACTACCTTCAGGCAAACAAAAATACTCTCCTCAGGCATAACATTTTAAGAACCTAGAGATTGCCTCCCAGATGCTGAGGACATCACCCAGGCTTCTTTGTGAATTAGGATAATTTCTTTATTTCATAAGGATATATGATACAAACTAAAACATACAAAGGTTTGATGATGTTATAGCTTCTCCTTAAAGTTCACATTTGATTCATATTTCACTGTGTATATAATTTATTAGTTATATAATTTACCATGCAAGGTTTTATTTCTGCCAAGTATTTCACATATGACACTTGGTGTGGTTCTGAATTGGTCTCATGCAAACCAGAGTCCATAGTGTATTTGGAAAACACATTGGCTGGGCACAGTGGCTCAAGCCTATAATCCCAGCACTTTGGGAGGTCAAGATGGGAGTATCACTTGTGGCCAGGGGTTCAAGACCAGCTTGGGCAACTTAGCAAGATCCCATCTCTACAAAAACTGTAAAAATTAGCTAGTCATGGTAGCATGTGCCTGTAGTCCTAGCTACTCAGGAGGCTGAGGTGGGCGGATCACTTAAGCACAGGAGGTCAATGCTACAGTGAGTCATGATCATGTCCCTGTACTCCAGCCTGGGTGACAGAGGGAGACACTCTCTTTAAAAAAAATACAATCTGAACATTCCCTGTATTTATTAAAATTTCAGGCCATGTCCTAAGTGTGAAATCTTGATAACACTGAATAAAGGCTTTACTTACCCATATCTCTTAATTATGTGTTGTTATAGGAGGCAAGATCCAAACTGAGATGGAAACTGTTCCAGAACAAGGAACACATGAAGGGCTGTTGAGCCATCAAACCTGGGAACAAATTTCAAGTGACTTAACCAGGTTTCAAGACTCCACGGTAAACAGCTCTCAGTTCCCCAAACAAGATGATATGCCCTGCCAGGTTAATGCCAGACTATCTATAATTCACAAAGGACAGAAACCTTCTGAGGGTGGGAAGCGTAAAAAATCCCTTAGTGATGTCTCCATCCTTGATCTTCATCAACGATTGCAGTCAAGAGAGAAGTCTCATACATGTGATGAATGTGGAAAGAGTTTCTGTTATAGCTCAGCTCTTCATATCCATCAGAGAGTTCACATGGGGGAGAAACTCTTTAATTGTGATGTGTGTGGTAAGGAATTCAATCAGAGCTCACATCTGCAAATTCATCAGAGAATTCATACTGGAGAGAAACCATTCAGATGTGAGCAGTGTGGGAAAGGCTTCAGCCGTAGATCAGGACTTTATGTTCATCGTAAATTACACACAGGAGAGAAACCTCATATTTGTGAGGAATGTGGGAAGGCCTTCATTCATGATTCCCAGCTTCAGGAACATCAAAGAATCCATACTGGGGAGAAACCATTCAAATGTGATATATGTTGTAAGAGCTTCCGTAGTAGAGCAAATCTTAATAGGCATTCCATTGTTCACATGCGAGAGAAACCATTCAGATGTGATACATGTGGTAAGAGCTTTGGTTTGAAATCATCACTTAATAGTCATCA
>NW_016107611.1:729398-742274 GCF_001604975.1 Cebus imitator
AGACATGTGCGAGTCCACAGTGGAGAGACACCATTCAAATGTGAAGAATGTGGGAAGGGATTTTATACAAATTCACAGCGTTATTCTCACCAGAGAGCCCACAGTGGAGAAAAGCCATATAGATGTGAGGAGTGTGGGAAGGGCTACAAAAGGAGATTGGATCTTGACTTTCATCAGAGGGTCCACAGAGGAGAGAAACCCTATAATTGTAAGGAATGTGGGAAGAGCTTTGGCTGGGCCTCATGTCTTTTGAATCATCAGAGAATCCACAGTGGAGAAAAACCATTTAAATGTGAAGAGTGTGGGAAAAGATTTACTCAGAATTCACAACTTTATACCCATCGTAGAGTCCATAGTGGAGAAAAACCATTCAAATGTGAAGAGTGTGGGAAAAGATTTACTCAGAATTCACAACTTTATTCTCATCGCAGAGTCCACACTGGAGTAAAGCCATACAAATGTGAGGAGTGTGGGAAGGGGTACAACAGTAAGTTTAATCTTGACATGCACCAGAGAGTCCACACGGGAGAGAGACCTTATAATTGTAAAGAATGTGGGAAGAGCTTTAGCCGGGCCTCAAGTATTTTGAATCATAAGAGACTCCACGATGATGAAAAGCCATTCAAATGTGAAGACTGTGGGAAGAGATTTACTGAGAATTCACAGCTGCATTCCCATCAGAGTGTTCACACTGGGGAAAAACCATACAAATGTGAGAAGTGTGGAAAGAGCTTCAGATGGGCCTCAACTCATCTAACCCATCAGAGACTCCACAGTAGAGAAAAACCACTTCAGTGTGAGGACTGTGGGCAGAGCATTGTGCACAGTTCATGCCTTAAAGACCAGCAAAGAGACCACAGTGGAGAGAAACCATCTAAATGTGAGGACTGTGGGAAGCGCTACAAGAGGCGTTTGAATCTTGATATGCTTTTGTCATTATTTTTAAATGACACATAATTATTCTACTTGTTTATGAGGTACAGTGTGATAGTTAATACAAATATACAATGTATAATGATCAAATTAGTGTAATTAACATACCTCAAACATTTATCATTGCGTTGGGAACCCTTAAAATTCACTATTCTAGCTATTTGAAAATAATAAGTTGTTAATTACAGTCACCCTGCAGTGGTGTGAAATACTAGAACTTACCTCCTACCTGCCTGTATTTCTATACTGATTAACCAACCTTTGGCTACCACCCTCCCTCCTCACCTCTAAGAACTACTATTCTACTCTCTACTTCCATGAAATTAACTTTTTGAGCTTCCACATATGCATGAGAACATGTGGTATTTACCTTTCTGTGCCTGGCATATATCCCTTAATATAATGCCCTGTAAGGCTCATTCACTTTGTTGTGACACAATTTTGTCATTTTTCATGGCTAAATAGTACTCTGATGTGTATATTTGCCACATTTTCTTTATTCATTCATCCAGTGGACACTTAGGTTGATTACATATCTTGGCCTATTTCTTGGCTATCAGGAGTAGTGCTACAATAAACATGGGAGGTAGAGATAACTCTTTAACATACTGATTTCCTTTTCTTTGGATATGTACCAAGTATCCTATAATAATATGACATGACTCAAAATTAAGGAATAGGATTGTGGAAATTGGTTTTCAAAACAATTCTCCAGTTTGAATATAGTGAAAAAATGATGAGTGTCTTCAGCTGCCCTCATACATAATACATGTGAGCTTGCTTTAAGTGTAAGTCAAGGAGTAGAAAAATCTTGGAGATAGAAAAATGGGGTATACATGTGGATGTAAAAAATCAATAAAGATTCTTTTAAGAAAAGGTGTGTATGGGTAGGGAAAACAGCATGACAGCAGTTGGGCCTCTAACAGTGTGGAACCAGTTAGGACAAAGAGCAAGTTTGAGTGCCATTCCATTCATAGCCACCAAGGTGGTATTTTGAGTACATTAGGTTAAATTGCATTCTTCAGTAAAATGGCTACTCGAGATAGATTTGATTTTTATACTTAATGTTCTAGACTGTATCTTTTCAGGATGATAGGTGCTTTATGAAAATCCATGCTGTCTCAATTTGCATAGTGGGTTGGAAGTCCCTAAGACAATCTCTCCAGGTTCTGTGATTTGCTAAGAGGACTCAGAATATAGTTGTACTCATGACTATATTATAGTGACAGTATACAAATAGTAAAGGGAAAAGGTTCTTAGACAATACCTGGAGGGAATCAGATATAAATTTGTAAAGATCCTTTGTGCATGGAGTAACAGCTCTCAATTCCTCCAGTACTGAATTGTGATAGTACTTGTGAAATGTCTACAATGGATGTTTATTATCAACCTGTACCTAAGGTTCTTATTGGGACTGATCATGTAGGTACCATCCCTCTGGTACAGATCAAAACTCTAGACTCCAAGAAGGGGAGCAAGTGTTCAAAATAACTTGAACCATGCCTACCAGTTATGGAATGGTGACAACCCTCTCAAACCCCATGTTTCCTAACACCAGCTAAAAGCCAGTCTTGTAAGCAGTCCTTTCTAGAATTTGCAGTCTCAGGCCTGTTATATTAACTTTTTGTGCACATAGTATTAGAAAACTATGGCCTGCAGTCTTTTTGAGACAGAGTCTTGCTCTGTCACCCAGGCTGAACCAATGTATGCTTTATAGGAGTCCTAGATGAAGAGAGAAAGGGATGGAAAGCTTATTTAACTAAAGCACTAAAAACTTCTCAAATTTGAGAAACACATGGATCTGCAAATCCAAGAATCTTAATGAACTTCAAGTAGGATAAACCACTTGAAGAGTTTATCCTACTTTGAGACTCACACTGAGATATATTATAATAAAAAAGACAAAGGAACATCTTGAAAGCAGCAACATGAAAGTGACTTGTCATGTACAAGAGATCCTCAGTAATATTATCAGTGGATTTCTCTGGCCAGATGCGGTGGCTCATGCCTGCAATCCCAGCATTTTGGGAAGCCAAAGCAGGCGGATCACTTGAGGTCAGGAGTTGGAGATCAGTCTGGCCAACATGGTGAAACCCCATCTCTACAAAAAATACATAAAGACAAAAACAACAGAAAAAACTAGCTGGGTGTGGTGGCTCACGACTGTAGTCACAGCTGCTCGGGAGGCTGAGGCAGGAGAATCGCTTGAACCAAGGAGTCACAGGTTATAGTAAGCCAAGATCGTGCCACTGCACTCCAGACATCTGATGATGGAGGGAGACTCCATCTCAAAAAAAAGAAGTGATTCAAAATGTATCACTAAAAGAAAAGAACTCAACACAAAGGACAATAGTAATGAAGGAAATAAAAAACAAATTTAAAATTGGAGTTCTTACCTATGTATAATTAAGTGTAATAAATGAAACTCCTCAATAAAAAGTTGTAGATTGGCAAAATGATTGAAAAGACAGTATCTAATTATATGCTTTGCACATTAGAATTAATAACATGCATAGGTGAAAGGCAAATGATGGAAAAGGGTATTCCATGTAAAAAATAATAGCACAGGTGGTCATACTAATAACAGATAAATTAGATTTTAAGTCAGAAACTGTTAAGTGAGGCAATAAATATTGCTAAAGGTTTATTTCACTAAGAAGATGAAACAGTTATAAATATATATGCACCAAACGTCAGAGTTCTGAAATATAAAATGTAAATACTGACAGAATCAAATGGAGAAATATACAGCTCTCCGATAATGGTAAGAGACTCCTTACCTTACTTTCAAATGCATAGGACACCCAGACAAAAGATAAATAAGATAAATAAGGAAGAACATTATACACCAGTTCAACCTAATAGACATATACACAACTCTCCACCCAAAAACAAAATACACATTTTCTCAATTGCCCATGAAACATTCTTCAAGACCATATATTAGGCCACAAAACAAGTCTTACTAAATGTAAAAGTTTGACACCATAAAAATATATTTTCCAGGCTAACGCCCTTTTCCCACTTGCACCCAGGTGGATTAAAAAAATCAAAAAAATATATATATATATTTTCTAATTATCATAGATCTACATCATAATAACTACACATCAATAGCAGTATAAAAAGTGGAAAAAGCCTGAGGCGAGAGGATCGCTTGAGTCTAGAAGTTTGAGACCAGCCTCAGTAACATGGTGAGACTCTGATGCTACCAAAAAAAAGGCCGGGCCAAGGTGGGCAGATCACTTGAGGTCAGATGTTTGGGACGAGCCTGGCCAACAGGTGAAACCCCTTCGCACTAAAAATACAAAGTTAGGCATGGTCGTGCATGCCTATAATCCCAGCTACTTAGGAGGCTCAGGCAGGAGAATTGCTGGAATCTGGGAGGTGAAGGTTGCAGTGAGCTAAGATCACGTCATTGCACTCCAGCTTGGACAACAAGAGTAAAAAAGTAAAAAAAAAAAAAAAAAAAAAAAAAAAAGTAAATATTTCCTAGTTTTGTCAGCTGAGGGGGTCAAGAATAATACCAAGGTAGCAGCAATCACAACTAGCACTCAGTTCTTTGTTTCTTTTTCTTTTTTCTGTTATTTTGTTATTTTTCAGTTCTTTGTTTCTAACTACATTTTCCACAAATAGAAACCAGAAGTCCTAGGAGAAATATCTGATCTCATGGCTAGGGCAGGGAAAATACCCAATGAACTTGGATCATACAGTATCAGAAAGTAAACCATTGCACAAAGAGCTCATAGATGAACAGGAGCCAAAAGGCAAGAGGAGACTTCTTGAAGAGGATTTTACTGGCAAAACCTGAGAAAATCAGAGAATCAAAATACATAATAACAGTAGTAGATGGGAACTCATTCATATAATAAGAATTCACAAGTCCACACTGGCATAAACATATAAATAATATACATGCTCTCCACCCCTCTATCGCCTATCCCTCTATCCCCACTCCTCTATCCCCGCCCCTCTAACCCCATCTCTTCCCTACCCTCCATTCTCTACCCCTCTATCCCCGACTCCTCCTCCCACCCCTCTATCCATAAAAATAAAAAAAACATGGAAAGCTTTTTCGTAGAGTACAATGCCAAGAAATAAACACAGAATGAGTTGGAATATCTCAATTTTTCACCATTTGGTGAAAATTTTACTACTATTTAGTAGTAACTTTTTAGGGGAAAATAATTTTAGAGTGCAGACAGAATTCTGGAAACACCTTAATCAACTGTTCAAGTTTAGCAGCACCAACAATGTATGAAAACGAGTATCTGGTATATCCTGAGATCATGCACTAAGGACAGGAATTGATCATAATCCAGAAAGACATAATCTTGAATGTTGGAATCTCTGAAGATGAAAATGTTAAAAATATAACTCCAGAAATTTTTTAAAAAATTATTTAGAAAATATTGATTGATTTACATTTCTTCCTTCCTTTTTTTTTTTTTTTTTTTTTGAGACATAGTCTCGCTCTGTCACCCAGCTGGAGTACATTTCCCTTCCTTCTTCCCTCCTTCCCTTTCTTCCTTCCATTTTTATTTTTCTGAGACAGTGGCTCATTCTGTCACCCAGGCTGAAGTGCAGTGGTGTGATCTCAGCCTCCCAGGTTTAAGGGATTCTTGTACCTCAGTCTCCTGCGTAGCTGGGATTACAGGCATGCACCACCATGCCATGCCAACTAATTTTTTGCATTTTTAGTAGAGACAGCGTTTCACTGTGTTGGTCAGGCTGGTCTCAAACTCGTGGCCTCAAGTAATCCACCAGCCTTGGCCCCCAAAGTACTGGGATTACAGGTGCCTGGCCAAGATGGATCATCTCAATAAATGTTATCATTTGAAGGGCATACTAGAGCAACAATACAGCTGTAACTAGTATAGAAATGTCAGTCAATTTTCAGAGAGGGAGCTGTATGCCATTGGGTGGTTAGCACAGTAACCTGTTTTTATGCGTAAACAAAATTATGAAAAGGTCTTTTTTTTAGTTTATAAAATAAATATAGAACGTGAGACTTAGTTTTTTAAAAAACAAAAATATAGATTGATAAGTGTATTAGTCCATTTCTGCATTGCTATAAAGAAATACCTGAGTATGGATAATTTATAAAGAGGTTTAACTGGCTAATGCAGGGTTCTGCAGGCTACAGAGGAAGAAAGGCAGCATCAGCTCGGCTTCTGGGAAGGCCTCAGGAAACTTATAACCATGGTGGAAGGGGATCAGGGAGCCAGCACTTCACACGACCAGAGTAGGAGGAAAAGAGCAAAGAGGGAGGCGCTACACAATTTTAAACAACCAGATCTCATAAGAACTCCATCAGGAGAACAGCACTAAGGGAATGGTGCTAAACCATTAGAAACCTCCCTGATGATAAATTGGGGATTACATTTCAACATGAGATTTGGGTGGGACACAGATCTAAACCATATCAGTAGGCTAATATATGTTTATGGGGAGAAAAAAGTCTGGTTATCTTCAAGAAGGATTCTAGATGGGTTGTTTTCTGATTTTGCTTTATTCTATTATTAATTCGTATTAACTAACATAAGCCAGATTCCAAATTACTAACTATAATAACAGCATTTTAACCAAAAAAATATAAAGGAAGAAACTCAAATACGTTCCCTCATGTATAGGATCCTCCTCATTGCTACTGCATAAATCATAGACATTGGGTGTCTGACACCAATGCCAAACGCTTCACCAGTTACACTTGCTTTGAAATACTGGGCAATTTACCAGCTTCTCTGAAATTTGGTGTTTTACTTCTTCAGCATACAGAATACCATGAAAGTGTAAATGAAGGAAGATAGCTTTTCCTCGAGTACAGGGCTTCCCCACTGGTCCTCTAAAATGATGATTGTTTTGCCGGCCAAACCAGCGGTATCACAGCTTCTGGAGAAGGCGCCAGCACCCTCTTTGTTCTTCATTGCCTCTCCCAAACCATTGTACTTTGCTCATTTTTTAAACTTTGTTTTAGCCTCATATTATCAGTTTATAGTAATCATTAGCCTTCTTTCAATTATCTACTGGCCCCTACATTCCCTGTTTATTTCTTCAAGATTGTATCTCCTCATTTGTTCTCTTTCCAATAACATTCCTGTAGTCCTGGGAGGCGTTTAGACTTCAGGAATTGCTGTCTGTTCAGTATTTTCACTCAAGGACTCAAGGTGAAGGACGAAGGACGACTTTCAGGGTCACAGTCCACATGCCCTACTAGGCGCTCAGGGATATAGGATTCGTTTCCCCACGGGCATTTCGGGAAGCGTAGTCATGGAGCACTGCAGAGTATCAACGCTTTCCCCTGAACGTTGAGATTCTGGATGTTTTTCCCTCAGCATTCTGAGTGTAGTCCAAACACCCAGAGGAGTCGTGGTCCGTTTGCGGGCGGGTCCCGGGGATTCTGGGAAATGTAGTCCCGACGATCAGTGGAGTCACAGCCACTTCCGCTGGGGGAGGGCTTGGGCGGGGCGGTGGGTGGTGCGGTTGCCGTCGGGCATTCCGTGGTAGTTTGATCCAGTTCCGCGTTTTGCGGGCCCTTTCTAATGTCAGAGACTTAAGCTTGGGGCGTCTCGGGACCCGGCGGTCCGGTTATGGGAAAAGATTCCTCGTTGAAGAGCAGAGGTTTGGAGGGGCGAGGGCGGCGGCTTTTGTTCTGTCAGCGGGGCCTTTTTGGGCTGGGGGCTCTCCTCGCGTCCCGGGGCGGGGCGGGGGCGGGGTCATTGGGACTTGGTCGGGTCGCATCTCGCCTGGTTTCAGGATTTCCGGGGGGCTCTGAGCTCGCGCACTCCTCCTCCCTGCACTCCAGGCGCGTGGCCACTTCATTACAGTGTAATGTTGGGGTGTTACTTAATCTCCCTGGGCCTCTCCTTGATGTTCTTTAAAACAGGGACTTTGGGACCATCCTTGTAGAATCGTTTTGGGAACTGGAATAGGTTACACAGCACAATCAGTCCCTGTCACTTGGTGACTGGTGGTCTCTTGTTAATTTCCCACGAAGCCTGTCAGGTCCCCGGGTGGCGTCAGAGCTCCAGCAGGAGGGGCCCCAAGCCCTTGTCTCTGATCTCTGCAGGACGCTGGACGATCCCCGACGCCTTCTGACCTCGTTTTAGGAAGGCGAGGGTTGTGTCCACTTCCACGAAGGGAGGGGAATATTTAACTTTTCTTGAGGACAGTGACCGGGTGAGGGTATTTCACACACAGCTCTCTCCTTCCCCAGCCTGAAAAAGGACTGAATGGAGTGACTTCTTGGCTCCTGAAGGCAAAGCTCCACCTGAGTGAGTGTGACTTGTCATTTTTCTTTTACAGAGACCGTATTTTTGTAGCATGTGTAATAGGGCAAGTGTATTTATAATAATTAAGCCTTAATTACTAACTTCAATTGTAGGGGCTGTGTACAATTAAATACGTTTAAGCCGCATTGTGGCTTTGTGGAGAGGTACTGCTTTTTTCCACTCTAAAGATGAGTGTGACACGCAGGGAGTACCAGTTATTTGCCCATAGTCACTCAAATAGTAAGAGATGTACTGGGGTTGGAACCTGGGCACCCAGGGTCAGAGCCCGAGTTGATCATCTCTTGGATATATTCTCACTGAGGCAGAGGAACTAGCTGGACTCAGGTGGAGAAAGTAAGTTAGAACTTGACTGAAGGACCTTGAGAGCAAGGCTAATCCGCTTGGAGTTTTCTGAGTTTTTAAAAACTGTCAACTATTTTGGTTCATTTATTAAAAATATTTCACATTCTAATAGAACCATATCACTGTGGACCATTCAGAAATTTTTAAAAACTGTCAACTATTTTGCTTCATTTATTAAAAATATTTCACATTCTAATAGAACCATATCACTGTGGACCATTCAGAAATTACAGAAATATGAAGATATGAAAATTTTAATTATCTATGATTCCAGGTTGGAAAGGTAGTAATGGCTAATTTGTTTTTCTTTTCTTTTTTACTTTTTTTTTTCTGAGATGGAGTCTCTCTCTGTCACCCATGTTGCAGTGCAGTGGCGCGATCTCGGCTCACTGCAACCTCCGCTTCCACCACCTGTGTTCAAGCAATTCTCCTGCCTCAGCCTCCCAAGTACCTGGCACTGCAGGCATGTGTCACCACACCTGGCTAATTTTTGTATTTTTAGTAGAGATGGGGTTTCACTGTGTTAGCCAGGATGTTCTCCATCCCCTGACCTCGTGATCTGTCTGCCTCAGCCTCCCAAAGTGCTAGGATTACAGGCGTGAGCCACCGCACCTGGCAGTAATGGTTAAATTTCTAATGCATTTTGTTTTAGTGGTTCTATGTTTATATTTATTTACTTATAAACGTTTTACAAACTTTTTACTATACTTTTCTCAATGTTTTTCTGCTTATCTGTTTATCCATGGAAATTTCCAAATAAAGAAATAATAAACTGGTGACTTGCCATATTCTGTCATGCTCGTTCTTATTCTTATCATTATTGTTACTCCTGTGACTATTTCCTGATTTTTGAAAGCTTTAATACAGTAATTATATAATTTTAAGTCTATAGAAAAGCTGCAAAATAGTATAGAGGGCCGGGCATGGTGGGTTACACCTGTAATCCCAGCATTTAGGGAGGCCGAGGCTGGTGGATCACTGTCCAGGAGTTCGAGACCAGCCTGGCCAACATGGCAAAAACCCTCGTCTCTACTGAAGATACAAAAATGAGCCTCATGTGGTGTTGGGCGCCTGTAGTCCCAGCTACTTGGGTGGCTGAGGCATGAGAATTGCTTGAACCCGGCAGGAGGAGGTTGCAGTGAGCTGAGATTGCACCATTCACTCCAGCCTGGGCCACACGAGCAAAACTCCATCTCAAATAAATAAATAATAAAATTAAATTACTTTTTATGGGTAGATATACCTGTTAGTGCGCATTGTACTGTAAAGAAGAGCATCCTCTGTTTGTCTGTTTGCTTATGTATTCGTTCAAAAGTAAATATTCTATCAATATAGACTCAGGACTCAGTCTTTTTAAATTCAGTGACATGTAGATTAATAATTTTTTTCCAACTTTATTGAGGTGGACTTTACCTATCATAGAATTCACCGATTTCAATTGTACAATTCAGTCATCTTTAGGAACTTTGCCAAGTGCAGTAATCATTATAATTTAGCTTAGATCATTTTCATCCCCCAATTGGACTCCTATTGCTCATTTACAGTTAATCCCCATTCTTAACCCAAATCCCCATCAACAAGTAACCTACTTTTTCTTTATATACATTTGTCTGTTCTGGACATTTCATATACATGAAATCATACAATCTGTGGTTTTGTGTGCCTGGCTTCTTCAACTCAGGATAGTGTTTCCAAGGTTCATGCAAGTTGTAGCATGAGTGAGTACTTCATTCCTCTCAATTTCCAAATAAGATTCCATTGTATGGATATGCCAGGATTTGTCTATCCATTTTTCCATAGGAGGGCATTTTGGTTGTTTACAGTTTGGGATTATGAATAATGCTGCTGTGAACATTCATGTGCTAATTTACAATATACCTCTGTGTTGGTGGGGACATCCCTGGCCACCTTTTCATGTCACTCTTGTAAATGTTTTACAAACTTTTTTTTTTTTTTTGAGACGGAGTTTCACTCATGTTACCCAGGCTGGAGTGCAATGGCGCGATCTCGGCTCACCGCAGCCTCCGCCTCCTGGGTTCAAGCAATTCTCCTGCCTCAGCCTCCTGAGTAGCTGGGATTACAGGCACGCACCACCATGCCCAGCTAATTTTTTGTATTTTTAGTAGAGACGGGGTTTCACCATGTTGACCAGGTTGGTCTCGATCTCTTGACCTCATGATCCACCCGCCTCGGCCTCCCAAAGTGCTGGGATTACAGGCTTGAGCCACCGCGCCCGGCCACAAACTTTTTATTATTGCTTTTCTCAGTGCTTTTCTGTTTATCTGTTTATCCATGGAAATTTCCAAATAAAGAGATAATAAACTTGTGACCTGCCATATTCTGTCGCGCTCATTCTTATTCTTCTCATTATTGTTACTCCTATGACTATTTCCTGATTTCAAAAAACTTTAAAAAGACTTTTTATGTCTTCAATAGTGTTCCAGGCACGATTCTGCCTTCTCTCAAATGGCATAACTCAGGACTCTGCAAATTCCCAGAAACAGGAGGAAAAATGACCACATTCAAGGTGAATAAGGCTTGCCTGTCTTGCTGTTAAAATTCCATCTCACTATTCACATTGTCATGTTTGCTCAGGAAGACTCAAGAACAACTCTGCCTTTTGAGTTGACTTTGGTTTTAGACGTTGTTTATTTTATTATTGCAGTCAGTTGACCTTCTGTATCTGTGGG
Source organism: Cebus imitator (assembly GCF_001604975.1). Classification (NCBI taxonomy): domain Eukaryota; kingdom Metazoa; phylum Chordata; class Mammalia; order Primates; family Cebidae; genus Cebus; species Cebus imitator. Next base: position 740,656 of record NW_016107611.1, read on the forward strand.
TTTCACATCTAGGGGTTATGCATCTTTGAGTTTTGCATCTGTGGATTCAACCAACTGCAGATTGAAACTTGAGTGTATGTAAGGCTGACCATATGTCTTTTCCTTTTGTGGTTGGTTGAGTCTACAGATGTGGAACCCATGGATGTGGAGGGCTGACTATACTACAAACACTATTTTAGATAAGAGATTTGAGCATCACAAATTATGGTATCCTCAGGGGTCCTTGAACCAATTCCCCAAGCATTTTGAAAGACAACTGTATTTCTTTTATAGAGCAGAAAAATTAGTGGGAATGAACAGTTCTCCCACCTCTCTGCTTACATATTAGCCGTTTTTATTTTCTTACAGTCTTTTCCTAATGTGCATTCGTAACTATTAGTATTCATATGTATCTCATTTTTAATTATTATTTATTCATTAGGTACTAAATAATGTTCATTTTTTGAGGTTATGCCATATTCCCCTTTAATTAATGTTTCTTTTTATTTTTGACTACTTCCCACTCACGGACAAGTAGATGATTTAAGAATTTCATTGTTTTAAATAACACTGCAGTGACAATTTTCCTACATAACCTTTTCCTCAAAAAGCAATTCCGAAAACTTTCTGCTGATTTTTTTGTCTTTAAGGTACTGGAAGCTCAATTTTGAAAGGGTACTTTTGACATGTACCACATTGGCTGTTTTGTAGATAGAATATTCTAACATGGCATAGCACAACAGGCTATAATGCTGCTTTACACAAATATTGTTGGAGTTTTCATATAGGAAGGGCTAGATTCTGTGTTCTCCATGCCTCAATCATACCTTATATGCATTTTATTTACTAGTGTCTTATGCCTTCATGTAGTAACCAGTTTGACCAAAGTAGTAGGTGGTAACCTTCATTTAAAACGTCCAGTGATGCTGAACATTTGCCAGTCACTTGTGTTCTGTTACGGCATTTACTCAGAGCAGTGGAGTGAGGAGGTTCCCGGCCTCTTCTTTCTCTTAAACAGGTGAAATATGAGAAACCTGCTCAGATTGGCATAGGAAATCAGGGGTCAGGAACATTAGCCATTCCATTCAAGTGAAAGTGAGAGACAAAAGGAAACAAATATTTCTCAATTGAATGACCCATGGTGTGGGTGTCTGGAGTGCCCTGTTGGGTGATGACGTCCATAGGTATTGGGGGACACCTTGTCTTCCTAATGTGGCGGCCCCTCAGGTGCACTATAAGATGCTCAGCACTCTGGGTGCACAAGGATGGTGATCAGCACAGTGATTATATAAAACCTTTAAATTACTCCATGACAAAAGATACCTTACAGAGTATTAAGAGAAAACATAACAAGCTAGGGCAAAAATATTTATCACACAGGTGCCAAAAAAGATGAAATTCATAATAAAGACTGGTATTCATTTATAATCAAGTAAGTAAGAATAAGAAAAAGAATTGTTGGCTGGTGCGGTGGCTCACGCCTATAATCACAGCACTTTGGGAGGCCAAGGCGGGCAGATCTTCTGAGGTCAGGAGTGCAAGACTAGCCTGACCAACATGGAGAAACCCCATCTCTACTAAAAATACAAAATTAGCCAGGCATGGTGGCACATGCCTGTAATCCCAGCTACTTGGGAGGC
>NW_016107611.1:742390-744825 GCF_001604975.1 Cebus imitator
AAAAAAAAAAAAAAAAAGAAATGTTATTCTTAATTAGATTACCAAAACCATTGGAAAATTTGTAACCTGATGTTGCTCATCATGTAGAGAAACAAGGTACTTGTATTCTCTTGAAAGATTAGGGAGGCAGTAAAAAGGTTAGGAAGAAAATCTGCCATTATGTGATTTATAGTTTTAATTGTGTTTATGTTTAGGTGTTTTATTTTTCATTTGCAATTAGTTTACTTATTTTTTTGGGACAGGGTCTCACTCTGTCACCCAGGCTAGAGTACAGTAGTGGGATCATGGCTTACCACAATCTTGATTTCCTGGGCTCAAGCACTTCCCTCATCTCAGCCTCCTGAGTATGTATGGCCACAGGCACACACCACCACATGCAGCTAATTTTTTGTAGAGACAGGGTCTCACCATGTTGGCCAGGCTGGTCTTGAACTCCTGGGCTCAAGCAACCTACCAGCCTTGGCCTGCCAAAATACTGGGATTACAGGTGTGACCCACTGTGCGTGGCCTGCAGTCATTTTAAATACACATGAAAGTAAGATCTACTTGGCGTGGTAGCTCGTGCCTGTAATCCCAGAACTTTGGGAGGCCAGCGCAGGCGGATCACTTGAGGTCAGAAGTTCAAGACTAGCCTGACCAACATGGTGAAACCCTGTCTCTACTGAAAATACAAAATTAGCCGAGCATGGTGGCACATGCCTGTAATCCCAGCTACTTGGGAGGCTGAGGCAGGTGAATCACTCGAATCCGGGAGGCAGAGGTTGCAGTGAGCCAAGATCGTGCCATTGCACTCCAGCCTGGGCAACAAGAGCGAAACTCGGTCTCAAAAAAAAAAAGTTTTGGCTGTGAACTGAATCAAAAATAAAATAAAAATTAACAAGTAAGATCCACGTAAAATGATGTTTTTGCTGGATTGGCTGTAATGAGAAAAATATTTAAAATTAAATATTCATTATTTAGAACAGGTAGGTACAGATCATCAGTTCCCTCGAATAATATGCAGTCATGAAGTAAGATGAAATAGATGATGATAATAATAATAAATAATAGCTAATGTTTGTTAGGCACTTCGTCTGTGCCACACACTATTCCAAATGCTATATGTGGTCTCTTGTTCAGCCTTTGAAAGAACTCTGTCATGGAAGAACTGTCATATCCAAGATGAAACTAGGTGAACTTATCCAAGGTCACACAACTTTGAAGGGCACCCTTGTGGTGTACACTGAGGTCTGATGGCTCCAGATCATGACACCAAATACTGCAGGTAGTGATGGTGCTGTGTGCCCTAGGTAAACAGAAGGAAAACTATATAGCAGTTCCAGATATGTTCCCCAAAGCTTGTTAGTTTGGCAGACTTTCATGAAAAGGGATAGCATCCAGGGTTCCTGTGTGAGAGGAGGAAGGTGGATGTTATCATGTTATGTTGGTTCTGACTTGCTGAATGTTTCTGGGGCAATTGGTAATATTTACCAAAAGGTGAAACCTGTATGGCTCAGGATGCATCATTTAGAGTTCTAGATAGCTACTTACAAATAGACTCAGTGAAGGCACAAAGACAACATTGAAGGCTATTGTCACTGATATACTTTTACTGACGCTAAGGAAAATGGAAGTGTGGCATTGGTAAGATGGAAGGGGAAGGGCTGAGAAATCTACACATTAAGTCTCTGAAAATCTGGACCAACTTACCCTGCATACTCTCCACCTTCTCAGTGCTGTTTCTTTTCAAGTGGTTGTTAATAATGCTGAAGCAAGGTGTGTTTGATGTTATAGGAGGGACTGACCTTCAAGGATGTGGCTGTGGTCTTCACTGAGGAGGAGCTGGGGCTGCTCAACCCTGTCCAGAGGAATTTGTACAGAGATGTGATGCTGGAGAACTTCAGGAACCTGCTCTCAGTGGGTGAGGACATGAGCCTTGTGACACTAAATGTCAGTCTCCTGGAGTGATTTTGTGTCTTCAGGTGTTCAACAGTTTGGAGGTTTTGAATTAGTCACTCACATTTGTGAACCTGACTTTTCTATCAACAGTTTTTAGTGAAATAAAATGAGATAGAAAATGTCCGAGTTCATTAGAAGAAATGGAATACATAGCAAATAAAACTGGTAAATTGCATGAGTGGTGTGAGAACCGGTGGGAGGAGATTTAATGAAGATAGACTGGGGCTGAGCATGGTGGCTGACACCTGTAATCCCAGCACTTTGGGAGGCCGAGGTGGGTGGATCACCCGAGTTCGGGAGTTTGAGACCAGCCTGGCCAACATAGCAGAACTCCATCTCTACTAAAAACTAAAAAATACGAAAATTGACCAGATGTGGTGGTACATGCCTGTTATCCCAGCTACTTGGGAGACTGAGGCATGAGAATCACTTGAACCTGGGAGGCAGAGGTTGTAGTGAGCCTAGCTCATGCCACTGTACTCCAGCCTGGGTGACAG
>NW_016107611.1:745865-754397 GCF_001604975.1 Cebus imitator
TAGTAGAGACGGGGTTTCACCATGTTGACCAGGATGGTCTCGATCTCTTGACCTCGTGATCCACCCGCCTCGGCCTCCCAAAGTGCTGGGATTACAGGCTTGAGCCACCGCGCCCAGCCAGAAATAGGTTTTTATAGCACATATTTATGTGTATTTGTCCAGATCTTGAAATACTGACATTTCTTCATTAGGTAATTCTATAAGTGTTTGAAAAACTGCTTTTGATTGATTGATCAGTATACAGTAGTAATTCAAATTGCCAGTGAGTTCAGTTGTACCTTCAGTGTGTTTGTTTTAAATATGTGACTTTGCATGTTTTAGGGCATCACCCCTTCAAACATGGTGTATTCCTTTTAGAAGGGGAAAAAAAGCTTGATATGATGAAGAAAGCCACCCAAAGAAAAGAGAAATCAGGCAAGAACCAAGCAGCTGAGAGTCCTTTTGCATGATTGTCCATCTGTTGTACTCCTCTCCCCTGCTGTTGCTGTCATATGGTCCAAAATTGCCAAATCTCTGTCCTGGATGATTGCAACAGCCTTCATACTAAGTGCAGTACAAAGCCAGGTATACTTTAAAGTATAATGTATGTTCTCCTACAGGCTGTTCTCCATGTTACAGCGAAAGTGATTTTTTGGAAATATAAGTCAGATTGCTGTTCCTCTGCTTAAGACCCTGTATGGGGCTGGGCACAGTGGCTCACACCTGTAATCCCAGCACTTTGGGAGGCCGAAGCAGGAGGATCACCTGAAGTCAGGAGTTTGAGACCAACCTGGCCTACATGGCAAAACCCCATCTCTACTAAAAATACAAAAATTAGCCGGGCGTGGTGGCAAGCGCCTGTAGTCCCAGCTACGTGGGAGGCTTAGGCAGGAGAATCAGCTGAACCCAAGAGGCGAGGTTGCGGTGAGCTAGAGGAAGTATGGCGAGATCACACCACTGCACTCCAGCCTGGGCAACAGAACGACATGCTGTCTAAAAAAAAAAAACAGACTCTGAATGGCTTCTTATTTTTATTTATTTATTTTTTTTGAGACGGAGTTTTGCTCTTGTTACCCAGGCTGGAGTGCAATGGCGCAATCTCGGCTCACCGCAACCTCCGCCTCCTGGGTTCAGGCAATTCTCCTGCCTCAGCCTCCTGAGTAGCGGGGATTACAGGCACGTGCCACCATGCCCAGATAATTTTTTGTATTTTTTTAGTAGAGACGGGGTTTCACCATGTTCACCAGGATGGTCTCGATCTCTTGACCTCGTGATCCACCCGCCTCGGCCTCCCAAAGTGCAGGGATTACAGGCGTGAGCCACCGCGCCCGGCCCTTATTTTTCTTAAAGTTGAAGCCTTTTATAGGAGCTTATAGAGTCCTACGTGTTCTGCTCTTCATCCCCCTCTGCGTCTCTGACTACATCTCCTGTATTCTACCTCTCGCTCCATCTTTGCCAGCCACATCATCCTCCCTACTATTTCCCAGACCGGCTAAGGACACTATATTACTAGTATTATTAAGACAGAGTCTCAAAAAATAAAATGAATAAAAATTTAATGTGTTTATGTATATATATATATATATATATATATATATATATATAGAAACACAATTTTTCCTTTATTTTAATAAAGACCTGGCTTTTATTTTCAACTAGTTGACATTATAACCTGGGAAGAATGAAGAAACTTCTTGCTCAAAATTGTCACATCATCAGAGAGACTTGTCCCCCTCAAAAAACTACTATTTTTAAGGGTCAGTTTGTTAAATACAATCATATATTCATCATATATATAATATACCAAGAGTTACATACTCTCCTATTAATATTTTTTCAAGGTGTCATGCTTGGAAATTGCCTATCTATTTGAAGCAATTTGTTTAATTAAGGACCAGGTACCTTCTAGAACCCAAGTTTTTTAGCTCTTTTGAGCATGAGCCATAGCAAGAAATGCGTCTTTTACTGTAACCAGAACAATGAAACAAACAATACATGTCTGTGTAGATTGACATTATAGCTTTAGTAAGCATTTCACCTAAGGACCCCTTTCCTGCTGGTGGTAATGCTCTGATAGTTTCTATCCTGGTTGTTTTTTTCTGAATGCTTATTACAAGCTTTTAAATTTATTTCACAGCTCTTTAAAGGGCTACAGTTGCTAATTTGAAAAACTGTTGTGAAAGGCCCAACTTAACTACATTCAGAGCTTCAGAAGGAACCAGTATATAGGCCTTTCTGCTTGCTTTTCATCCCAAGTGATTCTTGCCACCTTCAAATTTTATTATTAGCCTCATCCTGGATGTACCTGTCCCTTGTACAGCTTTTCATCTTCTCTGCAAAATTAAAATTTTCTGTTCTTTTCCTACTTCGAATTACTTATTTGGAAAAGATGTTTTTCTTCTAGGACTTGGCTTAAATTCTCACATGAAAAAGTCAAACTGGGGTTCATTTATTCATTCAACATGCATTTATTGAGCATTCACTGTGACAGGCATAGTTCTGGACAGTGGTTATAAAGTAGGAAAGTGTAAAATGAGTATTATGTCAGAATTAGAAAATCCTTCCCTCATTGATGCTGCACTGTTGTGGGAAGGACATACATTAAACAACCAGTAACTTAGTATGTCCAAGTGGTGAAAGTGCTGTGAAGAACATAAACAAGTTCAAATTACCAGAGGTGAATTGGATGAAGACAGGATTCATTGTTTTTCAATGGGTAATAAAGCAGGCCTCACTGGTGAGCTGACATTGAGCAAAGACCCACAAGACATGAGGAACCGTCCATATCGCTATCTGGGAAGAGTTCCTGCCTAAATATAACACCTGCTGTGAGATTGGCTTTCAGAGTATACACTGTGACATCATCTTTTCTTCTCCCCATCTCCATCTCAGTTGTGAAAGATTGGAGCCTACTTTTTCACTTTTTTTTTTTCCTGGAGGTCTGAATTACTGCTAGATCTTAAAATAATGTATGTTATCAGTTCAACTTTTTTTCCCTTTTGTCATCACGTAGGACACTTGCCAACAGAAGCTAAAGTTTCACCATCTGCTTATCTGCTATATTTTAGTCAGCATGTGGTTAGATAGTTGCTCCCAGGCTGCAAGTCATGTTAACCATTCCAGTCACCCAGACATTGAAGTAACTTTCCAGTAAAATGACCAAGGCAGAGTTATGTAGACACCATTTAACAAATGTCTGCGATACAAAGGAGGAGGCAGCTTTTTTTTTTTTTTTTTCGCCTGACAGAGTCTCACTCTGTCACTCAGGTTGAAGTAGAGTGATACAATCGTGGCTCACAGCAGCCTCTAACTCCTGCATTCAAGCGGTCCTCCATCTCAGCCTCCCAAGTAGTGGGAACTACAGGTGCATGCCACCACCACATCTGTCCAATTTTTGAAAAAGGTTTTCAGTGGGGACAGAGTCTTGCTAAATTGTCCAGGCTGGTCTTGAACTCCTGGGCTCACATGATCCTCTGGCTTCAGCCTCCCAAAGTGCTGGAATTACAGGTGTGAGCCACTGCACCCTGCCAAGAGGCAGCTTTTAAATCACTATTCCTGAAGAGAGGGAAGTAAGTTTTTCCCCTGTAAAAATTTCTTTAGAGGTACTTCTTTCCACTAAACTTTTGTGGAAGAGTTCATTTAAAAAATTATTTCCAAATATTTAGATCTCTTTGTACAAGGTTAAACATTTTGGAATATTATTAAGGATAAACCTTTCAGAAGACACATTTTAAATGTAAGTTATATTAGAAGTGGTCAAGAGTTTATAATAGTTGCCAACTCATTTAATGTCTATCAACACAGAAAAATAAGTATATATGTTTTGCAGAATTTTCAAGAATATGGTTGACCCTTGAACAACATGGGGATTGGGGACACTAATTCCCCTCACAGTAAAAATCCATGTACAGTAAAAATCCATGTATAACTTATGACTGCTCCCTAAAATTTAACTAAAAAGACCTACTAATAACATAAACGGTCAATTAACACATATTTTATATGTTATAATGTATTATATACTATATTTTTATAATAAAGAACTAATTATTTATTCTTGCAATAGAGAGAAGAGAAAATGTTATTAAGAAAATTTTAAGGAGGAAGATGAGGGATTGGTCTTGCTGGCTAAGGGATGACAGAGACGGAAGAAAATCCATGTATTAAGTGGACACATGCAATTCAAACCTGTGTTGTTCAAGGGTCAGCTGTTTGAACATGTAGATATAAATATTTCAGGTTATTTAATAATTTGAATATGTAACATGAACCTAAACTGCAAAGTATTTTATTATTTTCTTGCTTTCCCTTGAAGTTCTTGTTGATTCATATTATCTATGTTTTTTTAAACTTTTAATTGTGTTTATTTATTTATTTGAGATGAAGTCTTGCTCTTGTCCCCCAGGCTGGAGTGCAATGGCGTGATCTTAGCTCACTGCAACCTCTGCCTCCTGGGTTCAAGCCATTCTCCTCCCTCAGCCTGTGGAGAGGCTGGGATCATGGGCACCTGCCACCACGCCCAGCTAATTTTTGCATTTTTAGTAGGGACGGGGTTTCACCATGTTTTCCAGGCTGGTCTGGAACTCCTGACCTCAGGTGATCCACCCGCCTCAGCCTCCCAAAGGGCTGGGATGACAGGCATGAGCCACTACACTTGGCCTTTTAATATTTTTAATAGAGAAACATTCTTGCTTTGTTGCCCAGACTGGTCTCAAACCCTGGCCTCAAACTATATCCTTCTGCCCTAGCCTCCCAAAATGCTGAGCTATACAGGCATAACCATAGCCTATGCTTTTCATATTTATATAATTTACTATTTGTTATTCTACATTGACTTTAAAATTCAGTGGAAATGGCAGTACAATTTGTATCATATTATTAATTTTTAAAATTAACTCTGACTTCTAACTTGTATCTCACTTAGGAGACTTGGTATGGTCTAATGCCTAGTAGATAGCATCCAATTAGACTACCTCTTGATTTCTCTAGGCATGCAAATCAGAGATCATGATACACAGTGGAAAAGACAATTACACAAACTGGATCGTCTCTGGATTTGTTAAAATCCCATGCTCTCTCCTAAGTATGACATCTTGAAAACTTTAAACAGAGACTTCAGTTTTCACATCTCTGAATTCTCTGTCCTTACAGCAGACAAGATCCACAGTGAGATGGAGGCAGGACCACATGAAGAACTTTCCTGGGGGCAAATCTGGAAACAGATTGCAAGTGATTTAGTCAAGTATGAAGACTCTATGATAAATATTTCTCAGTTCCCCAAACAAGGTGATTTGTCCTGCCAGGTTAGGGCAGGAGTATATACAACTCACATGGAACAGAAGCTTTACCAATATAAGGAGGACAAAAAGTCCTTCACTGATGCCTGCAACTTTGACCTTCATCAACAGTTATACCCAGGAGAGAAGTCTCATACATGTGATGAGTGTGGAAAAAGCTTCTGTTACATCTCAGCACTTCATATTCATCAGAGAGTCCACATGGGAGAGAAACGCTATAAGTGTGATGTGTGTGGTAAGGAATTTAGTCAAAGCTCACATCTGCAAACTCATCAGAGAGTCCATACTGTAGAGAAACCATTCAAATGTGTGGAATGTGGGAAAGGCTTCAGTCGTAGATCAACACTTACTGTGCATTGCAAATTACACACAGGAGAGAAACCTTACAATTGTGAGGAATGTGGGAGGGCCTTCATACATGCTTCCCATCTTCAGGAACATCAGAGAATCCATACTGGGGAGAAACCATTCAAATGTGATACATGTGGTAAGAACTTCCGTCGTAGATCAGCACTTAATAATCATTGCATGGTCCACACAGGAGAGAAACCATACAAATGTGAGGACTGTGGTAAGTGTTTCACTTGTAGCTCAAACCTTCGTATCCATCAAAGGGTCCACACAGGAGAGAAACCTTACAAGTGTGAAGAATGTGGTAAGTGCTTTATTCAGCCTTCACAATTTCAGGCCCATCGGAGAATCCACACTGGAGAGAAACCATATGTATGTAAAGTGTGTGGTAAGGGTTTCATTTACAGTTCAAGTTTTCAGGCCCATCAGGGAGTCCACACTGGAGAGAAGCCGTATAAATGCAATGAGTGTGGGAAGAGCTTCAGAATGAAAATTCATTATCAAGTACATCTGGTGGTCCACACAGGGGAGAAACCCTATAAATGTGAGGTATGTGGAAAAGCCTTCCGTCAGAGTTCATATCTTAAAATCCATCTGAAAGCACATAGTGTACAGAAACCTTTTAAGTGTGAGGAGTGTGGACAGGGCTTCAATCAAAGCTCACGACTTCAGATTCACCAGCTGATCCATACCGGTGAGAAACCGTACAAATGTGAAGAGTGCGGAAAGGGATTCAGTCGTAGAGCAGATCTTAAAATTCATTGTAGGATACACACAGGAGAGAAGCCATATAATTGTGAGGAGTGTGGGAAGGTCTTCAGTCAGGCCTCACATCTTCTGACCCATCAGAGAGTTCACAGTGGGGAAAAACCATTTAAATGTGAAGAGTGTGGGAAGAGCTTCAGTCGGAGTGCACACCTTCAAGCCCATCAAAAAGTCCACACTGGAGAAAAGCCATACAAATGTGGGGAGTGTGGAAAGGGCTTCAAGTGGAGCTTGAACCTTGACATGCATCAGAGGGTGCACACTGGAGAAAAGCCATATACATGTGGGGAGTGTGGGAAGCACTTCAGTCAGGCCTCAAGTCTCCAACTTCATCAGAGTGTCCACACAGGAGAGAAACCGTACAAATGTGATGTGTGTGGTAAAGTCTTCAGTCGGTCTTCACAACTACAGTATCATAGGCGAGTTCACACTGGGGAGAAACCTTACAAATGTGCAATATGTGGTAAGAGCTTTAGCTGGCGATCAAATCTTGTAAGTCATCACAAAATTCATGCTGCTGGTATATTCTATGAAAATGATGAGACTAATAAGAATATCAGATAATTGTCAGAGAAAGGAAGTTTGACAAGGTGATTAAAACAAAACAAAACTCATGTACAACCTGAATGCTTGTAATCAGATTTCAAAGGAGACAAAAATTTTCTTTATCAGCTTCCTTGAATTTATTTGATTTGTAATGCTCCACATTTCCATCTAGACATTTTTTTTTTTTAAACTGAGTCTCATTCTCTTGCTTATGCTGGATGCAGTGGTGCAATCTCAGCTCACTGCAACTTCCACCTCCTGTTTCCAGCGATTCTCCTGCCTCAGCCTCCTGAGTGGCTAGGATTATAGGCACATGCCACCACACCCGGGTAATTTTTGTATTTTTAGTAGAGACAAGGTTTCACCATGTTGGCCAGGCTGGTCTTGAACTCCTGACCTCAGGTAATCCACCTGCCTCCGCCTCCCAAAGTGCTGGGATTATAGGCATGAGCCACCACACCTGGCCTCCATCTAGATTTTGAAATGATTGCCTTCTAATTACTGTAGCATTCTCTTATTTAAAATATTTGTTTTACTTAAGGCAGTGTTTAAGCAATAGCTCGACATATCCCAGTGGTCCAGTGACCACACAGCTGAGAACCGTTGTTAAGCAGTACAATAAAGAATTCTGTAAAAACTTTGACATTTATGGGATGTCACCTAGGAAACAGGACTTAGAAAATAGGTTTGACCTGGGCTTTAAAAAAGTATATTGATGAAGGTGCCAGAATTGATGTCCATTAGACTGTAAGCTCCATGGGGGCAGGAACTTTGGGGCTGAATCTATACAACCTTAACATTGACTAGTGATTGTAGGTGTGCTCAATACTTGTTTGTTAACTGAATCAAAAGGAGTAAATGTACAATATTTGAACATTGTACCCAGAGGAAGAAACCTGCAAAATAAAATTATTTGGGGGAAATGAACATTTGTTAAAATGTAGAAAACCACTAGATACTGCATTCTACAATATTAATACGGTATTATATTACCCTTTTACAGTTGACACGTGTCCTCTCTCTAATCTCTCTTCTCAAATTTGGTTCTTATTGTTTGAGAGCCTGTTAGTTTCCCCAAGGTTGTGTAAAACATAAGTTGAAGTACCTTTATTTTTATTTTTGAGACAGGATTTTGCTCTGTCACCATGGCTGGAGTGCAGTGGTGCAATCATGGCTCACTGCTGCCTTGTCCTCCCAGGCTCAATCCATCTTCCTCGCTCACCCTCTGAATAGCTGGGACCACAGGCACGTGCCTCCACACCCACCTAATTTTTGTATATTTTGTAGAGACAGGGTTTCACCATGTTGCTCAGGCTAGTCTTGAACTCTTGAGCTCAAGCAATCCACCTGCCTTGGCCTCCCAAAGTGTTGGAATTATACGCATGAGCCACTGCACCCGGCGAAGTTGAAGTATCTTTTGTGATTTTTCTGACAGTGCAGACGAAAAAAAAAATTAAGCTGACAAGAGATTACTGAATATTACACCAATGAATTTTTAATCCATCAATGTTAAGGCAGGGGTTTACTCTAACACTTTTTTTTTTCCAAGATGGGGGTTTCACCATGATGGCCAGGCTGGTCTTGAACTCTTGAC
>NW_016107611.1:754623-758630 GCF_001604975.1 Cebus imitator
GGCACGCGCCACCATGCCCAGCTAATTTTTTGTATTTTTAGTAGAGACGGGGTTTCACCATGTTGACCAGGATGGTCTCGATCTTTTGACCTCGTGATCCACCTGCCTCGGCCTCCCAAAGTGCTGGGATTACAGGCTTAAGCCACCGCGCCCGGCCCTACTCTAACACTTTTAAAGTGTCAGAAGTAGTTGCCAATGACAAAAATTTTATCACCCCTCCTTGAATTTATTTGATTTCTGACTTTCCACATTTCCATCCAGACTTTGAAATGACTGCCTTCTAATAACTGTAGCATTCTCTTATTAGTACTTCTCTACCTGAGTATTAATAAGTACTTCTCAGGTAGAGAAGTATTAAGAGAATAAGGAAAAGCATGGTAAATGTCAATCCTGCCCAAATAATACATTTGATAAAATTATCCAATTTCCACAAGTTGTTTTTGGTATTCACTTAATAGGTGTGGGGTAAAAATACGGTATGGCTCAGCCAGGCACGGTGGTTCACACCTGTTAATCCCAGCACTTTGGGAGGCCAAGGCAGGTGAATCATGAGTCAGGAGTTCCAGACTACCCTGGCCAATATGGTGAAACCCTGTCTCTATTAAAAATACAAAAATTAGCCAGGCATGGTGGCAGGCGCCTATAATCCCAGTTACTTGGGTGGCTGAGGCAGAGAATTGTTTAAACCTGGCAGGCGGAAGTTGCAGCCAGCTGAGATCAAGCCACTGCACTCCAGCTTGGACAGCAAAGCGAGACTCCGTCTCAGAGTGAGACTCAGTCTCAAAATAAATAAATAAATATAAATAAATAAATAAATATATGACTAATGCTGCTATGAACTTTTTTAGAACAAGTTTTTGTATGGATATGTTTCAGTTATCTTGGGTATTTACTTAGGAGTGGAATTGCTGGCACATAAGCCCAAGATCGGGTGCCAGAAGATTCAGTGTCTGGTGAGGTCCCGCTTTCTGAGTCATGGGTGGTCCTGGCTGTGTCCTCACATACTAAAGTGGCAAAGGAGCTCCCTCAGGCCACTTGGAAGACAGCATTAATCCTATTCATGAGGGCATTGCTCTCTTGATCTGATCACTTCCCACAGGTTCCACTTCCTAATACCATCATCTTGGGAGTTAGTTAGGTTTTCGACATATTAATTTGGCGGGGCCATAAACACTGAGACCGTAATAGTACCTAAAGAGACGTGAGGGATTCTGGGAAATGAAAACCAGGAGCTCAAGATAGTTTGACACTTCCACATCAGAAGGCTTGGACATTCTGGAAGTGTAGTCCAGGAGGGGGATGCTGTTCTGCTTTTCCCCCAACTCCAGCATTCTGTGATATGTTGTCCGGAGCTCCGTGTAGTCGCACATAGGTCAGCTACAGTTATGCTGTAAATGTTTCCTCTGCGGGATCCTGAGAAATGTAGGTCCAATCGCTCCAGGTAGTTGCAGGCACTTCCTGCTCGAGGAAGGCAGTGCTGTGGAATTCTGGGAAGTGTAGTCCTAGTGCTCCTGGGAGTCGGAGGCACTTCCACCCAGGAAGACGACGTAGCAGCCATCTTTTTTCTCTGGTTTTGGTTCTTTAAGTCAGCTCCTCAGGAACGTTTTAGACTTCCCCGAAATGCGCTTATGGTCAACAGGTAGCTGTGTTTTGTTTGGAGAAAAAAAGGAGTAGCGGCTAAGAGCAGAGGTTTGAGGGGCTAGGATGCTCTTTTGCGTTTCCCTCGGCGGAGCTTGTTTGCATTGGGGCCGTACTGGCTTGGGGCTGCTGGGGTGGTGCTTCTTCGGATTTGAAGGTCTCTGGGGCTGTTTGCTCCCGCATTGTGACTCCCCTTCCACCTAGTGAGCCAGCCCTACCACTTTATGCAGTATCACACTGAGCGAGTTAATCCCCGTGCCTTTGTTTGCTGTTCTGAAGGAAAATAAAAGTAATAGAATGTTGTGAGAAAAAGCAAGGTAGTACAAAAAGTTTAAAACTGCCCAGTACGTGGATTGCCAATACTACATTTTCCCTAGAAACTCCCATTTTGTAGCGAACTTCTGTGAGCCCATGAAGCTAGATTGTCCTTGACCTCTTTTTAGGAAGGAAGATGGTTGTTTCTCACTGGTACTGGGGGATGCCGGTGATATATTGGGGATGGAGACACAATCCTGGTAATTTCACAGCCTCTTTTTCTTCCCCAGCCCTGACTTCTCAAAAAGCACTGCACAGAGGAGGAGGCAGCAGAACCTCATGTGAGTACGACTTGTTAATATTCTTCTTGTTTTATTCACATAAATCAAAGAATGTGTGGGTCGTGTATTTGGGCATGGGAAGTAATTATGATTATACAAATGAACACTTTTCCACCGAACAGTGACTCTGAAGTGATACTCTTTTTTCCGAGGAGACTGAGACATACATAACTTGTGGCCGGGCATGGTGGCTCACGCCTGTAATGCAAGCACTTTGGAGGCCAAGGCGGGCGGATCACCTGAGGTCGGGAGTTCAAGACCAGCCTGACCAACATGGTGAAACCCCGTCTTAAAAAAAAAAAAAAAAAAAGGAAGAACATAACTTGTTTTCTCATAGCCACCCAGCTAGTGGGAGGCAGAGCTAGCGTTGAAACCTAGGCAGTCTTAGTGTAGACCTGAGTTTTCTTTCTCCATGAGCCATAGGAAACTGACTAGTATCATTTGAAGATAGGTTGAGACTTCACTGTGGGAACTTTGCTCAAGGTGTGGGCTATTTTATTAGTTTTTAGAAAATAGTGACCGGGCGCGGTGGCTCACGCCTATAATGCCAGCACTTTGGGAGGCTGAGACGGGCAGATCCTTGAGGCCAGGAGTTTGAGACCTGCCTGGCCAACATGACGAAATTCCATCTCTACTAAACATACAAAAATTACCCAGGCGTGGTGGTGAACAGCTGTAATTCCAGATACTTGGGAGGCTGAGGCAGGAGAATCGCTTGAACCCGGGAGGTGAGGTTGCAGTTAGCTGAGATCACACCATTGCACTCCAGCCTGGGCAACTGAGCAAGACTGTCTCAAAAGAACAAAAGAGTTTTAAAAAACAGTTTTCTCAGTTATTAGTTTTGTTTCAAATAGTATAGAGGTAACACATAATCATGGAAAGTATAGAAATATATTTTAAAAATGTAAATTCCCCATTTACCTTTATACCTTAGGATATAAAAATAACAGCTATTGTTTTAGTACCTTTTTGTCAAGTTTTTCTTGTGTATATTTCTGTTTAGTAGGAGCTGTTTTTGGGGGGACTGGGTACAACACTAGTCAAACTGTGGTCCACAAAGCAGCAACATTGGCATCACCCAGGTAGAAATGCTCATTCTTGAGCCCTACCCAAGACCTTCTCATTTAGATTTTTTTGCAGATGGGACCCAGAAATCTGCATTTCAACAAGATCCCAAGGCTATTCAGAGGCTTGTTAAAGTTTGAGAAGCTCAGGAAAAGGTCTTACCTGGAAACTCGGGACTAGAAAACTGACCTTGCCAGATGTCACAGATAAAACTGAGCTGGCCATACTAGAACCCTACTCAGTCCAATGAGTTTTCTTTCTTGCTAAATATTGTTAACTGTCAAGTTTCTTTGCAAAAACCATGACATCAGTAGAAGGCCACTGGCAAGTCTAGAGCCAAAATGGAGGAACTTAGAGGCCTGAAGATCTGATTCTCCCAGGCTTTGGGGAGTAGATGCCTTGCTGTCTTTTTTTATTGGAGGCCTCCTTCCTGAGGTGGGAAGATAAGCTACCTAGTTACCGTTAATTAACGTTAGATATTATTGCCATAGTTATCATTATCAGTTACTATGGTTATTAATGATTATTTTCTGATTTCTTTAACTTTTTTTTTTGAGATGGAGTTTTGCCCTTATTGTCCAGGCTGGAGTGCAACCTCTGCCTCCCAGGTTCAGGCGATTCTCCTGCCTCCCTCCAGAATAGCTGGGATTACAGGCACCTGCCACCATGCCTGGCTAATGGTTTTTTTTTTTTTTTTTTTTTTTTTTT
>NW_016107611.1:758820-763776 GCF_001604975.1 Cebus imitator
TTGACCAGGATGGTCTCGATCTCTTGACCTCGTGATCCACCCGCCTCGGCCTCCCAAAGTGCTGGGATTACAGGCGTGAGCCACCGCGCCCGGCCTTTTTTTGTATTTTTTAGTAGAGATGGAGTTTCACCGTGTTGGCCATGCTGGTCTCGAACTCCTGACCTCAGGTGATCCACCTGCCTCGGCCTCCCTAATTGTTGGGATTACGGGCGTGAGCCACTGGGCCCAGCCAACTTTTTTTTGTAATATAATTTCAAACTTATAGAAAAGTTGCAAAAAAAAAAGTAGTGTAAGGAAATCTCATAGGCTCTTAACCCATATTCACCAGTTGTTTATGTTTTGCCTGTTTGCTCTGTTAATGACCATCAGCCAAATATCACCAGGAACATACCTGTAACCAAAGACAATTAAGTTTGTTTTAGCTTGCTGTATCCAAGGAGCCCACACATGGCATGGGGTGTCTTGGTGAGAGGCAATTAGGAGGGTCCTGGTTATAGGGTTTTGGTTTATGTTAGCTGAGTTGGGGAGAGTTTTAGGCAAGAGGGTTTGTTCTGGTTTGGATGCTGTCAAGAAGCAGCAGCAATTTGATGACTATTGTAGTAATTTTTATGTGGGAGGTGGGGAAATAACATGAGACTGGAGTTGTTGCCAATAACAAAGTGGTCATCTTAGATGGAAGAGGCAGTTATTTGGCTATTTTTGTCACTGTAGAATGTATTTCTCTCTGTGTTAGAAGCTGTCTTGTTTTTTTCTTTTTCACCTTGATCAGTGAGTAAACCTGTCTCGTTTTTGTTGATAAATTGAAAACACCAGGTTCTGGCTGTTGCTGCTGTTAGTTGTCAGAGCAGTTTTTTCTTTTTGGTCTTTTCGCTTTCACAACTTTATCATCCTACTTATATTTTGTTTTTGTCTTTTTGCTGAAGCATTTGAGAGCAAGCTAGAAATAGTGATAAAAATGAAATTAATTACATTGATAACTTACTGTTACCTAATCTACAGTTTGTATTTAAATTTATTCCATTTTACGAGTAAAGACTTTGAAAGTAATTTATTCCCCCAGGCGAGGTTCCAGTCTAATTGTATGCATTACAGTTAGGTTTTTTTTTTTATTTCATTAGTCACCTTTAGAATGATTACTCAGACTTTCCTTCTTGCTCTTGATATCTTTTGTAGAGTATTGACAAAATATTTTGTAAAGTGCTCTTTTTTTTCCTTAATATTTATTCAGGATTAAATTCAGGCTATGCATTATCAGCAAAGATGCCATAAAAGTGGTGAGGCATCCCTGTCAGTGCATCATAGGAGGAGACAAATGTTGGTTTGTGGGTTTGTCCCCCTAGTGGTCTCAACTTTGTTTTTTTGGATAAAATGTCTGCCAGGTTACTTTTTTCCTTTTGAACTTAATACTTTGAGACTATGTAGCCATCTTATTCCTCACCAAACTTGCCCCAGTTTCTAGCATCTATTAATGATTTTCTAGTTATCTTTTATTCTACCTTTATTAGTTTATATGTTCTATAGGAGCTTTCTTTTGTCACTTCTTATTTTGCCATTTATTTATTACACATATTTATTTATTACACATTCCTTTATTTAAAACAAACAATATTGACTTGGTTTCCTGCCTTTTCTTTTTTCTTTTTTTTTTTTTTGAGACAGAGTCTCACTCAGTCACCCAGGCTGGGGCGATCTCGGCTCACTGCAACCTCCACCTCCTGGGTTCAAGTAATTCTTGTGCCTCAGCTTCCCAAGTAGCTGGAATTACAGGTGCCTGCCACTATGTCCAGCTAATTTTTGTCTTTTTAGTAGAGACAGTGTTTCAACATGTTGGCCAGGTTGGTCTTCAACTCCTGACTGTAAGTGATCTGCTTGTCTCAGCCTCCAAAAGTGCTAGGATTACAGGTGTGAGCCACTGCACCTGGCCAGGTTATTGCCTTTTCAATTTAAGTTACATATGGGCTGTCAAACTGTCTTTTTAATTGCAGTATCTTAGTTTTATTAGTTCAGCGTTGAGTTAGCAAATTATTGGAAAGACAACAAGTTTTTCAGAAGTTATAAGACACTTTGATATGACATAGCAACAACCTGTGAATTCCAACTATCTTACAATATTCTATTGGTGGAAATTATATTTTTAAGGATAATTTCAAACAATAGACTGTCTTTTACTTACTGCAATTGGAAAGAAATAAGATACCTGACTGTGTTGTAAGAGGTTTTTACCTTCAACAATCAGATGAAGTTGGTACTGTTATTCTTTTTTTTTTTTTAGATGAAGGCTCTCACTGTCACCCGGGCTGGAGTGCAATGGTGCAATCTCGGCTCACTGCAGCTTCTGCCTCCCAGGTTCAAGTGATTCTCTTGCCTCAGCTTCCCAGAGTAGCTGGGATTATAGGCGCCTGCCACCACACCCGGCTAATTTTTGTATTTTTTGTAGAGACGAGGTTTCACTATGTTGGCCAAGCTGGTCTTGAACTCCTGACCTCGTGATCCACCGGCCTGGTACTGTTATTCTTTACCACTTGGAGATGATAGAAATAAGACAAAGAGATGTTAATAATTTCCGCAAGGTGATGCTGCTAGTGAGTCCTGTGTCAGGATTTTAACCCATGCATATCAATTCCAGAGCCTACTGTACTTATATCGTCTCAATTTATACCGTACTCAGAAGAAGAATTACTAGCGTGGAATTACAGGCACATGGGCAGTGAGGCCACTGTGTGTGGTTGGGCAGGTTCTGAACTGCCACTGAAAGGAGTAGATGGGTATCTAGGATCCATGCCATAATCTGCTAAAAAATCACATACAGCTACAGCCACCCCAAGGAGTACACACCTTTTCTAATTCCTAAAGAAGGACCATGTGGATTAGCAACATACTTTCCCAGTTTTCATTTACTTCTCTCTTCTTTCCTAGTTCAGTTTCTTAGGACTCTGTACTTCCCCAGAAGGAAGAATTAAAAATGAATATGTTCAAGGTGAGTACAGCTTGCCTTTTCCACCTGTTAAAAAATCCCATTTTAGTACTTAGAGATGGGACCAGGTTTTTCTTTTTCAAGGAAGAGTCAAGGAATTTGAGGACCTGTTGAGTGTATTAGGTGCTTATTTTGTCTTATTTAAGTTGAGCTGGTTTTGCTTTTAGTTTTATCATTTTTGTTTTATAAATAAAAGTAGAAAAATTAATAAAAATGATGACTGGGCGTGGTGGCTCACATCTGTAATCCCAGCACTTTGGGAGGCTGAGGTAGGGATGATCACTTGAGGTCAGGAGTTTGAGACCAGCCTGGCCAACATGGCGAAACCCCATCTTTGCTAATAATACAAAAGTTAGCTGGGCGTGGTGGCATTTGCTTGTAATCCCAGCTACTCAGTTGGTTGAGGCAGGAAAATCACTTGAATTTGGAAGGTGGAGGTTGCAGGGAGCCAAGATTGTGCCACTGCACTCCACCCTGGGCAACAGAGTGAGACTCCATCTCAGAAAAATTAATAGAAATGAAAAATATCTTTTACATTACTACTTCCCTGCTTATAACTTGGCTGCCTTTATATTTCTGTAATCTCTTCATTGTATGTACTTATAATTATATATTTGCATTCATAACGTAGACATAATTTTACATTTCTTAAATTATATATATTTATTTTTGTTATACTTCTATCAAATTTATGTATCCAGTTTTTAAACTATTCTCTCTATATAGGCAGTTAATATAGGATTTTTACTGTTTTAGGAACTACAGTGTTAGTTTTCTTACATTTAACTTTTTTGAAAAAATCAATTTTGAAAAATACTGCCTTTTAAAATCCTTAACATTAGGTATTAGAATTGAAAAGGTATGTTTTGTGTGTGGTACTTCAGATGTTTTTTGATAGAATATTCAAATAGGGCACAGTGCATCAGGATTTCACAGCTACTTCACACAGAAAAAACACTGTTAGACTTTTTCACTACAAGAGCTAGATTCTGTCTTCCTCATGCCTCAGTCATACCCTGTGTATATTTTATTTACTGGTCTTTTTTTCCTTTGAATTTTTTTTTTTAGTCAAAGTAGTATGTGACCTTAATTTAAAATGCCTGGTGGTGGTAAAGGATTTGCCAAGCACTTGCACTCTGTCCCTGTATTGGTACCTCACAGCAGCTATACGAGGAGGTTCTTTGTTTTGTCTTCATTTTGAACATAAATAGAAAAGGGACTGTGAAAAATGAGGAACCTGCTCAAGTTCACATGAAAAACTAAAGATCTGGGATCAGTGTATTATATTCAAGTGAAAGACCAAGACAGGAGAACAGAGAGAAAGTCTTTCATTCAGAAACCTGACATGCCCTTTAGGTTTATTTCCACATAAAACACTGCTTACTTGGCTCCTACCTCAGTAGGAAGGCAGGTGCTATCAAACACTGTTGGGACTAAACTGGTAAACATTTCTGAGGAAATTGGCAATGTTTTAGGTTCAGGAGGTAATAGTTCTTGGAAATTTTCTTATAAGAGTACTCATTGAGAGCACCCAGTAAATAGACAAAGTTTTCTTTTTCATAGCAGCACTTCTGGTAAGTCAGTGTATGGCATTGGCAAGACAGGAGAAGGGCTGGAAAGTCTACAAACAGCTGGGAATCCAGGACAACTTTCCAACTGTTCTCTTCACCTTCTTAGTGTTACCTGTCTTCCAGTGGACACTGGTTGTAAGATTGAGGTCATGTGTTTTTGTCATAGGAAGCAGTGACCTTCAAGGATGTGGCTGTGGCCTTCACGGAGGAGGAGTTGGGGCTACTGGGCCCTGCCCAGAGGAAGCTATACCGTGATGTGATGGTGGAGAACTTTAGGAACCTGCTGTCAGTGGGTGAGGACAGCCTCCCTCTGGAGTATCTTTGTGACCTTGGAGTTTTAAGGCTTTGTAGCTCTTTAAATGGTTCCCTGAGTGTGGGAATCTGACTTTCCTAATTTTTTTCTTTTTTTTT
>NW_016107611.1:763926-770625 GCF_001604975.1 Cebus imitator
GTAGAGACGGGGTTTCACCATGTTGACCAGGATGGTCTCGATCTCTTGACCTCGTGATCCACCCGCCTCGGCCTCCCAAAGTGCTGGGATTACAGGCGTGAGCCACCGCGCCCGGCCGGCTTTCCTAATTTTTATGGGATGCAGAGACGCTGGATGTTACTGGTTTTTCTGAACAGAATATTTTGGGTCTTTTTCATTTGAGTTTTATAAAAGAATATAGGATAGAAAATACTAGAACTCCATAGGAAGAATGACACACACTGCAGCAAAAATTCTGGCCAATTGCTTGAGTGATGTGAGAACCAATGGGAGGAGATTTATTTTTTATTTATTTTTTTAGGCCAGTCAAGTGAAGCAGTGGGAGGGGAGGAGATTTAATGAAAACAGACATTAGTTAAAAGTAGGTTATTCAGGCCAGGCTCGGTGGCTCACACCTGTAATCCCAGCACTTTGAGAGGCCGAGGCAGGCGGATCATGAGTTCAGGAGTTTGAGACCAGCCTGAAAAACATGATGAAAACCCATCTCTACTAAAAATACCAAAAATTAGCTGGGTGTGGTGGCAGGCACCTGTAATCCCAGCTACTCGAGAGGCTGAAGGGGGAGAATCACTTGAACCTGAGAGGCGGAGATTGCAGTGAGCAGAGATCGTGCCATTGCACTCCAGCCTGGATGACCGAGTGAGACTATGTCTCACAAATTAAAAAAAAAATAGATTATTCAAACTTGGTTTTTATAATATGTATCTACACATGTGTGTCTGGGTCATGAAATAAATAGTGTTTCTTTACTGGGTCATTATTTAAATAAAAGTTTGAAAAACACTGTTTTCAGTGTCTTGAATATGCAATTGCAACTCAGATTTTCAATGTATTTTAACTCTAATGTGTTCATTTTCAACTTGTGATTTGGCATTTTCATAGGGCATCAACCCTTCAAACGAGATGTATCACCTATAGAAAGAAAAGAGCAGCTTTGCATAATGAAGACAGCAACTCAAAGACAGAGAAATTCAGGTACAAACCAAACAGTTGTGAGTTATAGTTAACTGTCCATCTGCTTTGCTTCTCCCCAGCCTTGTTGCCATCACCTGGCCCAAATTGCCAAATCTCTTTCCTGGATTATTGCAACATCCTTTGTACTGCTTTCTCTGCTCCCACCCCTCTCCTCTTACAGTCTTCTCTAAGTGGCAGCCAAAGTGAGTTTTTGTTACTTTATGTCAGACTATGTTGTTCTGCTCAAAATTCTCTGTGACTTACTTTACTTAGGGTAAAATCCACTTAATATAGCTGACAGAGTCCTACATGGTCTGCTCTTCATTTTCTACTACCTCTCTGAATATATCTCCTGTACTCTCTTTCTGTGAATTCCAGCCACATTTTCTTCCCTCTTGCTTTTCAGACCTATCAAAGATGTTTCTGCCTCACAACCCTGTATGTGTTCTTTTCTCTGCCTGTAATAATCTTTCATCTATAATCCTCCTGTTCCCTTCTTCAGTTCTTTGCTCAGTTTATCATAAGAAAGCCCTCCTCTGACCACCACCCTATTAAAAACAGTCTTCCCCGTTACTCTCTGTGTACTGCCGTATATTGTGTGCCGATCATCCCCTCATATATGTTTTTTTTTTTTTTTTCCACTGATCATGCCTTCATATATGTTTTTGTTCAGTGACTTATCACCTATGTCTTCTTGCTGGAGTGTAATCTCAAGGAGTGAAGGAATTTTATCTCTTTGTTGTTGTCTCCTCAGTGCTTAGAATAGTCCTGGTGCATGGCAGACACTATAAATATTAGTTGAATAAATAAATGAGTTAATGGATATGGAAATCTGTCTTCCATGGAAATAAGAGGAGGTTAACAAATCAGAATAAATAAGGGATATTGCAAAATATTTTCTGTCTTCCAATGAATTCCTAACCTCATTCTAATTTGTGTGTGTGTGTGTGTGTGTGTGTGTGTGTGTGTGTGTGTTGGCATGTGTTTGCCTGTCTATAAAAGTTGGCCCATATCTTAGGAAGCCTATAGTATCATAGTTGTAACCAAACTGAGTAACATGCTTTCCTTATGACTTTCTTTGAGCATTTGTAGCAGAGCATATTCATTTCGGGATGGAGTATTTTAAAATAAGGAGTTATATTTCTGTTTCTTAGGTATTTACTCATAGAAGGGAATAAACTTCTATTTCCTTATCCATTCTATCAGAAAAGAAAAAGTAAAAATAAAAGCTAACTCATGAGCATTAGCCTTTCCCTTAAAAAGTTTGCCCAGTGGCATCCCATTTGCTTCTTCCAAAGTCCTCATTTATAAAAATAAATGGATCTTACAGTGTTCTCTCTCAAACATTATGTTGTTTAGGCGTATGTATGACGTTAGAAGGCATTTTATGTAGTGATACCATTACTGCTTGTGATTATTCTGTTACTTCGTCTGTTTTTCTAAATAGCGCAAGCTATCAAATTTATTTCACAGTTGACTAATAGACCGCTTTGTCAATTTGGAAAACATTCTTGTTAAAGGCAAATGTATCTACAGAAACTTTCCATACCTTGCTTTCAAAGAGACAGCATTCTTTGCTAGCCTTCCAATTTTGACTCTTAAATAGTGCAAAATCCTTAGGAGGATCCAGTACATAGGTCTTCATGCTTTTCTTTTGCCCCAAGTGATTATCACTTCTGATTTTTCGCTTCAGCAATAACTTACTTGGTGTACTCCTACCTCAGGTACAGCTTTTCAACTTTGCAGCAAAACTGTACTTTCCAGTGCTTTTTATATTTCAGATACTTTACTTGTAAAAGTTGTTTTGTTCTATGACCTGGCTCAAACTTAAACTTGGATTTGGAGTTAGAAGAAATGTCAGAAATCAAACAGGGATTCATATATGCATGCATTCCTTAAGTGACTGTTAATAACTGCCAGTCAGTAACTTCTGGGTTGGGGTTGTAAACTCTGAGCACTACAAAATGTTTTTTCTTACTGATACCACATTATAGTAGGAAAGACATGGAATTAAAAAATATATATTTAGACAGCATGTCAGTAGTTGTGTTTTTAAATGGGTTTCATTAGTGCTTAGCAGTAGGGAACTTGGTGGACCATCTCTTGGTTTCTGTCAGTATGTAAACCAGAAACTTCAAATGTGTTGAAAAAGATGAGCAGAACTATCCCGAGGCTCATTAAAATCTTTTACTGTGTCCTCAGTGTGAAATCTTAAATCTTTGAATGAAAAATTCAGTTTATCTCTGAACTCTTTGACCTTACAGGAGAGAATAATCAAAGTATGTTAATGACTGTTCAAGACAGAGAGTCAGAAGAAGAGCTTTCTTGCTGGCAAATCTGGCAACAAATTTCAAGTGACTTAACCAGGTGTCAAGACCTCATGATCAACAATTCTCAGTCTCACAAACAAGGTGATTTCCCTTGCCAGGTAGGGGCAGGACTGTCTATTCAAATTTCTGAAGATGAGAACTGTATAGTAAATAAAGCAGATGACCCCAGTGATACTGTGAATCCGGAGTTTCCTACTTTGAGAACCCAGGATTCTTGGAGGAAAATGTTCCTGACTGAGTCACAGAGATCGAACAGAGATCGGCAAATTTCCTTAAAAAATAAACTATGTCAACCTAAAGAGGGTGTTGACCCCATCAATTGGATTTCACATCATGATGGTCGTAGAGTACATGAAAGTGAAAAATCTTATAGACCCAGTGATCACAAAAAAGACAACATGAAGATTTTGACATTTGATCAGAATAGCATGATTCACACAGGACAGAAACCTTACCAGTGTAATGAGTGTAAAAAACCCTTCAGTGATCTCTCCAGCTTTGATCTTCATCAGCAGTTACAATCAGGAGAGAAGTCTCTTACATGTGTTGAGCATGGAAAGGGCTTCTGTTACAGCTCAGTTCTTCCTGTTCATCAGAAAGTACATGTGGGAGAAAAACTTAAGTGTGATGAGTGTGGTAAGGAATTCAGTCAAGGCTCAAATCTACAGACCCATCAGAAAGTCCACCTGATAGAGAAACCATACAAATGTAAGCAATGTGGGAAAGGCTTCAGTCGTAGATCAGCACTTAATGTTCATTGTAAGATCCACACAGGAGAGAAACCTTACAGTTGTGAGGAGTGTGGGAGGGCCTTCAGTCAGGCTTCTCATCTTCAGGACCATCAGAGACTCCACACTGGGGAGAAACCATTCAAATGTGATGCATGTGGTAAGAGCTTCAGTCGGAATTCACATCTTCAGTCCCATCAAAGAGTTCATACAGGAGAGAAACCATACAAATGTGAGGAGTGTGGGAAGGGGTTCATTTGTAGCTCAAATCTTTACATTCATCAGAGAGTCCACACAGGAGAAAAACCCTATAAATGTGAGGAATGTGGTAAAGGCTTTAGTCGGCCTTCAAGTCTTCAGGCCCATCAGGGAGTCCACACTGGAGAGAAGTCTTACATATGTACTGTATGTGGGAAAGGCTTTACTCTGAGTTCAAATCTTCAAGCCCATCAGAGAGTCCACACTGGAGAGAAGCCATACAAATGTGAGGAGTGTGGAAAGAGCTTCAGGAGAAACTCCCATTATCAAGTTCATCTAGTGGTTCACACAGGAGAGAAACCCTATAAATGTGAGATATGTGGGAAGGGCTTCAGTCAAAGTTCATATCTTCAAATCCATCAGAAGGCCCACAGTGTAGAGAAACCTTTTAAGTGTGAGGAGTGTGGGCAGGGTTTCAATCAGAGCTCACGACTTCAAATTCACCAGCTGATCCATACGGGTGAGAAACCATACAAATGTGAAGAATGTGGCAAGGGATTCAGTCGTAGAGCAGATCTTAAAATTCATTGTAGGATACACACAGGAGAGAAACCATATAACTGTGAGGAGTGTGGGAAGGTCTTCAGACAGGCTTCAAATCTTTTGGCCCATCAGAGAGTTCATAGTGGAGAAAAACCATTCAAATGTGAAGAATGTGGGAAGAGTTTTGGTCGGAGTGCACATCTTCAAGCCCATCAAAAAGTCCACAATGGAGAAAAACCATACAAATGTGATGAGTGTGGGAAGGGCTTCAAGTGGAGCTTGAACCTTGACATGCATCAGAGGGTGCACACAGGAGAAAAACCATATAAATGTGGGGAGTGTGGTAAGTACTTCAGTCAGGCCTCAAGTCTTCAGCTTCATCAGAGTGTCCACACAGGAGAGAAACCATACAAATGTGATGTGTGTGGTAAAGTCTTCAGTCGGTCTTCACAATTACAATCTCATCAGAGAGTTCACACTGGGGAGAAACCTTATAAATGTGACATATGTGGTAAGAGCTTCAGTTGGAGATCAAATCTTACAATTCATCACAGAATCCATGTTGGTGATAAATCCTATAAAAATAACAGAGGTGGTAAGAATATCAGAGAATCCACACAGGAAAAAATTCTATAAAATGATTATTTTTGAAGACTTGTGTCATTTGAATTCTTCCAACTGTGAAGTCTCAAAAAATTATATTTGAAGTCAGTGTTTCAGCCATAGCTCCTCATGTCCCAGTGGTCCAATAAAACAGTCTTTATAATTAGCATAGCAAGGACTTCTTTGGTCAAAACCTTGACCTTTATAAAATGGTACTTAGAAGAGGGGGTGATAGACTAAGATATTTCTCAGGCCTTTTACAAAAATACCACAGTGGACATGCCAAAATTAAGTGTCTACTACAATGTTAACTCCATAAAGGCAGAGACTTGTTCACTACAGAGTCTACATAATCTTAGCGTTGCTGTGTACTTCACGGGTTCTCAATATTTGTTAATAAGAAACATTTTTGAAAGTTATGTTGAGATCACCTCCAGAATATCATAAATTTGTAAACAGGAAACCTGAAGGTAGCCTTAATAAGATTAATTCAGGGAGACAGAATTGAAATGTAGAAAACCACTCAATACTGAATTCTGTTAATTTGGCATTATCTTGTGATTAGATCCTGTCCTCACCTAGCCTCTAAAGTTGGGTCCTATCTTCCCAGACCTTGTCTAGTTTTCTACTGGTTTTATACAATATAGATTCAATTATCTTTTGTAACAATTTTGTTCATTTTGTAATAAGTGGACACTGCATACTACACTTATTTTTTCAACACTTAAAGTAAGGGTTTAAGTGTCGGTTGCTAATGACAAACATTTTTTAGTAGATGTTGAATTGGTCATTGGTTTTTATATTCACATTTTCATTCAGGCTTCAACATGATTGCCTTCTAAAGGCTGTAGCATTACTTTCGTCAGAACTTAGTTTGAGGCTATTGCAGATTTCTTTTGTCAACTTCTCTCCCCCATATTCTGAGATAAAGGACAAAAAAGTTGCTAAAATTGATAAAGTTCATCAAAAATCGATTTTTGGAGCATGGCTGGCTTTCACACTTTTCCCTAATGGTGACAGTGAAAAAATGCTTTTGGAAGAGAAGTTAATATGTATCAGAATATAGAATGTGCATCTCTTTTTTTTTTTTTTCTGGAATTCATAGAATGGGAATTTTTGATTAGGAGATTCAAATAGAAAAGGTGAGTGGCACATCAGTGTTGCTGAATTTTGTAAAAATAGAAATAATTTTTATATGCTACAGTAAAAAGGATCCTTGAAAATGATGGGCAAATTTTATGACAAGAGTATAACAGTTTAAGAATATCACTGTGCTGGGAGCGCCTTTTTTTTTTTTTTTTTTT
>NW_016107611.1:771490-776685 GCF_001604975.1 Cebus imitator
ACGCGCCACCATGCCCAGCTAATTTTTTGTAGTTTTAGTAGAGACGGGGGTTTCACCATGTTGACCAGGATGGTCTCAATCTCTTGACCTTGTGATCCACCCGCCTCGGCCTCCCAAAGTGCTGGGATTACAGGCTTGAGCCACCGCGCCCGGCCATGAGCATCAATTTTATAGTAAAATACTATTATTTTACAATAACATAGTAAAAAATAATTTGAAAAATTACTAGAACATAATAATCCCTTACGGATAAGAAATCTTGTGTCATCATATAGAATATGAGGCTAAAATGAAATCTGGAAATCAGTTATAAAAACTTGTTCAAAGATACAGATGCATTTGGTAAGTGTGAATATATATTTGCAGTGAATGCATTTGAAGCTTTTTAGGTACAAATCCATGCAGTCAATATGGTTTTAATGTAATTCCAGTTGTAGGAATGCTTCTTAGATCTTGACAGATTTACTCACTGGCTGAATGGATGGATAACCTAGGGCACTGGCTTGTCTTTTCAAGTGCTTGATCTGATTGGGGGAAGTGGCTGGGCCTTTCTAGACATTGTACAGCAGCTGTGGAAAAAATGATTAATACAAAAATTTACAAAGAGGCCAGGTGCGGTTGCTTGCGCCTGTAATCCCAGCACTTTGGGAGGCCGAGGCAGACGTTACCACCTGAGGTCAGGAGTTCGAGACCAGTCTGGCCAAAATGGTGAAACCCCATCTGTATTTTTAAAAATTACAAAAACTAGCCCAGCAAGGTGATGGGTGCCTGTGATCCCATCTACTTGGGAGGCTGAGGTAGAAGAATCATGAACCCAGAAAGTGGAGGTTGCATTGAGCTGAGCTCGTGCCACTCCATTCCAGACTGGGTGACAAGATGAGGGCAAATTCTGAAGATACAGAGTGGAAATACATACTTTTTGAGGTAAAATTTAATAAAGATTCCCTGAGGAAAAGATATACATAGGGAGAGAACAGCATGATGCCAGTGAAAAACCGTGGGAACAGGCAATTAAGCAGGATTGAATAATAGTTGTTTCTTAGGCATTTCTGTGACATTTAAAGCTTATTTGGTTAAAGGCTTTACTCAGCAAGTGATAGGACCTCTGAGGTCAGAGATTTCTGTGAGATTTCCACAATTTTCCCTATTTGGGTTACAATTCCTGTTGTTTCTGTCTACACCTTCACATGCTAAGTAGGTAAAGTCCATGGTACCTCAAATCGTGTTAAATGTCAGAAATCCTGGGTCTTTGATGTTTAGCTTGCTCTTCGATATCAGGATAGCTCACCAACTCTCAAAGTAATTTGCAGTTTAGTGGATTAATCCAGGGCTGGAAAAACTACCTCCTGTGGGCTGAATCTAGCTCACTGCCTTAAAGGTTTATTAGAATACAGCAATGCCTATATTTTAATGTATTATCTATGCTTTCTTGCTGCAGTGTCAGAATTTAATAGTTGTGACCAAAACTATGGCCCACAAAATCTAAAATATGTACTTTATGGCCCTTTACAGAAAAAAATTTACCAACCCTTACGTTAAACCAGAATGATTTATCTCACGTAATGTAAAAGACCACAGGTAGAGCAGGACTTAGACCTGCTTCAGTCAGGATTCCAAAATGATTTTCTTTTGATTCTCATATCTGCCCTTCTGGTTAACCGTGGGTCGTTAGGTTCAAGATGGGGCTAGCAACCAGGGAGCAGTGCTGTTTCATTTGTAGTGTTTGGTAGTTTACTACTCACAGTGTTTATGGCTCCTCTGGCCTTGATTCTCATCTGCAGTCAAGATTAGACTGCTAGTTGTGTATCCTGTTCTTTTCCCCTTTGTGAGGTATTAAGTTTCAACTCAGCCAGGTGCAGTGGCTCACACCTGCAATCCCAGCCCTTTGGGAGGCCTAACTGGGAGGATCTCTTGAGCCCAGGAGTTCAAGACTAGCCTGGGCAACATAGTGAGACCCTGTATCTATAAAAAAATTTTTTTTTAAGTTAGCTAGCCATGGAGGTACACATGTGTGGTCCTAGCTACTCAGGAAGCTGAGGTGGAAGGAGCACTTGAGCCCGGGAGGTCAAGGCTGCAGTGAGCCATGATCTCAACATGATATCAGTGGCTGAATAACAACACATTGAATTCACAACTTTTAGAGTCTCTCATGTTGCAAGGAACCAATGGGAAGGAATGGGATCCTGAAAATTTTGAATGGGAACAAAGGAGCAGATTCTAACAAAGTTGAGGACTTAACTCAATCTACCTGAGCCTCTCTTCCTGTTAGAAGGAGCCCTTCCAGCCGGGCGCGGTGGCTCAAGCCTGTAATCCCAGCACTGTGGGAGGCCGAGGCGGGTGGGTCACGAGGTCAAGAGATCGAGACCATCCTGGTCAACATGGTGAAACCCCGCCTCTACTAAAAATACAAAAAATTAGCTGGGCATGGTGGCGCGTGCCTGTAATCTCAGCGACTCAGGAGGCTGAGGCAGGAGAATTGCCTGAACCCAGGAGGCGGAGGTTGCGGTGAGCCGAGATCGCGCCATTGCACTCCAGCCTGGGTAACAAGAGGGAAACTCCGTCTCAAAAAAAAAAAAAAAGAAGGAGCCCTTCCTCCTCTCTCTGAGGTCAGTCTCCCTTGCCTGAAGAGCCTGTGATGACCTTCCCTGAGATGATTTCCTTGCAAAAGACTAGATTCTCAAGACTTGCCTCCACTACCTCTCATTTTTCTAGACCAGTAATGAAACTCAGGTCCTTACAGACAATGGGGGGAGTCATCAAGTAGAAAATATGACCATGAGGCGATATATAGTTAAAATAAGGATTTTTGTAATTTATAGCAATAGAAACCTGAGAAATATATATGGTTGTAGATCTTATAGGTATTGAATCAGGTGGAAATAATATGATGGATTAGGCTGGATTTGCTGATATGGATGCAGTGAACAGTGATTCCAGACCCACTGTTAGCTTGAGCACCTGGGAATGCTTTCAACGGTTTTCTCAGTTGTGTGAAACCCGGATGCAAAAACGTTAGCCTACCCTAAAGTAAAAATGCCAGAACTTTGTAAGTAGGCTATAGAATTTCTTGATCTTGGCACAGCTGACATTTCTTAGGGGATGTTCTATGCATTATAGGATGTTTAGCAGTATCCTTGGCCTCTAGCTACTAGGTGCGTACGTGCACACACACCCCTCAGTCAAGCAAAAATGTTTCCAGACACTGCCAGATATCAGTGGTCAGGGGGAGGGTGGGAGTTGGAAATTGTCCCCAACTGAGAACCAGTGTTATAGAACATATACAGAGACATAGAAATACAGAATGCTGGAGTGGATTTATGTAAAACCTTATTCAACCCCTATTGTGCTCTGGGAAGATTCTGAAGATACTCTTTGCCAAAGACTTGAGAATTCATTGGTGAAAGGAGCATTGGCAGATTTGGAGACCTCTGTATTAACTCTTCTCTGCAGATCAGGGATGAGAGAGGAAAATTGTGACATTAAAATGGGCTTTAAAAAAAATTCAGTGAGGGTGATGGGATCCTGGAGCATCAGGGGTCAAATGGAGGCACTTCATTGGTAGGGACAAAATGAGCGTGTTTATAATAATGATCAGCAAAGCCAAAGGGATTATCAGATCTTTGCATTTGCTCATAGATTGTGGGGTCAATTTGGGTGAAACAGATCAGAAACCTACTGAATTCCAGCTTGATTTGAATAAGTGGAAAAACTCTGGGTCTGGTAAATCAACATGAGGGAGAATTGTGGGCTCTCAGGCAATTCCATAATGTGAGTGAGTTCTTATTCCCATAACACCTTGAAGCATAGGTCAAGTCCCCTTGAGAAAGTACGCTGATATGCTGCCTAAACTGATTTATACTACCATAAATCATCCTGCACTTTCCCAAAGTGACTTGCAGCCATATTTAATGGTAGCTGTGATTTAGGTAATTGAAAACAACCTGAATATGGAGGGGTTACTGGTCA
Organism: Cebus imitator; assembly: GCF_001604975.1. Lineage (NCBI taxonomy): Eukaryota > Metazoa > Chordata > Mammalia > Primates > Cebidae > Cebus > Cebus imitator. Next base: position 775,457 of record NW_016107611.1, read on the forward strand.
CTAGAGCTGAATTGACATTAACTCTGAGAATCCTAAAATGTCACTGTAGCCCACCAGGTAGCAGAAGGGCTTATAGAGGACTAATAATTAATGGATGTTTTTGCTCAGGCCCATTTGTGCTGTCTGAATGGATCCCTGAACTCATCCTCTGATTATTTCCCACGTTCTAGAATGCAAAGTTGCAACAGCTGCATTCAATAGCTGACAGAATCCTCATACTGAATGTTACCTGATCCATGGAAAGAGGACTATTTTGATAAGGACAAACACTATAAATGCACCCAAAAATGGTAACCTAAAAGCAAAACCACATTCTTAGAGGAATTGCAGGGGTTAGTCCACTAGCAGTATCTTGAAAGTTGCAAGAGTTATGGAAGTCTTGGTTTCATGTGTTTCTCCCGTCTCAGCCTGCCAAGTGGCTGGCATTACAGGCACAAGTCACCATGCCTGGTCCCAGTGGCTTTATTGGCCACTAAAAATCAGTTTATTTACCAAAGATTTACCCAAGTCATGTAAACTTAAAAAAATTTGGGTTAACTACTATTTTTCTGATAAATTACTTAAGTGCCTAATTTTTCTTTAAGTTAATTAAGTAGAGCTCTTTCATATATTTTGGTAGAAAATATTATATACATATATAGACACAGGAACATGCAGACAATGTAAAATATATTTTCCCTTTAAAATTTTAGTCATGATACATTAAAACAATAATATAATGTGCCTATCATTTAGAAAGTTTATTTTTGCTTTTGGAAGGTGTTCCGAAACAAGCAGGAAAAACAAAAGAGCCAAATCATTTACAGTTGCAAGTAACCAGACTGTCATGAAACCAAATGAAGAGTGCTCACAAAAATGTTAAGCCAGGCTTGCAGAGCAAACAAAATATAAAACCAGGTTTGCAGAAAAACCAAAGCAATTCACCAGAAAATATATGCCACACAGAACATAAGTTCTGTAGGAACCACAGTACTGTCTAAAAGAACAGTTGGGCTTGGTGTAAGAAGAGGCTTTCTGGCCTAGCACGGTGGCTCACGCCTGTAATCCCAGCACTTTGGGAGGACGAGGTGGGTGGATCATGAGGTCAAGAGATCAAGACCATCCTGGCCAACACGGTGAAACCCCGTCTCTACTAAAAATACAAAACATTAGCTGGGCATGGTGGCACGTGCCTGTAATCCCAGCTACTCAGGAGGCTGAGGCAGGAGAATTGCCTGAACCCAGGAGGC
>NW_016107611.1:777665-781227 GCF_001604975.1 Cebus imitator
TTTCTTTCTTTCTTTTCTTTCTTTCTTCTTTTTTTTCTTTCTTCTTTCTTTCTTTTCTTTTTTTGAGACAGAGTCTCACTCTGTCGCCCCAGACTAGAGTGCAATGGCACACTCTCCACTCACCACAACCTCCGCCTCCCGGGAGAACCTTCTTTTCATGACCTTCCCTGGCTCCATTTGTCCTGCTGCAGTGACACCAGTCTTTTAGTTCATACATTTGACTTCATGAGGAGTTTGCTATAATCAGTTGAATGAATAAGAAACGTGGACCTGGTTTATAGGTAATTCTGCATAATATGCTAGCATCAACTAAAACTGAACAGCTGGCACACTACAGCCTCATACTATGGTGGCCCCAAAGGAGAGTGGTAAAGGAAAATATTCCCATTTGTCAGAATTTTGAGCAGTGTACCTCATAGTTTTTTTCCCAGAAGGAAGGATGCCAAGGGTACTAACAGTTTTGCTGGTTGGTCATGGACTTTCATGGACTTCAGAGAAGCATGATTGATAATTGGTGACAAAGCAAATTGACAATGAGGTATGTGAGTGGACTACTTTTAATGAGCAGAATATAAATTACTTGTGACCTATTTAATTGTCAGTAATGAGCAACCTTACCAGAGGAGGAGCTTAATAATCAGGTGATCAAGATTGTACATTCTGTGAATGTTCTTTAAGCTTTTTCTTTAACCAATCTTGTCCTTTCCCAGTGGGTGCAGGGACAGTGTAGTCACAGTGGAAGAAATGGAGCTTATTAGTTCCATATTGCAAAATTCCACTCACTAAATCCAATCTGGCTACAACCACATTTGTATGGCCAATCTGTCAAAAGTATGGACTAACACCGGACCCCAGATAGGCACTGTTCTTCAAAGGGGACTACTAACCTCCTGCCGGAATTCAATTACGCCAGACCACTTTCATCATGGAGGAGACAGCACTTTATTTTTAATGGAAAAGACAGTTACTCTAGATATGAATTTGCCTTTCCTGCTTCAATGCTTCTGATAAAAGCATCACCTGTGGACTTAACAGAATGTTTAATTCTCTGCCATGTAATTCCACCCAGCATTGCTTGTGACCAGGGTAGTCATTTTACAAAAAATGAATTGTGTTCATTGGGCTCATATTCATAGAAATCACTAAACTTACCATGATTCCTGTTAATAGTGCTGGTCGCGGGACATACCTCAGTTCTCAGAATTCCTACCATCTCTGATTTGTCTTCTCATGTTTGTATACCTAATTCCTACTTTAAAATGTCCTTATCCCTAAAATCCTAGTGTTTCAGCTTTCCTGATTGAATCTTTTCTGCTCCTTTTCAGACACTATCCCTCTCTCTCAACTATATCACTTTCCTAACTTCTATCACCATTGGCTACTTTTCCTTTTGTATATCTTTATATACATAAAATCATATTTTATATATCCTTTTGTGTCTCCATGGTTTTGCTCAAGATTATGTTTGTGAGATTGAACTCTGCTGCTGTTTTATAGCAGCTGTTTACTTATTTTGTTACTGTAGAGCAAGTGTAGGCACACTAGATCCCATGGATAAAATCTTGTATATATTTTGGGGTGTGTGTGTGTGTGTGTGTGTGTGTGTGTGTATTTCTGCTTGCTGGAAGTAGAATTTCTGCGTCATGGCAAATGCATAATTTTAACTCAGCAGATACTGTGAAACATTTTCCAAAGTGATTATACCAATTTACACTCTTACAAGGACTGTCGTAGAGTTCCATCTGTTCCATGTCCTTGCCAATGCTTGGTGGTGTCAGACTTAAAATTTTTTTTTTTTAATTTGTCATTTTAATTTTTTTAAAAAAGCAGAGCAGAATGCTGGTTACCAGGCGCTGGGGTAGAGGGATTGGGACATATTCGTCCAAAGATATAACATTTCAGTTAGGAGTAATTTTTAAAAAATTAGTCATTCTGGTGTGTAGATAGTGTTGTCTCATTGAGGGTTTAATTTATACTGCTTTGATGACTAAGGAAGTTGAGCAGAGCATGTATCTGAAACCTTGTTGTACATTTGTATATTTTTCTTTGCATAGTGCTTATTCAAGTGATTTGTTGAGTTGTCTATTTGGTTGTCAGTTTTACTTTGTATTTATAGGATTTCTTTATATTCTGCTTACAAGCCTTTTGACATATGTGTATATTGTGATTACCTTTTCAACTGTGGCCAGGATTTTCACTTTTCTTATGGTACATTTGTTGAACAACCATTCTCATTTTAAGTTTTTCAATGTTATTTTTCAGTTGGTGCTTTAAAAAATCTTTGCCAACATTAGAGAAGGTCTCAAAGATATTTTAGTTGCTTTTAAAAAAAATCTTTAAAGATTCACATTCCATCTCATATTGATATTTACATATGGGATGTGCTAAAGGTCAAGATAATTTTTTCAGGTGAAGAATATACAAAGGACCTATCCTAACTTCTTAAGAGATTTCTCCATTTTAGTTATTATCTTTGTCAAATATCAAATGACTAGATATATGTAAATCTTTTTCTGGACTTTCTATTATCTTCCATTATTCTGTTTGTATTTGCATATATGCCACACTGCTTTAATTACTACAAATACATAAAAAGTCTTGATGTCTTATAGTATAAACCCACCTCTTTCTATTTTCTTTTGATGTTTTTGTTATTCTTGACTGTTGCTTTTCTTTACAAATTTTAGACTCAGCTTGCTAGTTTTCACCAAAAAACTGCTGAGAATTTTATTAAATATATAATTATTCAAAGCATCACTGATAGCTTTACAACACAGAGTTTTCCAGGATAGAATAGCACCACATATTTTAATTTTCATTGAAGTATAAATATATGTAGGAAATGTATATGCCATATGTGTCATGATTGTTTAATTTTCAACATGCTCAAAATACCAGCATCTGTATCAAGAAACAGCACATAACCAGCATGTGTTAGCCATGGAAATGTACTTCACAAATATTTTGATGCAGGTAACCAAAGACCCCTATTGTTGTGTTTTAAGGCCAATCCTGTGTTTGCATCAAGGCCAGATTTTCTGAGGGATGCTGCTCCCAGTCAATGCCTGAGAGCAGTAAGGATTCTAACGTAGGCCCATTCAGGGGAGACATGGATCTTCTCTGTGGGGTAGATAAGATTGTGAATACCTGACTTTAATGGATTTGTCTTTAATGTAACTTGTCTTTGTTTTTTCTTTTGAGATGAAGTCTCACTCTGTCACACAGGCTGGAGTGCAGTGGCATGATCTCGGCTTACTGCAACCTCCGCCTCCTGAGTTCAAAGGATTCTCCTGCCTCAGCCTCCTGAGTAGCTGGGATTAGAGGTGTGTGTCACCACACCCAGCTAATCTTTGTATTTTTAGTAGAGATGGGGTTTCACTATGTTGGCCAGGTTGGTCTTGAACCCCTGTCCTCAGTTGATCCACCTGCCTCAGTCTCCCTAAGTGCTGGGGTTACAGGTGTTAAGTCACTGTACCTGGCCAAATGTAACTACTTTTCTTAGGCTGCATGGAAGTCCAGATGATTTTATCCAATCTTCCTTCCTTTTTTTTTTTTTTTTTTT
>NW_016107611.1:781680-788123 GCF_001604975.1 Cebus imitator
TCAGCCTCCCAAAGTGCTGGGATTACAGGCGTGAGCCACCGCGCCCGGCTGTAATTTTTTTTTAGAGATAGAGTCTCACTTTGTTGCCAAGTCTTCCTTTTGTCCTTTACCCAGTGTTAGATTTACATTGTGGTCTGGCAGTTAGTTCTTCCAGCTCCTCTCCTGTTTTCTCTCACAGTCATTTGCCCTAATAAACAAGTAATTCTGAATTTGCATTTTTTTCTAAGAGGACCTGCATTAGCACATCACCCTAAAAACTTTGCTTATGCCAAATTCAATTTAAGGATGTTTATTCAATGTGAGACACAGATATGAATATTAAAATCGAGTACAGATGCCAAGACAATTCAATGAAAAAAGAACTGTCTGTTTAACAAATGATGAATGGTGCTAAGAAAACTGGAAAAGAGTGAAGTTGGACCCCCTACTTTACACCATATACAAAAGTATCAAGTAGAAGGTATTTCTATGTCTCAAATTCATAAGGTATTAATATTCGTTGTATATAATCCAAGTGAACAAGGAAAATATAGCACCTGTAAGAGAAGAAAATGGCATAGTTTACAGAAGAGGCTATCAAGCATTTTGAAGAAATGCTCAAACCTATTAGAAATCAGAGAAATTTAATTATGACAGTGAAATATCGGTATGTGTTTAATGGAATGGCAAGACTTAGAATGATTGATCATGGCAAATGATGGTATGGAAATGAGTGGTTACACAACAAACTTTATTCCGTGCTTTTGAGAATATGGAATGGTTCAACCATTCAGGAGAGCAATATAGCTATCAATATTATTTGTAAATGTGTAAGTATATGACTCTGCTATGAACCAGCAACTACAATTACCAATATGTGTCCTAAATAAATTTTCATAAATGTCTATGAAGATGTATAGTGATGTTCCTAGCATTGTTATTGCCAATGGCAATCTAGGTGTCTGTCATGGAATAATAAACAGATAAAATATTTTGGGTGTAGACGATTAGTTCTATAAAATAGGTTAGCATATACTGGAAACATGGATGAACATACTGCTGAGTTTTAAAAGTCTTAAAAATTTAGTTCTGGCAGGGCATGGTGGCTCACACCTGTAATCCCAGCCCTTTGGGGGCCGAGGCAGGCTGATCATGGGGTCAAGAGATCGAGACCATCCTGGCCAACACGGTGAAACCCATCTCTACTAAAAATACAAAAAAATTAGCTGGGCGTGGTGGCACGCGCCTGTGGTCCCAGCAACTCCGGAGACTGAGGCAGGAGAATTGCTTGAACCCAGGAGACAGAGATTGCAGTGAGCCGACATTGCACCACTGCACTCCAGCCTGGTGACAGAGCAAGACTCCATCTCAAAACAAATAAAATTTAGTTTTATGACCTAACATCATTTACATAAACCAAAAATGTGCATACACAACCACATCACATGCATTTTGCACAAAACACACACAAAGTGGAACACAACAAACAAAATATGGGGCTGGGGGAGGACATGAAAGTTAACATTTTGTTAATTGTTGTCTATGTTTATTTTAAAGTAGGAATTTATATTTTTTAAATGTTTCATTATAATGTTCCTCATAATGTTTTCTAAATATTTTTAGTGATGTTCCCTTTTACTTCTGAAATTGGTAATATGTAATTTCTGTCTTTTTTGTTTACTGTCCCTGAACTTTGTCAATTTTATTGTATTTATAGAATGATTTTTTTTGCTTTTTAAGATCCATTCGATTTCGTTTTCTGTTTCACAAATTTCCTCTTTATCTTTTCTTTCTGTCTGGTTTGGTATTTGTTTATTAAATTCCTGAGATGAATGTTTTTATTTTTATTTTTTTGTTCAGCTTACCTTGTGTTTTAGAACAGATGCTCTTCAGCTTACAATGGGCTTACATTCTGAGGAGCTTACTCACTGTAAGTTGAAAGTGCCCCAAGTCAAAAATGCATTTAATACACCTAATCTACCAAACATCACAGCTTAGGCTAGCCTACCTTAAAGGTGCTCACCATATTTACATTAGCCCCCAGCTGGGCGAGGTTTTTTTGTTTTTTGAAAGGGAGTCTCACTCTGTTGCTGAGGCTCGAGTCCAATGGTGCGATCTTGGCTCACTGAAACTGCCGCCTTGCAGGTTCAGGCGATTCTCCTGCCTCAGCCTCCAGAGTAGCCGGGACTACAGGTGCCTGCCATCATGTCCAGCTAATTTTTGTATTTTTAGTAGAGACAGTTTCGTCATGTTGGCCAGGCTGATCTCAAACTCCTGACCTCAGGTGATCCAAGGGCAAAGTTATCTGACAAAAAGAAGCCTATTTCATAATAAAGTGTTGAATATCTCATACAATTTATTGAAGAGATGTTGAAAAGGAAAAACAGAAGGGTTGTATGGGTATTGTACTCAGTGTGTATTGCTTTGGCACCATCCTGAAGTCGAAAAATCTTAAGTGAAACATTGTTAATCCTAGGACCTTCTGTATATGACTCCAAGGCTTTCTGTTTCCTTCTAATTATGTATTAAAAGCTCCCCTGTTTATCAGTGTTTCTTTTCTTATGAGTCTGTCAATCAATTTTTCTTTATAAATTTGCTTTATATTATGTAAGGCTATTATTGTTGATAGAAAATTTTCATTATTATGAAGTGTTTCTTTGTATATCTTTTTATTTTACTCATTTATTTATTTATTTTTTTGAGATGGAGTCTTGCTCTATCTCCCAGGCTAGAGTGCAATGGCCTGGTCTCGGCTCCCTGCAAACTCTGCCTTCCAGGTTCAAGCGATTATCCTGCCTCAGCCTCCCAAGTAGCTGGGATTACAGGTGCCTACCACCATGCCCAGCTAATTTTTGTATTTTTAGTAGAAACGGGAGTTTCTACTAAAAATGCTGGCCAGGCTGGTCTCGAACTCCTGACTTCGTGACCCGCCCGCTTTGGCTTCCAAAGGTCTGGGATTACAGGCTTGAGCCACTGCCCCAGCCTTTCTTTGTATATCTTAAAGTGTTATTTTCTTCAAGGATTATTGTACATTGTCCAATATTATTTTAAAATTAGAGAAAGAATATGAGGCCTAGGATGACAGTCTCTTTCTCGAGTAGAATATTTTTATTTGTTTTTGTCAGGTACCTGCAAACACTAAGAAAAAAGGTTTACTATTTTCAGGTAAGAATGTGATTTCAAGTTTGGCTTCAGACCCCTACTGAAGACGATCTATTTGCCTTTTATCTTTACTCCTGTAGTGCAGCTCTTCGGGTTTTACTAGGTACCCTTCTCCTCCCGAACCCCAACTTCTTCCCCGAGGCCCTTGAATAACAGAATCGGTAGGTACCACTAAGACAATCACTAACACTCTAAAATTGCAAAACTTGTCTAAGATTCCCTCTAGCTTTCTAGGATACCCGGAAGCTCAGGTTGCTCGGAAGTATACCCGCTGCAAGGGGCGGAACGATGGTCGTTCCCCCGCCCCCGTTCTCCGGCATTCTGGGAAGTGTAGTCAGGGATCCGCATAGCCTGGGGCACTTCCGCTTTTGGAACGCAGTCCTAGGGAATTGTGGGAAGTGGTCCGTGATTTCTCTTTAGTCGCTGGAAGGTTCTTTCGCTGGAGGGCTCAAGGAGATAGTGTTTGGATCCACGGAGACCCTCCAGGTTTTCTCAGCCTCGTCGGGGAGCAAGCGGGACCCTGGTCCTCGTCTCGAGGAGGGCCCGAGAAGCTGTTGCCAGTTGAGAGGATGGAGTTGGGAGCAGTTTGTGTTCTTTCCTCCCGGCTGAACCTCCGGTTTGAAGCGGTTCGTGCGTCCCGGGGTTGGGAGTGTCCTGGGCCGTTTGTCGCCTGGCTAGAGGATCTGGCGTTCCGCAGCCAGCCTCTCCCACCTGCTTGCCAGCTCTGCCACTCACTAGTGTTACAATGTTTTGAGAATTAATCTTTGTCCCGTTCTCATTTCTGAAGTAGAGAGTCAGTAGGAGTCTCTTATACTTTTATACGAATTATTCATTAAATGACCAGAATAGCCATATGCGGTAGGCACCCCTATATTCTATTTTAACAGAGAAAGAAACGAAGGTAATAGTCCTCTCTATACAACGTAGAAAAGAAAGCTGTCTTATTGCTGAATGAGGACAACCACTGTATAGTATTATAGATAATCTGAAGAAAAATATTGAGAAGTTCCACCCCATGTATAGTCAAGCAATTTTAAACTTTTTATACTATTCTCTTGTGGGATTTCAGAGACTGGAGAGACCGTTGAGGTTATGGAAGGAGTTTATTTTAGGTATACACTGGCCCAGCTGGTTCCCTGACGGGAACAAAATGGCTGAGCCCTTAACAAAGGCAGGGCTTGACCTTTTTTTTTTTTTTTTTTTTTTTTGAGACATAGTCTCACTCTGTCCCCAAGGCTGGAGTGCAGTGGTGCAATCTCGGCTCACTGCAACCTTTGCCTCCCAGGTTCAAGCAGTTCTCTGCCTCAGCCTACCGAGTAGCTGAGATTACAGGCTCCCGCCACCAAGCCCAGCTAAGTTTTTTGTATTTTTAGTAGAGACAGGGTTTCACCATCTTGGCCAGGCTGGTCTTGAACTACTGACCTCGTGATCCACCTGCCTCAGCCTCCCAAAGTGCTGGGATTACAGGCGTGAGCCACCGCGCCTGGCCGGTTTGATTTCTTCTACGTGAAGTACGCAGTGGCACTAAAACAAGTTTGCAGGTGTAGAACGAAGGCAATTCATTACATAATGATAGGCAACTAACTTAGGTTAACATATGACTGTTGCTATTCGACCCAGATGTTTGCTGTCTGCAGAGCTCAAGGATTTTATCACATGCCTTATCTATTGCCTTCTGCTACAGTGCGCAGAAGGCTGGAATCCTGCCTGATTGGGAATTTCTTACGACCTTCATTGTGTTACAGAAACTTACAGTTAGCTATAGAGACGAAGAATACAATAATTTATAAACTTCTTACAAAGCAGGATACAATCCCACAAGAGGGGGAAGGAGTCAGGGAAGTTTGCTTATAAAAGAAAACTTTAATTTCTGCCTTTCATTCCTGCATTTTTATTTGTTTTTCTGTAGCAGGACACGCCACAGACAAAACCTCTTGGACACCAGGTTTGTGAAGGAAGTGGCTTTTTATTCAGCTGGGAGTCTCAGCAGACTTGCATCTCAAGAACTAGGCTCCCTGGCTAGAAAATCCTGGCCTCTTTGAAAGCCTCACAATCTTAGAGGCTACATGTGAGAGGGTCGTGATCAATGAGGTAAGCAAGGGATATGTGACTTAGGTGGGGGTCTAATCGTGATTAAGCAAGAACAATGCCTTCTGGGGAAGATTCCTCCATACCATGCCTGTGATCTATAGATAGGAACTAGGGTGAGGGTTTGATCTTTAACCTTCAGGTTCAGCTAGTGGCACCGGTTTTGTCTCCTCCACTGGCCTTGTGCCTTCTGCAACGTTTACTTCTCCTTTTGAAATGCAATGTAGAAGGCTGAGGGGAAGTGGTCTCCTTCCTAACCTCCTCTTCAGTTCTACTTTTGACCACTATGTACATCAGTTCTCAAGATTAATCATCTTTCAATAAGAAGACTTCGCCTCATCATTTACTGCAAATTCTTTCATAAATTTATTCTAAATTTACTCAAGAATCCAGTCTAAGTTAACTAACTTTATCCAAAGTAATAATAAAACTTCTCTTACCTCATCTGCTAGCCGATTTACAGCTCAAAGAAAGGCACCTTGGTTAAACTCTTACAGTGACAGAGGGACAGTGCGATTATCTTCTCAGATGTTTACATTCAAAACGGACAAATCTCAGAAATTTCAAACATACTTCTAGCTTGTAAGCCTGGCTAGAGGCTTACATAGCATCTAATGAGGTTTATATGCATATCAAAAGTTTAGAAAAGGATTCAGAAGCATTTTCTTACGGAAATGCTGTCAGAAAAAGAAGAGGGAAGACGAACCCTAAGACTTAAAATTAGTAAGAGGCAGAACTGCCATTAGAACCCAAGGAATTAGAGCCTCAAGTCTGTGTACATAATCTCCATCCTGTAAATTTTTCTTACAATCGTAGGAAATAATCATGTATATGGTTTGTGGAAATCTTTTTCTATTTGGTTTGGAAGGTGATTTGGGGCTTTAGAGTCTACGTTCTCCTTATTAGAAGTAATGCATGACCATTATAGAGAGATTAGAAAAGACAGAAGTATATAAAAGGAAATGAAAGTTACCAGTATTCACTGCTGAATATTTAAACAATTAGCTGCATGTGGTGGTGCATACCAGTAGTCCCAGCTACTTGGGAGGCTGAAGTGGGAGGATTGGTTGAGCTTAGGAGTTTGAAGTTGGCGGTGAGCTGTAACCATGGCACTGCACCACAGCCTGGATGACAATGAGACTTCGTTCCTTAAAATAACCCATAATCTCAGGATTTAGAGATAAACACTGCTAACATTTTTTTTTTTTTTTTTT
>NW_016107611.1:789036-791297 GCF_001604975.1 Cebus imitator
CCAGGATGGTCTCGATCTCTTGACCTTGTGATCCACCCGCCTCGGCCTCCCAAAGTGCTGGGATTACAGGCTTGAGCCACCGCGCCCGGCCCTAAATGTGGCTTCTTTATTTGGAATTTTTTACTTAGGGTCTTTTAGATCTGATCTGTTTCTCCCTTAGGCTGCATCTTATGTTGTTGCAGGGACTATGTCCCATTCTTTACAATGTGCTTAGTATCCAGCACAAGATTGACAAGGAGGGGTTCAGTGCTTGTGGTTTGTGGAACTGCCCAGTATCCTGAAACAGAAACCTGCAGCTCAGTTAGATTGTATTCAGAATTCCCGAAGTGGATTTAGGAAAAAATAAAAGGAAATAATGTCAATATTAGTGATCCTTTATCTTGCTTTTGGTGGGATGCATTTGCATATTCTTCTAGTTTTTTTTCACAGTAATCAAAAGTTGATGTGTGGTTATTGTCCAAAGCAAATTTTTGTAGAAACCTTCCATCCAGCTGGGCGTGGTGGCTCACATCTGTAATCCCAGCACTTTGGGAGGCCGGGGGGTGGGGGGGGGAGCGGATCACAAGGTCAAGAGATCGAGACCATCCTGGCCTACACGGTGAAACCCCATCTCTACTAAAAATACAAAAAAATTAGCCAGGTGTGGTGGCACACACCTGTGGTCCCAGCTATTCGGAGGCTGAGGCGGAGGTTGCAGTGAGCCGAGATTGGGCCACTGCACTCCAGCCTGGTGACAGAGGAAGACCCCGTCTCAAAAAAAAAAAAGAAACCTTTCATCCGTAAATCGTGTCCTGTGTTTATAATATGAGGTTAACAACATTTGATAACTTTTTATAGGGTGGTCATGAATCAGTCAGAATTTCCAGTGCTTTACGTGTATTCGTTTATACCTCATATCAGCCCTATTATAGTCTCCACTTAACAAATGAAGAAAAAAGGGACAGAATAAATGGAAGCACTAGTATTTTAATCTAGGCAGCTTTATACTACCTCTGTAATCTTGGCTACTACACAGTACTTTTATTAGTCTGCAAGGCAAGAACCCATTGTAAGTCTTACTAGAGCAGAGAATATTTAAGCTATGGACGAAGACTATCACCTAGGAGTGAAAAGAGTAGCAGGTTATGACAGAAGGGACAGCAGATACAAAGAATTAGAGGCTTTGTGTAGGAGTACAAGGAATCCATTATGACTGGACATGTAGAGTGGAAAGTGGATTTGAAGAGAGAAACACCATCTGGAAGATTCCTGTTTGTGTGACTTGTTAAAGCATTTGAACCTTCTCTTAAGGGCATTGGCTAGACATGCAGGTGAAAATAATCAAATTTCCATCTTAGGAGATATACTTAACCTCTCTCTGGCTCTGGATCCCAAACAGTAAACTAGAGGACATTACATTATTTGTCTTAAAAAAGTTGTGAAAACGAGCTGGGCACGGTGGCTCACGCCTGTAATCCTAGCTCTTTGGGAGGTGAGGACGAGTGGATCACCTGAGATCAGGAATTCAAGACTAGCCTGGCCTACATGGTGAAACCCTGTCTCTACTAAAAATACAGAAAACTAGCTGGGTGTGGTGGGGGGGGTGCTTATAATCCCAACTACTCAGGAGGCTGAGGCAGGAGAATCACTTGAACCCAGGGCGGGGGACAAAGGTTGCAGTGAGCCGAGATGGCGGTACTTCACTCCAGCCTGGGCAGAAGAGCCAAACTCCATCTTACAACTCTTAACAAAAGTTGTGAAAATGTAGTGAGGGTCCCAGAGTCTGAAGAGTTGGGACTAGTTCCTGGCACATACTTGGTGCTTTGTATGAGGTAGTTGTATATAACAGAATAACGAATACATATTTAGTAACTGAGAACTGCAAACATGTACTGTCGTGGATATGCGGACATTTTTAGGTATTGCTGCCTTCTTTCAACCCTCAGTTCTCTGAAACATCAATTCCATCATCATACATTTAAGCAAATAAAAATCATGGTTTAAACACAAGTAGTAAACTTGTTCATCTTTCAAATTCAGAAACTCCTTGAGGAATGATTACAGTGGCCCTAGTTACTTTGAGGAGTTGATCATACAATATGCTTCAAAGCTTGAGTTTTCTATGTCTAGCTATCCTCAGCAAGCAAGTTGTTCTGAATTACATAACTGTGCTATTAACAAAAGTGGAAGTCCACGATATATTCTGCCTTCATTGCATTTTTTGGTTGGTCTTTCGTTCTTTTTGTATCTAAAGAGTATTTTTCCTATTGATCTTGTTAAAT
>NW_016107611.1:791602-797652 GCF_001604975.1 Cebus imitator
CATGTTGACCAGGATGGTCTCGATCTCTTGACCTCGTGATCCAGCCGCCTCGGCCTCCCAAAGTGCTGGGATTACAGGCTTGAGCCACCGCGCCCGGCCTCTGATAATCTTTTTTTCCTTTAGGGCTCCAATTCTTCACAAATTTGCTGGTTTGTTGTTGTTGTTAATGAGAAAAACCTAAATTCCACTGACATCAGAGAACTGCTTCAGCCAGGCAAAACGGCAAGAAGCCATGAAGGGGATTCTGGATGTTGTAGTCCGGGAGCTCCAAGAATTTGGAGATTCTTTTGTTATACTCTCGGTAACCCTTTCTCGCTCGCTCGCTCTCTCTCTTTTTTTTATTTATTTTTATATTTTTATTTTTTAGCGCGAAGAGGGCGCCACCTGGAAGTTCTTCCTCCTGGGAGTTCTGGGAAACGTATTCCAGAACTCTGTCCGGAAACAGTTGGGCCGCAGGCGCGCGAGGCTTCTGGGAAGGGTAGTTAAGGAGCTCCGGACAGGCAGAGCCACTTCCGCCCCGGAAAGCGAGGCCGCCACCATCTTTTGGGTCCGGGAGGTGAGTCAACGTTACACCCCCAGGGCCCTTCTGAAGCTTTCCAGCCTGCGCGTGGCGCTCCCCAGCCGTCAGTCTTAGGATGGAGAGGTTGCGGCCGCGGGCGGAGGCCGAGAGGCCAAGGGCGGAAGTTTGCTCTCATCCCGCACTTGGCGAGCTGCGCCGCTACTTCTGTAGGTATAATAAACAGCGGGTTACCTATTATCCGGTCTTGTGTTTCATCATCTGTAAAATAACAATAAAGGTAGTTACTGGGTAAACCCTACTGTTACTGGGTAGGGTTGTAATTAGACTTAAACGAGGTAATACGGGTCAAACCTTAGAACGGTAGTGGCACCTGATACCTGGTTGGCTTCTGCTGTTGATAATCAACTGATTCCCTAACAAGCACCCTTTTTACTGGAAGCTCCAGTGAAGAGAGAGGAAAGGTCAGGGCTTTATGCCATGGCCCTTCTTTCTCATCCTTCAGGAGACCGAGGTCTTCCGGAACTTTTACCGATTTTTTTTTTTAGGAAGGATTGAGTCATCAGACTCCAGTGCATGGGAATGTTTACTGTGGCGTTTATAAGGGATAGAGACTCCATCGTGCTAACTCAAGGCATCCTTTTTTTTTTTTTTTCACCGCCTCCGAATTCGCAAAGAGGAGGAGGGAGGGACTTCGTTCCTTCTTCCAGCATAGCCCAGGTACCTGCTCTTGAACACACTTTGTTGTTCCATTGTCTGTCCTTTGAACTAATCAAGTTTACTTCACTCAGTAAGTTACTACTGAAAAATGATAAAATATTTGTTGAATAAATGTGAAAGTGGGTAGGAAAGATACTTGGAAATGAGTATTATCAATAACATCTTACCACTTTGATTTTAAGGCATTTATCTGTGGACCATAGATATTGATGAAGTAGGTCATGTTATTATGAGTAAATTAAGCAGAGCTTATTTTATGAAATACTTTCCCAAAGTTATTCAGCTGATTGTAAGAAGTGGGTTGGGATTGAACCTAAGCAGTTCTTTTCAGAGTGTGTGATCTTTTTTGTTGGTTTGTTTTGTTTGTTTTTGTTTAGTTCTGTTGTTTTCTGTTCTTTGTTCAAAGTCTGTGATCTTAATCTCAATGATATAGTTACCTTCAGTTATCTTAAATAGTAATCCATTTAGCTACAGGTGAGTCATTGGAAATCAGCCTTGGGAATGTAGGTGTGGATTTTATTGTGGAAGATCTCAAAAACTGCAGTGATGAATTTTGAATTTTTTAGAAAAATCCTACAACATCTCAATTTCATTCCATGTCAAAATATGTCATATTCTGGTTATAGAAGTAATGAATGCTTATTATAGAGGTGCACTATCCAAACCAGTAGCTGTAAGCCACGTGTGCCCTAGGAGCACTTGAAATGTGGTTAGTCTAAATTAAGATATGCTATAAGTGTTAAATACACCCTGAGTTTCAAAGACTTTGTACAAAAAAATGTAAGATGGCTCGATAATTTTTTGCATTGTATGTCAAAATGTTAATATTTTGGATACACTGGCTTAAATTGTTAAAATTAATTTCACTTATTTTTGGTTTTTGCCTTTTTTATATGGCACTGGAAAATTTAAAATTACATATGTTGGACAGTGATGTTCAGATAAAAAAGAAAAAAATTACATATAATAAAAGTGCTAACACTTTAATGTGTTTCTCTTTAGTATTTGCTATGGATGTTTCTCAAAATAGGCTTGGTATTCTGTGTAGTTTTTTTCTTATTATGAAAAATTCCAAGTATGTTCAACTATCAAAAGGGTGGTGCGGTGAATCCCATGTAACCAACACTTAGATTCAACATTTGCTCCAGATGATCTCTTCCTCCCACCCCCACCTTTTTAAAAAATTTTATTATTATTATTACTGTTTGAGACAGAGTCTAGCTCTGTTGCCCAGGCTGGAGTGCAGTGGTGTGATCTTGGCTCACTGCAACCTCCGCCTCCTGGGTTCAAGCAATTGTCCTCTCTCAGCCTCCGGAGTAGCTGGGATTACAGGCATGCACCACCATGCTCAGCTAATTTTTTGTATTTTGGTAGAGATGGGGTTTCACCATGTTGGCCAGGCAGGTCTCGAATTCCTGACCTTGTGATCTGCCCACCTTGGCCTCCCAAAGTGCTTGGATTACAGGCGTGAGCCACTTCGCATGGCCTTTTGTTTTTTAAACTAGAGTGTCTTTAAAGCAGGGGTCTCCAACCCCTGGGCAGCAGATATGGTACGAATCTGTGGCCCTTTAGTAACCTGGCAGCACAGAAGGAGGTGATTGGAGTGGTACCGCCTGAGCTCTCCTCCTGTCAGATCAGCAAGGGCATTAGATTCTCATAGGAGGGACTGCACATGCAAGGGATCTAGGTTGTGTGCTCCTTATGAAAATGTAACTAGGCCGGGCGCGGTGGCTCAAGCCTGTAATCCCAGCACTTTGGGAGGCCGAGGCGGGTGGATCACAAGGTCAAGAGATCGAGACCATCCTGGTCAACATGGTGAAACCCCGTCTCTACTAAAACTACAAAAAATTAGCTGGGCATGGTGGCGCATGCCTGTAGTCCCAGCTACTCAGGAGGCTGAGGCAGGAGAATTGCCTGAACCCAGGAGACGGAGGTTGCGGTGAGCCGAGATCGCGCCATTGCACTCCAGCCTGGGTAACGAGCGAAACTCCGTCTCAAAAAAAAAAAAAAAAAAAAGAAAATGTAACTAATGGCTGGTAATCTGAGGTGGAACTGTTTCATTCCCAAACCATCTCCCTTGCCCCGATCCATGGAAAATTGTCTTTCATGAAACTGGTTGCTGGTGCCAAAAAGGCTGCTGACTGTTGTCTTAAAGCATATACCAGACATCAGGTCAGTTTTAAAAAATATTCTACCATGACCTCTGAAACTGAAGCTTTATTTTGCCATTTGCTCAGTACAGTATATCTTTTTTTGTTCCTTTTCTTTCAAACCTTTTTGTCATTATGTTTTCGTAGTGTCTTTTAGAATACACACACACACCCACACACACCCACACACATACATACATACATACATACATTTTTAGTGCAGTCTGGGATAATTTGCTTGTTCTATCTGTGTGTATATTTTGCTCTCCTTTCTTGTTTTTAAGTTTTGTTCAGTTTATTTCCTTTTATTTGTGCTCAACTGATCTGGAGTTTATATGGTTTTGTGTATTTTTTATTACTATAAGTTCTGAGGTACATGTGCAGATCATGCAGGACTGTTACATAGGTATTCACAAGCCATGGTGGTTTGCTGCCTCCATCCCCCCCATTACCTACATTAGGTATTTCTCCTGTTATCACTCTCCAATACCCCTACTCCTGCTATCCCTCCCCCAGTGCCCCCCGCCAACAAGCCCCAGTATGTGATGTTCCCCTCCCTGTGTCCATGTTTTCTCATTTTACAACACCCACTTATGAGTGAGAACATGAGGTGTTTGATCTTCTGTTCTTGTGTCAGTTTGCTGAGAATGATGGTTTCCAGATTCATCCATGTTCTTGCAAAGGACATAAACTTACCCTTTTTTATGGCTGCATAGTATTCCATGCTGTATATTTGCCATATTTTCGTTATCCAGTCTATCATTGATGGGCATTTGGATTGGTTCCAAGTCTTTGCTATTATATACAGTGCTGCAGTGAACATACGTGTGCATGTGTCTTTATAATAGAATGATTTATAATCCTTTGGGTATATACCATTTGACCTAGTAATGGGATTGCTGGGTCAAATGGTATTTCTATTTCTACATCCTTGAGGAATTGCCATACTGTCTTCTACAATGGTTGAACTAATTTACACTCCCACTAACAGTGTAAAAACATTCCTATTTCTTCACATCCTCTCCAGCATCTGTTGTCTCCAGATTTTTTTAATGATTGCCATTCCAGCTGGCATGATGTGGTATCTCATGTGGTTTTAATTTGCATTTCTCTAATGAACAGTGATGATGAGCATTTTTTCATGTTTGTTGGCTGCATGAATGTCTTTTGAAAAGCGTCTGTTTATATCCTTTGCCCACTCTTTGATGGAGTTCTTTTTTTCTTGTAAATTTAAGTTATTAGTAGATTCTGGATATTAGCCCTTTGTCAGATGGGTAGCTTGCAAAAAATTTTTCTCATTTTTTAAACTTTACAAAATATTCCCTTGGCAAATACTAAATCTAATCAGCATGTGTTCTTATTCTGAAGAATAATGAGACTAAAAAAGATTTAAAAGAAGATGGGGCCAAGTGTCATAGCTCACACCTGTAATCCCAGCACTTTGGGAGGCTGAGACGGGTGGATCACCTGAGGTCAAGACTTTGAGACCAGACTGGCCAGAATGGTGAAACCCTGTATCTACTAAAAATACAAAAATTAGCTGGGCATGGCCACGCACAGCTGTAATCCAGACTACTCGGGAGGCTGAGGCAGGGGAATTGGAGGCTGAGGCAGGAGAATCGCTTGAATGTGGGAGGTGGAGGTTGCATTGAGCTGAGATTGCACCATTGCACTCCAGCCTAGTCAACAGGAATGAAACTCTCTCAAAAAAGAAAAAAAGAACTATTTTTTTTTTTTTTTTAATGTAGTCTAGGTTGTTATAGGTCTACTTTTTATTATAACCACCCTCAAAATGTGTCATTATAGTTCTTTGGCTTTTCTTAAACAAAGATTATTATCTTAACAGTATAGTTACAAATGTTTTCTTACCATTGCTTCTGTCAGTCCATCTTTTAGGGTTCACATGATTATAAATCTTCTTCATTTTCATTCAGCTAAAATACTGTTTCTTTCTCATGTAAATCATTTAGTTGAACATATGCTTCATGGTTGACAGTTTCTTTATTTTGGAGGTAATAGTCATTTGTTTTAAATTTTCATTCTGTTACTCTATTTCTCTCAATCTAATTGTTATTTCTTTTAGGTCAAATATGTTTTCTTTCTAGGAGCTTTAAGGTTGTTGTTGTTTTGAGTTTTTTATGTTTGCTTAGTCTTTTGCATTCCTGAGTTTCACTGTGATTTATTTTGGAATACGTTTATTTATACTGTTAAGAATTTCTCTATGTGAACTTGTATCTTTTATTAATTGTGTAAAATTCTCAGCAATTGTATCTTGAAATTAAGACCTCTCAGTCATTCCCTCCATCTTGCATTCTCTTCTCACATTCCTGTTAGACAAATATAGAAGCCTCTCAATTATCTTTCATGTTTCTTGATTTTTCATTTGTGTCTTTATCTTTCTCCTTGCCATATGTTTTTCTTTATCTTTGTGCACATAAAAGGGCTAAAATGATTCTTTCTAGGCTTTATGAAGTAAATTGACCTGAAATGATATGTTTTAGAAACCTGATACCATTGTCAGTAAAATATTACTAGCTAGGCAACAAATTACTAAGAAGAAACTTTAAGACAGAATTCGGCTTTTAAGAAATTAAAGGTTACTTTCATAGGAGAGCAGTATTTGCAAGGGAAGTGTACGATGCAAAATATCATCTGCCTTTTTT
>NW_016107611.1:797682-812413 GCF_001604975.1 Cebus imitator
ACTCTGTTGTCCACGTTGGAGTGTATTGGCACAATCTCGGTTCACTGCAACCCCCACCTCCCAGGTTCATGCAATTCTCATGCCTCAGCCTCCCAAGTAGCTGGATTACAGACACGCAACACCACGACTGGCTAATTTTTATTATTTTTAGTAAAGATGAGGTTTTGTCGTGTTGGCCAGGCTGGTCTCAAACTTCTGACCTCATGTGATCTGCCCTCCTTGGCCTCCCAAACTGCTGGGATTACATGTCTGAGCCGCCGTGCCCAGCCTCTTATGCTTTTTAGTAACTATAAGAGAAAGGGACTCCTGGTTCTTAGAACTCTCCATCTACTTATTTAATCCTTGGAAAAACCCTATGAGGGAGGTACAATTTATGATTCTTACCATGTCCTCATTTTACACATGACAAGTGAGGCATAGAGAGGGTTTTTAGTACCCCCAAGGTTACACAGATGGTAAATATCATTTCTAGGAATTAAACCCAGATATTTGACTTTAGAGGCCTCATCTGTTATTACACTGCCTCTTGTTTCTTATCATCTCTGCCATCAGAAATTCTTGTAGCAGGGATGCTGCATTTGTGCAAATTGTTCACTGCCCAATGGCACTGAGTTGTCAGGCTTTTTAGAAGCTAGAATACAGTCCATGTTCTGCTTACCAAGCTTGTATGGCTATACCTGTCTGAATGTAGGGCTATTTCTGTCTATTTCTGTAATTTCCTCATACGTCCACGTGGGCTAACAGCAGGCTTGTGTCTCATGGCTTCTTTGGTCTTCCCCAGTTATGCTATCTCAGGACTATGACATTCCCCAGAAGGAGCAGGAGGAAATGACCAAGTTTCAGGTAAGTAAAGTATTCCTTACTGTCTTTTAAGATGTGATTTATTTCTCGCAGATTAGAGATTTATTTTTTCTCTTCCTTGGAAAGGTTAGTGAAAAACAGATCTTCAGAGCATGCTGTATGCTGAGATGTGTGTGTTTTGTTTGTTTTAGTTTATCACCTTTAGTATTTTACAAAACAGTCTTTGAAAAAAATAAGAGAAGCTTTAATCAAAAATAATCTGTGCTACTTTCCTGCTCATAAACTAGCTTTTTTCACTTTCCCATACTCTTTTTCATATCCATTTTGTAATACTTAAGTAGATGAAATTTTCAATTGTGCATTTTCCACTTAATTGCATCACCTGCATTGTAAGTGATTACATCATATGCCATTGAATTGCAGTGCCCTTAAAAAACAACAAAAAGTATTCATTATTCAGCCTTTCAGAAATTTTAAGAATTTTACTACTTTAAATGCAGTGACTTTTTTCCTACATATAAAAACAATTTCTTTAAAAGCAATTTTGAAGGAATTCAATATTATTTGTCCCAAAAGTTTTAGGAGCTCTGCATTGAAGAGGTTCATGTCCCAGTTTCATGTTGGTTCCCTCAGATGTTTTGTAAACAGAACATCTAAAGAATGACATGGTGTAATATTATTAGATGTTTTCACAGAAGAAGAGCTATATATTTTTTCTGTTTATGTTTTTATCCCTCATCTATTTTATTTCTTGGATGAATTTATTTCATCAAAGTAACATGTACATAGTTTAAGGTCTAGTAGTACTTAGATGTCTTGCCAGCCCTTTCCATCTGTCATTGCAATTTTTCAGATGTGAGGATGGAGATGATTTGTCTGTATTTTAAATATGAGGAAACAGGTTATGGGAATAACTGCCCCAAATTTCCCAGGTAGCTGATTCATTGGACACTGAAGCTTCCAACTATTAGGAATATCTGACATTCTGTATTCATGTAAAGGTAGACAGAACAAAAGAGTTTTCCATTCAGAGACATGAGTGCATATCATACAAGTACCTGCTGTTACTTTTTTTTTTTTTTTTTTTTTAGTTTCATTCTTATCTCCCAGGCTAGAGCCAGAGGGCAATGGCACAATCTCAGCTTACTGCAACCTCTGCCTCCCAGGTTCAAGCGATTGTCCTGCCTCAGCTTCTCCAGTAGCTGTGATTACAGGCATGCACCACCATGCCTGGCTAATTTTGTATTTTTATTAGAGATGGGGTTCCACCACGTTGGCCAGGCTGGTCTTGAACTCCTGACCTCAGGTGATTCACCCACCTCAGCCTCTCTAAGTGCTGGGATTACAGGCGTGAGCCACTGCACCTGGCCCTGATGTTACCTTTTGGAGGATAGACCTCAACAATGCCTCTCATTCAGTTTCCATCTCAGTGCCTGTCTCTTCTCTAGTTTTGTCTCTTAGTCATTCCATGAAGGTAGATGCTCAAGCGCAGTTTTTATATAAGTGTTTTAAATTTCTCTACAGCAAAAGCTATCAGGCATGATGGTAAAAGACAGTAGCAAACTGGTGGGATATACTTAAACATTAGGTAAAGGTCTAATAGGTTAAATTCCTGTTAAGATTAGTAATATAGAGAAAATCCCAACTGGAATATGAGCAAAAGAAATGAATAGTAGTGTCATTAAGAGAAGAAACAAATTTATGAAAAGAATGATCTTCACTAATAATTTTAATGTGTGAAAATGTTAATAAAAGAGCTTTCTATTTATGTATTTGGTTTTATTTATGTTGTCAATGACTTTTTTAGAAAAAGGAACTGAGTCCTGTTTAGCCAGGGTCTAGAGGTTCAGGAGTGCTTGTACTGTTGCATAAAAAGTGAACTGGGAAAACCTTTGGAGAGAAAAATCTGCAATTACACTTTCAAATTTTTTTTTTTCTTTTGAGATGGTGTCTCACTCTGTTGCCCAGGCTGTAGTGCGATGGCACGATCTCAGCTCACTGCAACCGCCACTTCCTGGGTTCAAGCGATTCTCCTGCCTCAGCCTCCCGAGTAGCTGGGATTATAGGTGCCCATCACCGCACCTAGCTAATTTTTGTATTTTTAGTAGAGACGGGGTTTCGCCATGTTGGCCAGGCTGGTTTTGAACTCTTGACCTTAGGTGATCTGCCTGCCTTGGCCTCCCAAAGTGCTGGGATTACAGGCATGAGCCACTGCGCCCGGCTCAAAAATTTTAAAAGTAAATATTCTGTGACTTTGCAGTTGCTGCTTCTTGGCCATGATCTCTGTAAAAGAATCTTTGCAGTGTTGGTTATAAGTAAAAATCTGTAATTAATTATACATTATTTGGATTGGTTAAAGATAAATCATCAGTTCCAAGGAATACTATTGTAGGTAATCACAAAATGGGACGAAACAGGTCACAAAGGTATTAGTTTTTCCCATTTATTGAGCACATATGGTGTGCCAGGCATTTCTGAGTGCTTTACATATCTTCACTCATCTAATCCTTTCAAACACTTTATGATTTATTTATTTTAATTTTAAAAATTTATTTAAAACAGTGTCTCACCCTGTCTGGAGTGTGGTGGTGTCATCTCGGCTCACTGCAATCTCCATTTCCCGGGTTTAAGTGATTCTCCTGCCTCAGCCTCCTGAGTAGCAGGGATTACAGACACACATCACCATGCCTGGCTAATTTTTTTGTATTTTTAGTGGAGATGGGGTTTCAGCATGTTGGCCAGGTTGGTCTCAAACTCCTAGCCTCAAGTGAGGCCTCCAAAAGTCCTGGCATTACAGGTGTGAGCCACTGTACCTAGCCTGAAAATCTATTTATTTTTAAAAATTGAGACAGGGTCTCACTCTGTTGCCCAGGCTGAAATGCAGTGGCACAATCATGGCTCACTGTAGCCTCAAACTCCTAGGCTGAAGCAGTTCTTCTGTGTCAGGCTCATACAACTTATGAGTTAGATACCATGATAAAGAAGAAATTGAGATAGTGAGAGATTAAGGAATTTGCCCAAGGTCGTATAATTAGTAAAAGGCAAAACGTTGAAATTTGAACCTGGCCAGACTCCAGAGCCAGTGCTCTTTAAGCAGCTGTGCATCCTGTAGTAGGTGGATAAAAGGACATGTGCCTTGAAAGCACACGAAGAGCTACATACCTGTCTTTGAGGGTTGCTGAAGGCCTGTGACCTTTGCAAACATTAAAAACGTTGATAGGGCCAGGTGTGGTGGCTCAGGCTTGTTCCCAGCACTTTGGGACTCCGTGGCCAGTGGATCACCGGAGGTCAGGTGTTTGAGAACAACCTGGCCAACATGGTGAAATCCCGTCTCTACTAAAAAAATACAAAAGTTACCTGGGTTTGGTGGTGGGCGCCTGTAATCCTAGCTACTTGGGAGGCTAATGCAGGAGAATCTCTGAACCCAGGAGATGGAGGCTGCAGTCAGCAGACATTGTGCCACTGCACTCCAGCATGGGTGACAGAGTAAGACTCCATCTCAAAAAAGAAAAAAACAAAAAAACAGTGATAAAGTCCAGGCTTTATAGGGGCAGGGGTAGGAGATAGTGAGAGAAACTGTCAGAACTGAAAATTGACTGGGATCTCTTGGAATCTCTAACAATTTTTTTGTGGTGCCCTTTTTCCTTCTTGATGCCACCCTTCTTCCAGTGGAGGTTGGTTATAAGATTGAGGTTACCTGTGTTTGATGTTGTAGAAGGCTGTGACATTCAAGGATGTGGCTGTGGTCTTCTCCAGTGAGGAACTACGACTGTTGGATCTTACACAGAGGACGTTGTACCGAGATGTCATGGTGGAGAACTTCAAGAACTTGGTTGCCGTGGGTGAGGACAGGCGCTCTCTGACTCTGAACCTGAGCTCCCTTTGAGAATCTTTGTGCTTGAAGAGGTGTTCAAGGGTTTGGACCTTTTAAAAATGGTTCCTTGTTCTTGAAGACAAAAGGTTTTCTAATCCCTGGGACAACAGCATAGGTTTTTCTAGTCTTTCTGCTCAGGCAAAATTCTGTCCTTTTAAATTGCTGGTGGTTTTGCCCGTAGAAGATATTTGGCATTGTCTGGAAATGGTTGTCACACCTGATGGGGGGGTGCTGTTGGCATCTTGTGGGTAGTAGCCAGGAATTCTGCTAAATCTCATATATATATATGAACTAGGCCACAACCTAAATTTCTTATTATAGTTCATGATCTAAAAACATCTTAAAATAAATCACTCTAGAGGCCAGACGTGGCGGCTTATGCTTGTAATCGCAGCACTTTGGGAGGCCAAGGTGGGTGGATCACTTGAGGTCAGGAGTTCGAGACCAGCCTGGCCAACACGGTGAAATCCCATCTCTACTAAGAATGCAGAAATTAGCCGGGTATGGTGGCAGGTACCTGTAATCCCAATTACTAGGGAGGGAGGAGGATCACTTGAACCCTGGAGGTGAGGCAGAGGTTGCAGTGAGCCGAGATTGTGCCATTGCACTTTAGCCTGGGCAACAGAGTGAAACTCTGTCTCAAAAACTAAATAAATAAATAAAATAAGTAATAACATATCACTCTAGAGGTTGTGAGGCTTATAGGTTCTGACAAAAATGTATTTTAGTTGTGTGTTCATCTTAAATACATATAAATCTACATTTTCATAGGGCATCTTCCCTTCCAACCAGATATGGTATCCCAACTGGAAGCAGAAGAAAAGCTTTGGATGATGGAAGCAGAAACCCAAAGAAGTAGGTATTCTGGCAAGAACCCTGCGGCTGTTCTTTCAGGTACTGATTAGTCTGCGTCTTACCATGTCCATGACCTCCCTGGTCCGAATGCTGTCATCTTTCACCTGGATTATAACAGCAGCTTCCATGCTGGTCTCCCTACCTCCTCCCTTGTGCTCCTATAGTTTACTTTCTAAATGGTGGCCAGAGTGGTTCTTTTTAAAATATCTTTTTATTTTTTGAGATAGGGTCTCACCTTTTCTCCAAGCTAGAGTGCAGCGGTGTGATTGTAGCTTACTGCAGCCTCATCCTCCTGATTTCAAGTGATCCTCCTGCCTCAGCCTTCCAAGTAGCTAGGACTACAGGTGTATATCACAACAACTGGCTAATTTTTTATTTTTTGAAGAGATGAGGTCTTGCTATGTTGCCCAGGCTGGTCTGAAACTCCTAGGCTCAAGCAGTCTTCCCACCTAAGCCTCCCAAAGCGCTGGGATTACAGATGTGAGCTGCTGTACCCAGCCCAGACTGGTTCTTTAAGAAACACATTAGATTATGTCATTCCTCTGCTCAGAAGCCTTCACAACCTTCCCATTTCACTCAGAGGCCTTGTACTGAACCGCAAGACCCTAACTGGTCTGATCTCACCAAGTTTCTCTTTGATCTCCCATTCCTTTCCCTTTGCTTAGATCATCCCAGCCATGTTGGCAGCCCTTGGAGTATTTGTTAAACATACTGAGTTCCCTTCTGTTCCATGGCCTCTGACTAGCTCTCCTCCTTGCTTTGGTGGAGAGTCTCCCCAGTACCTTACTTATTGCACTCAAGTCATTGTTTAAATGTTCTATCGTTAGAGAGGGCTCCTGTGTTTAAATACCATTTTAATTTGAAATACCATCTTCCTTCCATTTTCCATCCCCTTATACTTCCTTTCTCTCCTTCTCTGCTTTCTCTTTAATTTGCATATTTTTCAGGTCTACTGACTTAAAAATTAAAAGTAAGCTGGGCATAATGGTGCACACCTGTAATCCTGGCTACATGGGAGAGTGAAGTGGGAGGATCACTTGAGCTGAAGAGTTCCAGACCAACCTGGACAACATAGTGAGACTCCATCTCTATTAAAAAATTTTTAAAAATTAGCTAGGTATATTAGCATGTACTTGTAGTTCCAGCTACTTGGGAGGCTGAGGCAGGAGGATCAAGTGAGCCCAGGAATTTGAGACCAACCTGAACAACAGTGAGACCTTGTCTCTCACACACATAAAATTAAAAATTAGGTATTCCGAGATGATGTAAATTTATATGCTCTCCCTACCCCAAAAACAAAACAGGAAAGCTTATCTATTAACATGATAGACAACGCCCTGAATTCTGTGAGTAGTTGATGGATATAATTCATCTTTTTTGGTTCATCTCTCTTTTTAGGTCTACATTTAATCATATCCGTAAATTCCTTTGATGTGTTCAGAAATGTTAGATACTTGCTTCACTTTACCTCGGTAATTATCCTAAGTATTGTCACTTTTCATTTTTGCATAATAGACAAAGTCCTTTTAGCAAATCTTGTAGCATTTTCTGCCACCCTATCTCAAAGGTTTTTCTTTAATGCCTTCAACATGTTTCAGGATTTTGCAACCATGCTTCATGTACAAGTAATATTCTAAAATTTTCTTCATAAATCAGAGGAACACATATTAAAGAGCTCCTCCACGAGATAGAGTCTCACTGTGTTGCCCAGGCTGGAAGTCTCACTGTGTCGCCAAGGCTGGAGTGCATGATTTTGGTTCACTGCAACCTTTGCCTCCTGGGTTCAAGCAATTTTCCTGCTTCAGCCTCCTGAGTAGCTGGGTTTACAGGCACCTGCCACCATGCCTGGCTAATTTTTGTATTTTTAGTAGAGATGGGGTTTCACCATGTTGGCCAGGCTGGTCTCAAACTCCTGACCTTGTGATTCACCCGTCTTGGTCTCCCAAAGTGCTGGGATTACTGGCATGAGCCATTGTGCCACGCCAAACTGTTTGTTTTTCTAAGAGTTCTTAACAAAAAGCTTACAGAGAATGGAGACAAGTAGACCTTACATTCCTTTTACTCGGAGTTAGCTCATTGGTTGAGAGCACACTAGTGTGATTAATTAATTACTTGGGAATTGTCTTCCAGTGAATCTCTAAAATAACTCTTAATTTCTAAGACATTTTTGGATATGTAAAGATTCAAACCTAATCTTAGAAAACAAAAGCTATTCACAGTTGTTGGAATATATAACTATCAAAAATTATCAATGCCTATATGGCAGGTAGTACAGTTCATCATTTTCCTTGTATCAGTTTCAAGTTGGCTATACTCATTGGTGAAAACTGCCTCATCCATACAGGTGACTTCCCACTTTCCCATGTTCCCTTCCCTCCAATACCGAAACAGTTATATAGCCTTCATAGAGTAGTTCTTTAGAGTTTTGAATTGGACATTTCCAGAAGTCCACAGGCACTGACATACCTGTGGAGTTGAAGTGAGTCCTAATTAGGAAAAGAAAATCCCAGCATTTTGAATTCAGTTTTCCAGTGTAATTTGCATCCACATGTATTAATCTTAGCTGCTAGCACAGGCAATGTGAGAAGCACTTTTTGGTTGCAGTGACTTATGACAGCAAACACCTGAAGTTAGGCCAGACTTTCAGATTAAGGGCATAGTCTTCCACAAGACTACTGTCTATATCAGCTCTAAGTTTAGGGTTTCCCAGATAATTTTGGTCACTTCTGACCAAGTAGCTACAAAATTTGGGGGCTCCCATGATAATTTGTTAGAATGAACGTCAGAACTCAGGAAGGTACTAGACTTAGAGTTTTATTAGAGCAAAAAAGATACACATTGGAATGAGCAAAAGGAAGAGATACGTGGGGCAAAATCTGGGAGAGTTCCTTCTTGCTTCCCTTTTTAAAAGGACTTGTGATTACTTTGGGCTCACTGGTTAATCCAGGATAATCTTTTTATCTTGAGAGCTTTCATTTAATCATATCTGTAAATTCCTTTTTTTTTAGACAATGTCTTCCTCTGTCATCTAGGCTGAAGTGCAGTGGCGTGATCTTGGCTCATTGCAACTTCCACCTCCTGGGTTCAAGTGATTCTCATGTCTCAGCTTCCCTAGTAGCTAGGATTACAGGTGCCCACCATCATGCCAGGCTAATTTTTAATATTTTTTGTTAGTGGAGACGGTTTCACCATGTTGGCCAGACTGGTCTCAAACTCCTGATGTCAAGTGATCCTCGGCCTCCCAAAGTGCTGGGATTATAGGCGTGAGCCACCGGGCCTGGCCTGTAAATTCCTTTTTGCCATATACGTTAACATACTCACAGGTTTGTGAGTTCAGGATGTAGACATCTTTTCAGGGTGGGGGTTATTACTCAGCCTGCCATATCCAGAAATGTGTAGATAACTATTGATATATATTTTTTTCAGTTTGTATTATTAGAATGTAACATTGTATTTAAGCAAATTATTTGATTAAGGACTTGGTAAACCACCCCCTAAACATTTTAAGCCAAGGTCTTTCATACACTTCTAACCACCACCCTCAACTTAAGTATAATTTTATATCTTGACTGAGCATAAGTATGCTCATATTTATGTGTATGTTTACAAACTAAAACAAGTATTTCCTATAGTGGTGCGCTTATTGCTTGTAATATTCTAAGCATGTTCTCTTATTCTGTTTTTTTTTGTTGTTGTTGTTGTCACAAGTTACATACTGGGTTTCATGGTGCACTAATGCATCGAAACAATTTGAAAACCCTTGTTACAGTGGGGATAAAGCAATGAAGAAAACAAAATGCATATTTTCTTCTTGACCATTACATTCTAGTGGGTCTAAGAGACAAAGGGAAAAAAAAAAAGGAAAGTATATAGTAAATCAAATAATAAGTAATGTGGGGAAAAGTCAAGCAGAGTAAGGAAACTGGGAAGAGTCAAAGGTATATGGTGGGCTGGGTGTGGTGGCTCATGCCTGTAATCCCAGCACTTTGGGAGGCCGAGGTGGGTGGATCACTTGAGGTCAGGAGTTCAAGACCAGCCTGGCCAACATGACAAAACCCCATCTCTGCTAAAAATACAAAAATTAGCTGGGTGTAGTGGCATGAGCCAGTAATCCCCACTACTCGGGAAGCTGAGGAGGAAAATCTCTTGAACCTGGGAGGTGGAGGTTGCAGTGAGCTGAGACTGCACCACTGCACTCCAGCCTGGGTGACAGAGTGAGACTCCATTTCAGAAAAAAAAAAAAAGGTATAGGGTGGTACCGTGGATTTACATTTCCATCATATGTTATAGAAGGCATCACAGATAAAGTAACATTTGAGCAGAGACCTGAAGGGAGTAAGAGAACAAGCAAGGCTCCCTGCTTCCTGGGAGGAAGCTTTCTAAGCTGAACATACGTCTCCCTCTCTTAGTCTTCTGTGTTGACTTTGAGAGTTTGCACTATGCTCTACTTCTTTCCTCTCTGAACTTCTCTCCTAGTTATACAAGATTAGCTTTCCCTTTTCCACTTCTTGTCCAGAGACTTGGATTTCTACCAGGCTTTAGAGTAATCATTTTATTAGTTCAACTGCTTTCCCAAATTTCCTGTTGGAAGATAATTTCTATCAGGATCTAAAATACTATTTACCAGGCTTTAGAATAATCATTTTATTAGTTCAACTGCTTTCCCAAATTTCCTGTTGGAAAATAATTTCTATCAGGATCTAAAATACTATTTTATGCCCACAGTCTGAACTTTCCTAACATAACTAGTTATTAGAATCCCACTTGTCATAAGCCTACTGAGCAAGAGTTACGTAGGTTGTTAATTGATGTTATGTAGGTTAGAATGTGGATTGTCTTTTTGTTGCCCTGCAGCCACCTGATTTCAGCTTTTAGCTCTCATATTAAACTGTTAGACTTACTATTCTAAATGGATCATATTTATACTTAGTGAATCGGAACCTGTTGACCCCACTCTTTGCTTATACCTGTATGAAAAACATGACAGAATACATGATACTGTAAGGACAAGGTCACCTTTCCCCTGGTTTATTAAGGCTTTCTACTGTGGCCTATGTGTGAAATTCTATTTCTGAAGAAAGTGTTTACTTGCCCTCATATCTAAATATTACTTTTTTTTTTTTAAATAGGCAGCAAGCATCAAAATAAGATGGAGACTCTCCAAAAATTTGCATTAAAATACCTTTCAAATCAAGAACTGTCCTGCTGGCAGATCTGGAAACAGGTTGCAAATGAATTAACCAGGTGTCTACAGGGAAAGAGTTCCCAGTTAGTACAAGGTGACTCTATTCAGGTTTCTGAAAATGAGAACAATATAATGAACCCTAAAGGAGATAGCTCTATTTATATTGAAAATCAGGAGTTTCTATTTTGGAGAACCCAGCATTCTTGTAGGAATACGTATCTGAGTGAGTCACAGATTCAGAGTAGAAGTAAACAAATTGATGTGAAAAATAACCTGCATATACATGAAGACTTAATGAAGAAATCATCATGTCATGAGCATATTAAAACTGACACAGAACCGAAACCCTGCAAAGGTAATGAATGTGGCAAAATCATTAGTGATGGCTCCAATCAGAAATTACCCTTAGGAGAGAAACCCCATCCATGTGGTGAGTGTGGAATGGGTTTCAGTTATAGCCCAGGGCTTCCCCTTCATCAGAATGTTCACACAGGAGAAAAATACCTCAGTCAAAGCTCACATCTGCAAACTCATCAGAGAATTCACCCGGGAGAGAAACTCAATAGATATTATGGATCTGGTGATTGCTTCAGTAAGAGCTCTTTCCATTTTTATCAATCTAATCATACAGGAGAGAAGTCCTATAGATGCGACAGCTGTGGCAAAGGATTCAGTAGCAGCACGGGTCTTATCATTCATTACAGAACTCATACTGGAGAGAAACCCTATAAATGCGAGGAATGTGGTAAATGCTTTAGTCAAAGTTCAAATTTTCAGTGCCATCAGAGAGTCCATACTGAAGAAAAACCATACAAATGTGAAGAGTGTGGTAAGGGCTTCGGCTGGAGTGTTAATCTCCGTGTTCACCAGAGGGTCCACAGGGGTGAGAAACCCTATAAATGTGAGGAGTGTGGTAAGGGCTTCACTCAGGCTGCACATTTTCACATCCATCAGAGAGTCCACACTGGGGAGAAACCCTACAAATGTGATGTGTGTGGTAAGGGCTTCAGCCACAATTCACCATTAATATGCCATCGGAGAGTCCACACTGGAGAGAAGCCATACAAATGTGAGGCGTGTGGGAAAGGCTTTACACGTAATACAGATCTGCATATTCATTTCAGAGTTCACACGGGAGAGAAACCCTATAAATGTAAGGAGTGTGGTAAGGGCTTCAGTCAGGCTTCAAATCTTCAAGTCCATCAGAATGTCCACACTGGGGAAAAACGATTCAAATGTGAAACATGTGGGAAGGGCTTCAGTCAGTCCTCAAAGCTTCAAACCCATCAGAGAGTCCACACTGGAGAGAAACCATACAGATGTGATGTGTGTGGTAAGGACTTCAGTTACAGTTCAAATCTTAAACTACACCAAGTAATTCACACGGGAGAAAAACCATATAAATGTGAGGAATGCGGAAAGGGATTTAGTTGGAGATCAAATCTTCATGCGCATCAAAGAGTTCACTCAGGAGAGAAACCCTATAAATGTGAGCAATGCGATAAAAGCTTCAGTCAGGCCATAGATTTTCGGGTACATCAGAGAGTCCATACTGGAGAGAAGCCATACAAATGTGGTGTCTGTGGTAAGGGCTTCAGTCAGTCCTCTGGTCTTCAGTCCCATCAGAGAGTCCACACGGGGGAAAAGCCATACAAATGTGATGTGTGTGGAAAGGGCTTTAGATACAGTTCCCAGTTTATATACCATCAGAGAGGCCATACTGGAGAAAAACCTTACAAATGTGGAGAGTGTGGAAAAGGTTTTGGTAGGAGCTTGAATCTTCGCCATCATCAGAGGGTCCACACAGGAGAGAAACCCCACATATGTGAGGAGTGTGGTAAGGCCTTCAGTCTCCCCTCAAATCTTCGAGTCCATCTGGGTGTTCACACCAGGGAAAAGCTCTTTAAATGTGAAGAGTGTGGTAAAGGCTTCAGTCAGAGTGCACGTCTTCAAGCCCATCAGAGAGTCCACACTGGAGAAAAACCATACAAATGTGACATATGTGATAAGGACTTCCGTCACCGGTCACGTCTTACATATCATCAGAAAGTCCATATTGGCAAAAAGCTTTAGAAATGAGAAGTGTGTTACCAACTTCCGTCTGAATGCACATATTCAAGTTTTTGGAGAGTCCATGCTAGTGGTAAACCCTATAAAAGTATTGGGAGTGGAAGGGGATCTTTCTAACAAATCCATCAAGATGACATAGAATCATGAACAGGAATAGAATTCGTATTTAGGGGAGAAATAGAGCTGTGGCTCTCTTGGTAAGATCTAGTTATTATAAATGATCATCTTTCAATGTGAATATATGCCTGAAGATAATGTGTGGAAGGATATTTGCCATATGCTAACTGGTTTTTTGGCCAGGGAGAGTTTTGGGTTATTATTCCTGTAATTGCCATTTTATACTTACGGTGATCATTATTTTCACTAAAAGCTGTAAAGCTTTGAAAAATGAATAAAATTATTAAAAATTTTCTGTAGCTAAGGACTCATAGATTATTTTTTATGGCATGTAGGTTTAAAATTAAGGAATATATCCCCAGAGATGAATCTTTTATCTTCAGAAGTAAATTTGTCTGCCATGGAGGTATATTAAAGGATGGTCAGTGCATCATCGTTTTAATAGCAAACAGAAATAGATTACCAAAGTATTTTGTGGTTTATCAATCCAGTGGCACACTATGCAAACATCAAATGGAGAAAGGTAAATTTTTAGCTGTGGATGTTGGAAGATGTTCAGAATATATTAACTTGAAAAAATAAGATATTTTATATGATCCTATTTTGTTAAAATGTGTAGATGAATAGGTCTTTACTATAGTTCTCTCTAAATAATGGGATTTTATGTATATTTTAATGTTTCTTTAAACTTATTTTGAAATAACTTAAAACTTTCAGAAAAATTGTAGAAGTTATATAAAATCTCCCATATACTCTTTACCCAGATTAACCATTAACATCTTTGAATTATTCTCAATATGTATTTATACATAGAGTTTTACCATATGAATATGTTACAGACATCTTTCTCCTTACACTAAATACTTAAGTGTGCTTTCCTAAGAACAAGGATGTCTACTTAGCTACAATATAACATTCCAGTTATTTATTTATTTATTTAGAGACTGGGCCTCATTCTGTTGCCTAGGCTGAGTACAGAGGGGTGATTATAGCTCACTGCAGCCTCTAACTCCTGGGGGCAGGCGATCCTCCTGCCTCAGCCTCCCAAGTAGCTGGGCCTGCAGGCACAGAGCACCATGCCCACCTAATTTTTAAAACTTTTATAGAGATGAGTTCTTGCTATGTTGCATAAGCTAGTGTCGAATTCCCGGGCTTAAGTGAGCCTCCCACCTCAGCCTTCCAAAATGCTAGGATTACAGGTGTGAGCCACTGCATCCAGAAGGAAAATTTATTATTGATACATAACAGTATGTAACCTACAGACTTTATTTAAATCTTACAGTTATCCCAATAATATGTTGATTTTTTTCTGCTTGAGTCCAAAGATTACACATTGCATTTAGACTCCTTTAATCAAAATTGCTACCTCTTTCATTGTTTTTAATGACCTTGATATTTTTGAGATTATTTTGTAGAATGTCTCTTAATTTGGATTTGACTGAGGTTCCCTTATAATTGGATTTAACTACACATTTTTCCATGAGGATTTGGTAAGTGATGTGCAACATGTAATATTTGTACCTATAAAGGTAACAAATTGGAACACTTTATTGGGGACGGTGATGTTGGGTTCTTCCATTGTAAAATTACTATTTTTTCTTTGTGATTGATAATAACAAAGGCAATTTGTGGGGAGATACTTCCTGACTCTGCAAATGGCATGTTTTTCAGTCAATTTTCCTCCACTAGTTTAAGCATTCTCTAAAAGTCTGGCCTGAATCAGTGATCACTCTGATGGTGCAAAAGGGTCATATATATATATATATACACACACACACACACATATATATATACACACACATATATATGTGTGTATATATATATATACA
>NW_016107611.1:814172-831205 GCF_001604975.1 Cebus imitator
TTCCATCTCAAAAAAAAAAAAAAAAAGCCAACTGTAGAATTACTTTCTTGTTCAGTGCAGCCATTTGCTAGTTGCATCACTGCAGACAAAATGCTTGACCTCTCTATTCCTCAGTTTGCCTTGTGTCTTCCGTGTTTGATGATATCTTTTATTTCTGTTGTAAGGGTTACAACTATATGCCTGACATATAGAAGAGCTGTATGGTGTTAACTTATTTTCAACATAGATGTCACTATTACTAGATTTCTGCTAATTTTTATTAGAAATTTCTAAGAAAGAGATCAGTAACTATAGCCTCCTGGCCAAATCTAGACTGTGCTCTATTTTTGTACAACACGAGAGCTGAGATTTTAAATTTTAAAAAGTTATAAGAAAAAGAATATGCTACAGAGAACATCTGTGGCGCATAAGACCGAAAACATTACTGTCTGGCCCTTTTTAGGAAGTTTGCCATTCCCTGGTCTAAGCAAATTTTAGTTTCTCAGAAACCTTGCTTCTGAGATGCATACTTACTACAGATACGAATTATCTCAATTCAGCACTTCTCAAATCTTTTAGATTTAAAAACAAATGTTTGAATTGACATAAGATGACACAAGAACATTTTTTATAGAAAATTAGGACCACATATGAAGCAATGCGGTATATGTCCAATGTGTAGTTAATCTGCAATTCTGGGAATGTTAATCTCTCTCTCTCTCTTTTTTTTTTTTTTTTTTTTTTTTTTTTTTTTTTTTTTTTTTTTTTTTTTTTTTTTTTTTTTTTTTTGATGTAAGCAAACTTGGGCTTTACAGGCTTAAGTAACTTCCCAAAGTCAGTCAGTAGTAAATGCCACAACTACAGTTTGAACTCAGGTTTATCCTGCTGACTTTAAAGCTACTCTTAAATGGTATCTGTGTGAATTGCATTGCAATGTCAGAATTCCTAAGTTCACATTCTGTAGAGCATGCATCCCATTTCACGTGAAGTACAAATGTAAGAATGGAAAATCCTTCAAAAAGTACCAAATTTGCGTAGGAAGTCTTTTGCTACATTTCTATTCAGGCTTTTCTTGTAATAAATCAGTAATCTAAGGCAAGCTTGTCTGACCTGCAGCCCGGGACAGCTTTGAAGTGGCCCAACACAAATTCATAAAATTTTAAAAACATTATGGGACTTTTTGCAAAATTTTAAAGCTCATCAGCTATTTTACGTGTGGCCCAAGACAATTCTTCTTTGAGTGTGGCCCAGGGAAGCCAAAAGATTGGACACCCCGATCTAAGAGGTATGTTTTGTATTTCCTATTTCCTTGATTACATTTCTGACCTCAATGCCACTAATTTTTAAATGTTTCTTTTTGTTTGATGATTGAAAAGCCAATTCTGAAAATTTAAATGTTGAAAAAGAACAGCCGTGTTTGAAGCTTTAACCTAGCAGTTGTAACCTAACTAATGTACCCCTTCCAACTGTAATTTTGCAGTCCACTTGAGGAAGGAATCCCTTTTAGGTCTTATCTGAAACTATTTACTTGGTAGTTCCCCCACAAAAATCACGCTTCTTTAAAAATATGCAGCTTTTTCTAGGCATGGTGGCTCATGCCTGTAATTCTAGCACTTTTGGAGGGTGAGGTGGGAGAATGGCTTGGGTCTCGGAGTTCAAAACCAGCCTGGGCAACATAGTGAGACCCCATCTCTACAAAAAAATTTTTTTAAAAATTAGCTGGGCATGGTGTTGTGGACCTGTAGTCCCAGCTACAGGCTGAGTGGCTGAAGTGGGAGGATTGCTAGAGCCCAGAAGGCTGAGGCTGCAGTGAGTTGTAATGTTGCACTGCACTCTATCCTGGGGCCCTGACTCAGAAATAATAACTTTTTTAAAATGCAGGTTTTAGGAGAGCCATTCACTTGAAAACTCTTAAGTTGGTGAGCCTTTCAGCAATTTAAACCCATGTTTCTCTTCTCTTTGTCCCCTCCCACTTTTAAGTTTTGAGGTATAATTAACATACAATAAGCTATACATATTTAAAGTGTTTGATTTTTAAAGTTTTAATATGTATCTTTGAAACTGTCACCGCAATCAAGATAGCAAACATATCCATCATTCTTCAAAGTCACCTCATATCTCCCTTTTAATCTCCATCCTGCTCCTTCCCAGTCCCCAAGCAACCACTGATCTGCTGTTACTCACTGTACAGTAGCTTGCATTTTCTACAGTTCTAACAATTGAAAACTATACAGTATATATATTTTGTTCTTGCAGAAGAGATTCATCCTTGTTGCCTGTATAAAATTAATTCTTCATTACTAAGCATTACTGCAATTGTGTAGACATACCACAATTTTAAAAAAATCCATCTACTGATGGGGATTTGAGTTTTCAAGCTTTTAGCTATTATAAATGTTACGACGTGCTATGAACACTTGTTTGTATACAAGTATTTGTATGGAGATACATATGTATAGTCTAGAAATATATATGTATTCCACATATAATTATTTTATCTTGGATAAATAGCTAGGAAATGAATAACTGGATCATATGGTAAGTATATATATATCTTTTATTGTAATTTAGTATTTTTATTTATCACAGTTATACAAATTTGGAGGGGTACATGTGGTATACATGTATCACAGTTATACAAATTTGGAGGGGTACATGTATTTCAATATACATGTATAACGTGTAATGATCAAATTGGTGTAGCTGGGATGTCCATCACCCCAAACAATGTGTTTAACTTTTTAAGGAACTTCTACTCTTTTCCAAAGTGGTTGTGCTGTTTTACGTTTTCACCAGCAGTTTATACATTTTCTTCACATTTTCATCAAAATGTGTAATGGTTGGTCTCTTTTAATTTTAGGCATTCTGGTTTAGTAATATCTCATTTTGTTTTTTATTTGCATTTTTCTAAACTTGTTTTTGATGTGCTTATTTTCCATTATAATATCTTTGGTAAAGTCTAAATACTTTGCCCGTTTTATTTTATTGGGTTACTTGTTTTGAGTTTTGTGGGTTCTTTGCATATTATTGATGTGAGTCCTTTATCAGGTATGTGATTTGCAAAGATTTTTTCACTGAGTCTGTGCTTAAGCAGAAGTTTAAAATTTCTATTGTCTAGTTTATCATAATTTGATGTTTCATGCTTTTGATATCATATCTAAGAAACCTTTGCCTAATCCATAGTCTCAAAGACTTTCTCCTATGTTTTCTTTTAATTTTATAAGTTTAGGTTTTACGTATAGATGATCCATTTTTAATTAATACTTGTATGTGATACAAAATGTGTTTATTCATCTTAAAACGATGGATGTCCACTTATGCCAACACCATTTGTTTAAAAAGATGATCTTTTCTCCATTGAATTGACTATCTGTCAAAAGTCAATTGACTATATATGAGTGGGCTTATTTCTGAATTCTTTATTCTAGCTTGTTGATCGTTATGTCTTTTCACCATACATAGCCAGTTGTTCTTGATTACTAACATAGCTTTATAGTAAGTCTCTAAATCAGGTAGCATGAGTCTGCTAGCTTTGCTTTTTCAAAATTGCTTTAGCTATTCTAGTTCTTTTGCTTTATCATGTAAGTTGAATCATCTTGTTGATTCTTTTAAAGAATATCTGCAGGGCTTTTGATGGGAAGTGTGTTGGACAATTTGACTTCTTGAGTCTTCCAATGAACACTGCATATCTCTTTGCTTATTTAGGTCTTTTATCAGTGATTTTTATTTTTCAGTACACAGATATTGCCTATGTTTTGTTAGACTTGTACTTAAAATTTCCTGAAAATTTTGTTTTATTGTAAGTTTCTATTCATACTAGTATATAGAAATGCAACTTATTTATATTAACATTGTATATTAACATTGCATCCCAGGACCTTTTGAAACTGACTTATAAGTTCTGGTAGCTTTTTCATAGATTCCTTATACATAATCATGTTGTATGCAAATGAAGACAGTTATTTCTTCTTTTCCAATATGATTTTTGTTTCTTTGCTTGTTTTTCTAAGAGCTTTTTGGGCATCTACTAAGGTGACTGAATAATTTTCCTTCTTTATTAATATAATGAATTACATCCATTTTAAAATGTTTGGACAACATTGCATTCCTGGGATAAACCTACTTAATCATGATGTAGTATTCTTTTCATATATTCTACTTGCTGGTATTTGTTGAGAAAGTTTGTGTCTATGTTTATGAGGCATATTAATCTGTTGTCTTCATGTAATGTATTTTTCTAATTTTGGTAACAAGATAACACTAGCCTTATAAAATGAGTTGGGAAGTGTTGCTCTCCTCTTTATTTTCTTCTTTTACATAAAATGTTTGTGTAGAATTGGTAGTTTTTTTCCCTTTGAATGTTTGGTACATATAAGAGGCCTAGGCCTGGTGGTGGCGTTCTGGAGGTGTTTTAACTTGAATTCAGTGTCATCAATAGGTAGAGGAGTATTCAGGATGTCTATTTCTTCTTGAATGAGTTTTGGTAGTTTTTCTCCTTTAAAGAAGTTGTCTATTTCATCTAAGTTGTCATGTATGGCATAAAGTTGTTCATAATATTCCCTTGTTATTTTAATTTCATTAGGTTTTTTTTTTTTTTTTTTTTTTTTTTTTTTTTTTTTTCTTTTTGTCTACCAGGCTGGAGTGGAGTGGCAAGATCTTGTACTCACTGTAACCTCTGTCTCCCAGGTTCAAGTGATTCTCCTGCCTCAGCCTCCTGGCTAGGCGAGATTACCGGCACCTACCACAACACCCAGCTAATTTTTGTATTTTTGGTAGAGATGGGGTTTTGCCATGTTGGCCAGGCCGTTCTTGAACTCCTGACCTCAAGTGATCTACCTGCCTTAGCCTCCCTAAGTGCTGGGTTTACAGGCATGAATCAACGTGCCTGGCCTGTCATTAGGATTTGTAATTATATCCTTTCAGTCCTACAATTGGGAATTTCTGCTTTGTCTTGTTTTCTTGTTCACATTTTACTGATTTTTTTTTCACTAGTGTTCTCCGTTTAGTTTCATTGATTTCTGCTTTCATTTTTGTTGTTTTCTTCCTTCTTGCTTAGGGGTTTTTCTTTCTCTTCTTTTTTCAGAGACAGGGGCTTGCTCTGTCACCCAGGCTGGTCTCAAACTCCTGGGCTCAAGCAATTCTCCTGCCTTGGCCTTCTTCAAAGGCTGGGATTACAGGTGTGAGCCACTGCACTCAACTTTTCTTTTAAAGTTTATTAAGCTTAAAAAAGCTTAGATAATTGATGTAAGCTCCTTGTCTTCCAATATAAGCATTTAATGCTCTAAATTTTTCCCTAAATGCTGCCGTAGCAGCATTCTATAAGTTCTGATATGTAACTTTTTATTTGATTTAAATTATTTTCCCTTTTCCCTTGTAACTCACGTTTTTTTTTTTTTTTTTTTTTTTTTTTTTGTTTTTTTTTTTTTTTTTTTTTTTTTTTTTTTTTTTTTTTTTTTTTTTTTTTTTTTAAACACTGGGGGATGAAGGAGTGAAAAGATGTATAGAAGTATATAGATAGGAAGAGAAGTAGAAGTGTAGAATTAATGAGTTCCTACTTTTATTTCCAGTTCTTAACATCATAGTGTTTTTCTTTCTAGCCTTAGCCGCATTCTGTGTTGCATCTTCTCCAAGAATCAGAAATTTGTCTCCCAGTATCATTCATATATTTACTGGGGAAGGTGGATGTGCACCATCTAGAACTTGGGGGTTCTATCTTTCTAGGAAGGAGTGAATGGGAGTATTGGATGACTGATGCCAGAGATTGTTTTTGAATGGCATAGTATCCCAAACATTATAATTTTTTCCATTCTCAGGGTATTGACCCTTTAAATAAAATGTTCCAGTAGGACCATGAAGAAAAATATCTGATAGAAATATCCAGAGATAGATACATTCAGATGAGAGCCTTCCAGGCAGTGTTTCTTGCAGATACTAGTACAGTTAATGTGAAGGAATGGTTTCTTGTGAAGTATTGTGGAGCTCTCCTAGCCTGTGTCACTGAGGCCATTGATTAGCATTGCTTTACTTTATTTACCTCTCATTCTCTTCTTAACATTCTCAGAGGTAGTTTGACAGAGTTCTCAAACCATATTTGAGAACTGCTTCTTGAGAAGACCAAGGCATTTGAGGACAAACTTGTGTTAGAGACCAAATCAGGATATTGGNTTTTTTTTTGACCCATGGGTTACTTAATTTCCATGGGTATTGGGGGATTTTCCTGAGACTGTTTTGTTATTGATTCTCATTTAATTTTGTTGTGATGTGCGAATATACCTTATGTGGTTTCTTTTTTTTATTTTTTTCAATTCTTTTAAATTGATGTGGTGAATTACATGGCCCATAGTATGATCCACCTTGGTATATGTTTTATGAGCCCTTGAAAAGAACATGTAT
This sequence comes from Cebus imitator, assembly GCF_001604975.1. Taxonomy (NCBI): domain Eukaryota; kingdom Metazoa; phylum Chordata; class Mammalia; order Primates; family Cebidae; genus Cebus; species Cebus imitator. The sequence continues at coordinate 820,545 of NW_016107611.1, forward strand.
TCTTTCTTTTGTGCTGGGGTAAAGTATTCTATAAATGTCAGTGAAGTGGTGTTGATTAATAGTGTGGTTGAGGTTTTCTGTATCTGTATCCTTACTCCCCCCTCCCCGCCCATCGTGGCAAGATTTCATCATGACTTACTGGTTTTCTTCCCATTTGTTTTACTGGTTAATGACAGTGAAGTCTCCAACTGTAATTGTGGGTTGTTTAGTCTTTATCAGTTTTGGCTTAGTATATTTTGAAGCTCTGTTGTTTTCTGTATACATATTTAATTTTAGTAAATATGTATACAGAAAACTATTTTTGGTGAAACTATTATTTAATGTTCCTCTTATTTTTGGTAATAATCCTTGTTTTGATGTCTACTTCGTTTGCTTTTAATATCACCACTCCAGCCTTTTACTAGTGTTTGCCTAATAGTACAGCCACTCCAGCTTTATTTTGATTATTGTTGCCTTAGTCTCCAATCTGACAGTTTGTTATAATTGGTATGTCATTTATATATCATTTAGTTATTGATATGGTCAGAGATAAATCTAATTTTAGTTATCTTCTTTGTTCCTTTTTCTCGTTACACATTTTTGCTAATTTTTAAAAACGGTTTCATATTGTGTCCACACTTAGCTTATTTATGCAGGTTGAATATCCCTTACCCAAAATGTTTAGGATTAGAAGTGTCCAGATTGTTTCAGGTTTTGCAGTATTTGTATTGTAGTTATCAGTTGAGTATTCCCAATCTGAACATCTGAAATCCAAAACACTCCCATGGACATTTCCTTTGAGTTGTCATGTCAGCACTAAAAAATATTCAGATTTTGCAGCATTTGGATATTCACATTGGTGTATTCAACCTGTACATCTTTTCATAATTCTTTTAGTGTTTACCATAGAATTTACAATATATATCTGTAGTAAATGACAGCCTGTCTTTAAATAATATGTACTATTTTACTTATTTCAATAGGTTTTTGGGAAACAGGTGGTGTTTATTTATATCAGTAAGTTTTTTAGTGGCGATTCCTGAGATTTTGAATATTTACTACTTTATTTGTACAACTGTACACTTCCAATTTCTTCTTTCAAACTTTTGTCAAATCATTGTCAAGCATTTGTCTTTTGCATATGCTATAAAGCCAAGTACATTGCTGTTATTTTTTTCTTTAGGGAGTCAAGTGTCTTTCAGTGAAATTAAAACTGAAGTTATTAACTGCTTCTGGAAATCTTCATTTCTTTGCATGATTACCAAATTTTATATAGCATCCTTTCTGTTTGAAGAACTTCCTTTAATGTTTCTTTTACTGCTGGTTGGCTAGTACTGAATCTTCTCAGTTTTTGTCTTAAAAAATTTTCATTATGTCTTCATTTTTGAGGGATATATTTGCTGGGTATGGAATTATGTGTTGACGTTTTTTTCTTTCTATACTCTTTGTATTCTGGTTTGCATAGTTTCCAATGAGAAGTGTCATATAATTCTCATACGTCTTTCTTTGTATGCATTGTGTCTCCCCATCCAAAATTTTGGCTGCAAAATTTTCTCTTTATTTTGAATTTACTGCAGTTTGAATATGACATGTCTAGGTGTGATTGTTTTTATTTTAAAAATACAGATAATACCATGGAAATACCACAGACTCATTCACCTAGAAACTCTTGTTTCTTTTTAATTAATTTTTTTTTTTTTTTTTTGGAGACGGAGTTTCACTCATGTTACCCAGGCTGGAGTGCAGTGGCGCAATCTCGGCTCACCGCAACCTCCGCCTCCTGGGTTCAGGCAATTCTCCTGCCTCAGCCTCCTAAGTAACTGGGATTACAGGCATGCACCACCATGCCTAGCTAATTTTTTGTATTTATTTTTAGTAGAGACAGGGTTTCACCATGTTGACCAGGATGGTCTCGATCTCTTGACCTCGTGATCCACCTGCCTTGGCCTCCCAAAGTGCTAGGATTACAGGCTTGAGCCACCGCGCCTGGCTTAATATTTTTTTTGAGACAGAGTCTCACTCTGTTGCCCAGGCTGGAGTGCAGTGGCATGATCTTGGCTCACTGCAACCTCTGCCTCTCGGGTTTAAGCAATTATCTGCCTCAGCCTCCTGAGTAGCTGGGATTACAGATGCACACCACCATGTCCAGCTAATTTTTGTATTTTTAGTAGAGACAGGGTCACCATCTTGGCCTGGCTGGTCTTGAAACCCTGACCTCATGATCCACCTGCCTTGGCCCCCCGAAGTGCTGAGATTACAGGTGTGAGCCACTGCATCCAATCAATCAAAACTCACCTTACTACACTCATAAACCAGAGGATGGAAGGGTGTATATTTTAATGCATTAGAAAAAGCTCATTTGTAGGCTGAGCACAGTGGCTCACACCTGTAATCCCAGGTCTTTGGGAGGCTGAAGCAGGTGGATCACCTGAGGTCAGGAATCTGAGACCAGTCTAGCTAACATGGTGAAACCCTGTTTCTACTAAAAATACAAAATATTAGCTGGGTGTGGTGGCACATCCCTGTAATCCCAGCTACTCTGGAGGCTGAGGCAGAAGACTTGCTTGAATCCAAGAGACAGAGGTTGCAGTGAGACAAGATTGTGCCACTGCACTCTAGCTTGGGCAATAAGAGCCAAACTCCGTCTCAAAAAAAAAAAAAAAAAAAACCTCATTTGTATATCTTTTGTCTTTGGTTATGTTTGTTGTTCAGTAATGTCATTGATGTTCAAAACTTTGTACTTTAAATTGCAATTAAAGATTCAATTGAGAAAAATCACACTTTCACATAGGACAGTTTGCATTACTGTTAGGTTTTAACCTAAATATATAGTTCTTGAATTTTCCATGTGCACAAAGACCCATTGAAGGTATACACAAAAATACTAACACTGGCTGGGCATGATGGCTCATCCTTGTAATCCCAGTACTGTGGGAGGAAGAGGCAGATCACTTGAGGTCAGGAGTTCAAGACCAGCCTGGACAAGATGGTGAAAACTTGTCTCTCATGGCTGAATAGGAACAGCTCCGGTCTGCAGTTCCCAGTGAGAGTGCACCAGAAAATCAGCGATCTCTGCATTTCCAACTGAGGTACCAGGTTCATCTCACTGGGACTGGTTAGACAGTGGAAACAGCCCAAGGTGGGCAAGCTGAAGCAGGGTGGGGCATAGCCTCACCTAGGAGGCACAAGGGGCTGCAGAACTCTCTTCCCTGGCCAAGGGAAGCCATTAGGAATTTTTCCAGACACTCTAGCACTCTGGCTGAGATACTGCGCTTTTCCCACTGTCTACACAACACACAGACCAGGAGATTTCCTCTGATACTTACACCACCAGCACCCCAGATTTCCAGGCCAAAACTGGGTCGCTGTTTTAGTCAAGTGGCTCCTGGAATGCCGGCAAGACAGAAGCCCTGGAAAAGGGGGCTGAAGCCAGGGGGCCAAATGAGCTGGCTTGGCAGGTCCCACCCCAACAAAGATTGGCAAGCTAAGATCCACTGGCTTGAAATTCTCGCAGCCAGCATAGCAATCTAAGCTTGACCTGGGACGTTCAGGTTTAGTGGGGGGAGGGTAATCCACCATTGCTAAGACTCCAGTAGGTGCTTTCAAAATTGCCTGTGTAAACAAAGCTGCTGGGAAGTTTACACATTAGCTTGGCAGAGCCCAGCAAGGCAGCTCAGCAAGACCTCTGTAGGCAGACTCTTAAGTAGATTCCCTTCTTGTTGGGCAGGGCATCTCAGGAAAAAAAAGCCAGCCCATCAGGGACTTACAAAGCCCCCACCTTCCTCAGAGCACCTGGGAAAAGGGCCAGTTGTGGGTTCCACTTCAGCAGACTTAAACATCCCTGCCTGGCAGCCCTGAAGGGAGCAACGGACCCCTCCAAAACAGTGCTTGAGCTCCATTAACAGACAGGCTGCCTCTTCAAGTGGTTCCCTGACCCCCCATGTATCCTCTCTGGGAGACACATCATACAGGAGAGCTCTGGCTGACATCTGGCAGGTATCCTTTTGGGACAAAGCTACCAGAGGAAGGAAGAGGAAGCAATCTTTGCTGTTCTGCAGCTCCCATGGGTGATTTCTTCCAGGAAAGCAGGGTCTGGAGTGGACCTCTAGCAAACTACAGCAGACCTGCAGCAGAGGGACCTGACTGAAGGAAAACTAACAGAAAGAAATACCTTCAACATCAACAGAAAGGACATCCACTCGGAAACCCCACCCAAAAGTCACCAACTTCAAAGACCAAAGGTAGATAAATCCACGAAGATGGGAAGGAACCAGCACAAAAAGGCTGAAATCACCAAAAGGCAGAACGCCTCTTCTCCTCCAAGGGATCACAAGGGAACAAAATTGGATGGAGAATGAGTGACGAACTGACAGAAGCTGGCTTTAGAAGGTGGGTAATAACAAACTCCTCTGAGCTAAAGGAGCATGTTCTAACCCAATGCAAGGAAACTAAGAACTTTGAAAAAAGATTTGACGAAATGCTAACCAACGTGGAGAAGAACATAAATGACATGATGGAGCTGAAAAACACAGCACAAGAACTTCATGAAACATACATGTTTTAATAGCCGAATCAAGCAGAAGTAAAGGATATCAGAGACTGAAGATCAACTCAATGAAATAAAGCGAGATGGCAAGATTAGAGAAAAAGTGAAAAGAAGTGAACAAAGCCTCCAAGAAATATGGGATTATGTGAAAAGACCAAATCTACATTTCATTGGTATACCTGAAAGTGACGGGGAGAATGAAACCAAGTTGGAAAACACTCTTCAGGATATTATCCAGGAAAACTTCCCCATTCTAGCAAGGCAGGCCAATATTCAAGTCCAGGAAATACAGAGAACACCACAAAGATAGTTCTCAAGAAGAACAACCCCAAGGCATGTAATTGTCAGATTAACCACAGTTGAAATGAAGGAGAAAATGCTAAGGGTAGCCAGAGAGAAAGGTCGGGTTACCCACAAAGGGAAGCCCATCAGACTCAGAGGGGATCTCTTGGCAGAAACCCTACAAGCTAGAAGAGAGTGGGGGCCAATATTCAACATCCTAAAGAAAAGAATTTTCAACTCATTTTCATATTCGGCCAGACTAAGATTAATAAGTGAAGGAGAAATAAAATCCTTTGAAGGACAAGCAACTGCTGAGAGATTTCGTCACCACCAGGCCTGCCCTACAAGAGCTCCTGAAGGAAGCACTAAACATGGAAAGGAACAACCAGTACCAACCACTGCAAAAGCATACCAAACTGTAAAGACCAATGACACTATGAAGAAACTGCATCAACTAATGGGCAAAACAACCAGCTAGCATCCAAATGGAAGGATCAAATTCACACATAACAATATTAACCTTAAATATAAATGGGCTAAATGCCCCATTCAAAAGACATAGACTGGCAAATTGGATAAAAAGTTAAGACCCATTGGTGTGTTCTATTCAGGTAACCCATCTCATGTGCAAAGACAAACATAGGCTCAAAACAAACATAGCCTCCATAGGGATGGAGGAAGATTTACCAAGCAATTGGAGAGCAAAAAAAAAAAGCAGGGCTTGCAATCCTAGTCTCTGATAAAACAGACTTTAAACCAACAATGATCAAAAAAGACAAAGAAGGGCATTACATAATGGTAAAGGGATTAATGCAATAAGAAGAGCTAACTATCCTAAATATATATGCACCCAATACAGGAGCATCCAGATACATAAAGCAAGCTCTTAATGATATACAAAGAGACTTAGACTCCCACACAATACTAGTGGGAGACTTCAACACCCCACTATCAATACTAAACACAGCAATGATACAGAGAATTAATAAGGATATCCAGGACTTGAACTCAGATCTGGACCAAGTGGACTCAATGGACATCTATAGAACTCTCCACCCCCAAACCACAGAACATACATTCTCAGCATGACATCACACTTACTCTAAAATCAACCACATAATTGGAAGTAAAACACTCCTCAGCAAATGCAAAAGAACAGAAATCATAACAGCCTCTCAGACCACAGTGCAATCAAATTAGAACTCAGGATTAAGAAACTCACTGAAAACCGTACAACTACATGGACATTAAACAACCTGCTCCCATATGACTACTGGATAAATAATGAAATGAAGGCAGAAATAAAGATGTTCTTTGAAACCAATGAGAATGAAGACACAATGTACCAGAATCTCTGGGACACATTTAAAGCAGTGTCTAGTGGGAAATTTATAGCACTGAACACCCCCCCAGAGAAGTGAGGAAAGATATAAAATCGACATCCTAACATCACGATGAAAAGAACTAGAGGAGCAAGATCAAACAAATTGAAAAGCTAGCAGAAGGCAAGAAATAACTAAGGTCAAAGCAGAACTGAAGGACATAGAGACACACACACAAAAAAAAACCCTTAAAAAAAAATCAATAAATCCAGGAGCTAGTTTTTTGAAAAGATCAACAAAATAGACCACTAGTCAGACTAATAAGATTCAAATAGTAGATGCAATAAAAAATGATAAAGGGTATATCACCACCGATCCTACAGAAATACAAACTACCATCAGAGATTACTACCAACACCTCTATGCAAATAAACCAGTAAATCCAGAAGAAATGGATAAATTCCTGCACACTCACACCCTCCAAAGACTAAACCAGGAAGTTGAATTCCTGAATAGATCAATAACAAGGTCTGAAATTGAGGCAGAAATTAATAGCTTACTAACCAAAAGAAGTCCAGGACCAGATGGGTTTACAGCCAAATTCTACCAGAGGTACAAAGAGGAGCTAGTACCGTTCCTTCTGAAACTATTCCAAACAACAGAAAAAAAGGGACTCCTCCCTAACTCATTTTATGAGACCAACATCATCCTGACACCAAAACCTGGCAGAGATGCAACTAAAAAAGAAAATGTCAGGCCAATATCCATGATGAACAATGATGCAAAAATCTTCAATAAAATACTGGCAAACTGAATCCAACGGAACATCAAAAAACTTTTCCAGGCCGGGCGTGGTGGCCCAAGCCTGTAATCCCAGCACTTTGGGAGGCCGAGGCGGGTGGATCACGAGGTCAAGAGATCGAGACCATCCTGGTCAACACGGTGAAACCCCGTCTCTACTAAAAATACAAAAAATTAGCTGGACATGGTGGTGCGTGCCTGTAATCCCAGCTACTCGGGAGGCTGAGGCAGGGGAATTGCCTGAACCCGGGAGGCGGAGGTTGCGGTGAGCCAAGATCGCACCATTGCACTCCAGCCTGGGTAACATGAGTGAAACTCCGTCTCAAAAAAAAAAAAAAAAAAAAACTTTTCCATCACAATCAAGTCAGCTACATCCCAGGGATGCAAGCCTGGTTCAACATACACAAATCTATAAATGTAATCCATCACATAAACAGAACCAATGACAAAAACATGATTATCTCAATAGGTGCAGAGAAGGCCTTTGACAAAATTCAACAGCCCTTTATGCTAAAAACTCTCAATAAACTAGGTATTGATAGATCATTTCTCAAAATAATAAGAGCTATTTGTGACAAACCCACAGCTAATGTCATATGGAATGGGCAAAAACTGGAAGCATTCCCTTTGAAAACTGGCACAAGACAAGGACGCCCTTTCTCACCACTCCTATCCAACATGGTATTGGAAGTTCTGGCTAGGGCCATCATGCAAGAGAAGGAAATAAAGGGTATTTGAATAGGAAGAGAGGATGTCAAATTGTCCCTGTTTGCAGATGACATGATTGTATATTTAGAAAACCACACTGTCTCAGCCTAAAATCTCCTTAAGCTGATAAGCAACTTCAGCAAAGTCTCTGGATACAAAATCAATGTGCAAAAATTGCAAGCATTCCTATACGCCAATAAGAGAGAGCCAAATCATGAGTAAACTCCCATTCACAATTGCTACAAAGAGAATAAAATACCTAGGAACACAACTAACAAGGGATATGAAGGAACTCTTCAAGGAGAACTACAAACCACTGCTCAAAGAAATAAGAGAAGCTACCAATGACTTTCTTCACGGATTTGGAAAAAAACCACCTTAAAATTCGTATGGAACCAAAAAAGAGCCTGCACAGCCAAGACAGTCCTTAGGGTGAAAAAAAAAAAAAAGCTGGAGGCATCACGCTAGCTGACTTCAAACTATATTACAAGCCTACTGTAATCAAAACAGCATTGTACTGGTACCAAAACAGAGGTACAGACCAGTGGAACAGAACAGAGGCCTCAGATGGAATGCCACACCACTACAACCATCTGATCTTTGACAAACCTGACAAAAGCAATGGGGAAAGAATTCCCTATTTAATAAATGGTTTTGGGAAAAGTGGCTAGCCATATGTAGAAAGCTGAAACTGGATCCCTTCCTTACACCTTATACAAAAATTAGTTAAAGATTTAAACATGAGGCCTAACACTATAAAAACTCTAGAAGAAAACCTAGGCAATATCATTCAGGATATAGGAATGGGCAAGGACTTTATGACTAAAACACTAAAAGCAATGGCAACAAAAGCCAAAATAGACAAATGGGATCTAATTAAACTTAAAAGCTTCTGCACAGCAAAAGAAACTACCAATAGAGTGAACTGGCAACCGACAGAAAGGAAAAAATTTTTGCAATCTACCCATCTGACAAATGGCTAATATCCAGAATTTATGGAGAACTTAAATTTACAAGAAGAAAACCCATCAAAAAGTGGGCAAAGGATATGAACAGACACTTTTGAAAAGAAGACATTTATGTAGCTGACAAACACATGGAAAAAAGTTCATCATCACTGGTCATTAGAGAAATGCAAATCAAAACCACATTGAGGTGCACCTCACCAGTTAGAATGGCGATTATTAAAAAATGAGGGGAAAACAGATTCTGGAGAGGGTGTGGAGAAAGAGGAATACTTTTACACTGTTGGCAGGAGTGTAAATTAATTCAACCATTGTGGAAGACAGTGTGGCAATTCCTCAAGGATCTAGAAATAGACATACCATTTGACCCAACAATCCCATTACTGGGTATATACCCAAAGGATTATAAATCATTCTAATCTAAAGACACATGCATATGTATGTTTATTGTGGCACTGTTCACAATAGCAAAGAGTTGGAACCAATCCAGATGTCCATCAATGATAGACTGGATATAGAAAATGTGGCACATATACACCATGAAATACTATGCAGCCATAAAAAGGGTGAGTTTATGTCCTTTGCAGGGACATCGATGAAACTGGAAACTATCATTCTCAGCAAATTGAAACAAGAACAGAAAACCAAACGCCGCATGTTCTCACTCATAAGTGGGTGTTGAACAATGACAGCACCTGGACACAGGGAGGGGAACATCACACCAGGGCCTGGGGGGCTAGGGGAGGAATAACGGAGTGGGGGGATTGGGGAGGGATAGCATTAGGAGAAATACCTAATGTAGATGACAGGGCAATGGATGCAGCAAAACACCACCATGGCACGTGTATACCTATGTAACCTGCACGATCTGCACATGTACCCCAAAACTTAAAGTATAAAAAAACAAAACAACAACAACAAAAAACTTTGTCTCTACTAAAAAGGCCAGAATTAGCCAGGTGTGGTGATACACATATGTAATTCTAGCTACTCAGGAGGCTGAGGCAGGAGAATCACTTGAACCCAAGCGGCAGAAGTTGCAGTGAGTCGAGATTGTGCCACTGCACACCAGCCTGGGCGACAGAATGAAACTCCACCTCAAATAAACCAAAACAGTAACAGAGATTACATGTGGTACATGGCTTTTGGTACAGACAAACCACCTTGTGTCAGAATGGGTAAGAGATTAAGGTTGACGCAAACAATATACAGAGTGACAACCTGGAAGGGAAATCTGGGGAGAGAGATTCTGTGAGGAAGTAAGGTATTGAAAAGCTCCTGATGTGGACCAGGAAATTTAGAAAGGCATGCACATGCTCAGAGAACATATGTTCAGAAATGACCTGAAAAGACTACAAGCTTTCACCTGTCAATGATCTTTGGCTTGGTGCAAGCAATAAGGGAAGGCTATGGCAGAGTTGTAAATGGCCTGGCTAGGCAAGAAAGAGGGCTCCAACACAGAACCACTGTACAAAGACTAGGTGAATATTTTTCCTTTTTTGTTTTTGATCCAGACATTCAAGGAAATCCCTGTTAACACACTGGGTAAAAATAAATGAAAAGATTAGAGACCTTAAATACCAAATAATACAGGGAATATTGGGTTTTATAAAAAAGTAGTTTCAAACTCACTGTATTAATTTCCCAGAGCTGCTGTTACCATATGCCACAAAATTGGGTGGCTTGAACAATGAAAATTTATTCACTCCCAGTTTTCTGCAGCTTAGACCTCCAAAATCAAAGTGTCAGAAGGGCCATACTCTCTTTACCTCTTAGTAGCTTCCAGTGGTATCCATTTATCATTGCTGTATCACTTCAAGCTCTGTCTCTGGTCACATGGCATTCTCCCCATATGTTTCTGCCTTGATATGGTATGTTATTCTTCTAATAGGGATATTGTCATATTGAATGAAGGTACACCCTAAGGGCCTCATCTTGACTGCATCTTCAAAAACTCTATTTCAAAGTAAGGTCATGTTCAAAGGTTAGGACTTCAACATACCTTTTCAGGAGACACAAACCTATAACAGTCACTAAACAAACCATTACAATCCTTGA
>NW_016107611.1:832045-838164 GCF_001604975.1 Cebus imitator
AAGAATATCTGGCTGCAAGTGGTGGCTCATGCCTATAATCCCAGCACTTTGGGAGGCCAAGGCCGTTGGATCATGAGGTCAGGAGTTCAAGACCAGCCTGGCCAACATGGGGAAACCCTGTCTACTAAAAATACAAAAAATTAGCCAGGCATGGTGGCATGTGCTTGTAATCCCAACTACCCTGGAGGCTGAGGCAACAGAATCTCTTGAACCCAGGTGGTGGAGGTTATGGTAAGTGGAGATCACACCATTGCACTCCAGCCTGTGTGACAGAGCAAGACTGTCTCAAAACAAAAGAATACTTGAAGAAATAATGTTCAGAAACTTCTCAAACTTATAAAAACATAACCCACAAGAATAAGAAGCTCAAGGAACTAACTCCAAGAGGAATACATGCATAGAGATCCACACGAAGACACATTATAGTCAAACCATAAAAAGGGAGACTCAAAAGTGACTCTTCATGTACAAAGGCTCTATTATAAGATTAAATAACCCACTTCTCATCAGAAACCATGATATCCAGAAAGCAGTGTGATGACCTATTTAAAGTTTTGAAATAAAAAAACCTGTTAGCCAAGAATCCTATATCTGGCAAAGTATCCTTCAAAAATGAAGGAGAAATTAAGACATTCCTAGATAAACACTGAGGGAGTTCACTGCTAGTTGGCCTGCTCTACAAGAAATACAAAATACTTCAGGCAGAAGTGAAAAGACACTAAATAGTATCTTGAAGCCATATAAATTAATAAAGAACACTGGTAAAGTACACACGCAAACACAAAAGCCAATATTATTGTATTATTGGCTTATAACTCCTATATGATTTAAAGAAAAATGAGTAGAACAATTATAAATCTATGTTAATGGGGCAAACAATGTATATAGATGTAATTTTTCAAATCCTAAAATGGGGAAAACAGATATATGGGAGAAGAGTTTTATACTGTGGAAGCTAAGTTAGTATTAATTTAAACTATGTTAACTTATTTAATTATAATATAACTTTAATACTATTAAACACTTTTGCATCTTTAAATTTTTTCACAATAAAATTTGGAAAAATTAGGACAGGTGTGGTGGCTCTGTTATCCCAGCACTTTGGAAGGGTGAGGCAGGACTACTTGAGGCCAGGAGTTTGAGAGCAGCCTGGGCAACATAGAGAGAACTATCTCTACAAACATTTTTTAAAAAAAATTAGCTGGGTGTGATTGCACATGCCTGTAGTACTAGCTATGCAGGAATCTGAAGCTGCAGGACTACTTGAGATGCAGTGAGCCAGGATCACACCACTGCAGTCCAGCCTGGATGACAGTGTGAGACCTTGTTTCAAAAAAGAAAAAGGATGTTAACTGTATTCCACAGGGTAATCATACTAAGAAAATAAAATATACAGAAAAGGGAAGAAGAAGAAAATTTAAATGGTACACTACAGATGAGGCATAGTGACTCACACCTGTAATCCCAGCATCTTGGGAGGCCAAGGTGGGTGGATAACTTTAGGTCAGGAGTTTGAGATCAGCCTGCTCAACATGGTGAAACCCTGTCTCTACTAGAAATATAAAAATTAGCCGGGCATGATGGTGCATGCCTGTAGTCCCAGCTACTTGGGAGGCTGAGGCATGAGAATTGCTTGAACCCAGGAGGCCGAGGTTGCACTGAGCCAAGATCATGCCACAGCACTCCAGCTTGGGTGATGGTGAGACCCTGTCTCAAATAAAAAAGAAGAAAAAAAAGGTATGCTACAGAAATGTCAAACATGAAAGAAGGCATTGAGAGACCAAGGAACAAAAAAGATAAGCCATGTAGAAAACAGATCACAAAGTGACAGAAGCAAGTTCTTTTTAAAATCAGGAATTTAAATGCAGATTAAGCTCTCCAGTTAAAGGCAAAAATTGGCAGAATGGATAAAACAGCATGATCCAACTGTATGCTCTTTATAAGAGACTTACTTGCAATCCAAAGACAAAAAAAGTGTTGATTGAAAAATGGAAAAAGAAAATTCCATGCAGGATGTTAAAAAAAAGAGAACTGAGGTGGCTATATTAATATTAGACAAAATAGGCTTTAAGTAAAAAACTTGACAAGAGAAAAACAAGGACATTATATATTGACAAAAGAGTCAATCCATCAAGAAGATATAACAATATAGACATTACATAGCTAGTCCCCAAATATATGGTGTGAAAATGGATGGAACTGAAGAGAGAAATAGATGTTTCTACAATATTTTCAGACTTCAGTACCCCACTAATGGATAGAACCACCAGACAAAAGATCAATAAAGAATTAGAGGACTTGGAAACACACAAACCAAACTCCTAACATATATACAAAGCACCCCAATCTAAAATCAGCAGAATACACATTTTTCTCAAGTGGACATGAAACATTTTCTGGGATAGATCATACATTAGGCCACAAAACAAGTCTCAATAAAAATTAAAAAATCAGTTATCAACAAATAGATAAAAATGATATAAAATGTATTTTCTGGCCATAACAAAAGGAAACTAAAATCAGTAATGAGGAAAACTAGAAAATTCACAATTATGTGGAAATTAAACAGCAAACTTTTTTTTTTTTTTTTTTTTTTTTTTTTTTTTTTTTTTTTTTTTTTTTTTTTTTTTTGAGATGGAGTCTCGCTTTGTCACCCAGCCTGGAGTGCAGTGGTGTGATCTTGGCTCACTGCAGCCTCTGCCTCCCAGATTCAAACAATTCTCTTGCCTCAGCCTCCCAAGTAGCTGGGACTACAGGCATGCACTGACACACCTGGTTAATGTTTTTTTGTTTGTTTGTATTTTTAGTAGAGACAGTGTTTCATCATGTTGGCCAGGATGGTCTTGTTTTCCTGACCTTGTGATCCACCTGTCTTGACCTCCCAAAGTGCTGGGATTACAGTTGTGAGCCACCATACCCAGCCAACAGCACACTCTTAAAAACCAATGGGGCAAGAAGTTACAGGGAAATTAGAAAATACTTTGAGATGAAAACGAAATACTTTGAGATGAAAACAAAACATTCAGGATTCCTTTCGTGCTAAAATAATTTAAAAAAAAATTCTGCTGACTGATCTGAAAAAATTTGTGATAGAAAATACTGAGGAAAAATTGAGAAGAGTAGCTGGCAAGGTAGGTGGCCAAATAGGAACAGCTCCAGTCTGCAGGTCCCAGTGAGATCAATGCAGAAGGTGGGTGATTTCTGAATTTCCAACTGAGATTCCTGGCTCACCTCATTGGGACTGGTTAGACAGTGGGTGCCGCCCATGGAGGGTAAGCCAAAGCAAGGTGGGGCATCGCCTCACCCAGGAAGCATAAGGGGTTGGGTAACTCCCCGCCCTAGCCAAGGGAAGCTGTCAGGGACTATGCCATGAAGAACAGTGCATTCCATCCCAGATATTATGGTTTTCCCATGGTCTTTGCAACACATAGATCAGGAGATTGCTTCGGGTGCCTACACCACCAGGACTCTGTGTTTCAAGCACAAAACTGGGTGGCCATTTGGGCAGACACTGAGCTAGCTGCAGGAGATTTTTTTCATACCCCAGTGGTAACTGGAATGCTAGCAAGATAGAACCATTAACTCCCTGGAAAGGGGGCTGAAGCCAGGGAGCCAAGTGGTCTAGCTTAGCAGATCCCACTCCCATGGAGCCCAGCAAGCTAAGATCCACTGGCTTCAAATTCTTGCTGCCAGCACAGCAGCCTGAAGTCGACCTGAAACACTTCAGCTTGGTGCAGGGAGGGGTCAGGGCCATGAGTGAGGCTTGAGTAGGCAGTTTTCCCCTCACAGTGTAAACAAAGCCACTGGGTAGTTCAAACGGGGTGGAGCCCACTGCAGCTTGGCAAATCTGCTGTAGCCAGACTACCTCTCTAGATTTCTCCTCTCTGGGCAGGGCATCTCTGAAAGAAAGGAAGCAACCTCAGTTAGGGGCTTATAGATAAAACTCTTATCTCCCTGGGACAGAGCATCTGGGGTAAGGGGCAGCTGTGGGCACAACTTCAGCAGATGTAAACATTCCTTCCTGACAGCTCTGAAAAGAGCAGCGGATCTCCCAGCACAGTGCTTGAGCTCTAAGAGACAGAGGACCTCATCAAGTGGGTCCCTGACCTCTGTGCCTCCTGACTGGGAGGCACTTCCCAACAGGAGTCAAAAGACACCTCATACAGGAGAGCTCCAGCTGGCATCTGGTGGTTGCCCCTCTGGGACAAAGCTTCCAGAGGAAAAAATAGGCAGCAATCTTGGCTGTTCAGCAGCCTTCAATGGTGATACCCAGGCAAACAGGGTCTGCAGTGGACCTCCAGCAAACTCCAGCAGACCTGCAGCAGAGGACCTGACTGTTAGAAGAAAAACTAACAAATAGGAATAGCATCAACATTAACAAAAAGGACATCCACACAAAAACCCCATCCGAAGGTGACCAAAGATAGACAAATCCATGAAGATGAGGAAAAACCAGCACAAAAAGGCTGGAAACGAAAGAGAATGCCTCTTCTCCTCTAAAGGATCAGAACTTCTTGCCAGCAAGGGAACAAAACTGGATGGATAATGAGTTTGAGGAATTGGAAAAAGTAGGCTTCAGAAGGTGGGTAATAACAAACTCCTCTGAGCTAAAGGAGCATGTTCTAACCCAATGCAAGGAAGCGAAGAACCTTAAAAAAAGGTTAGAGGAATTGCTAACTAGAAGAACCAGCTTAGAGAAGAACATAAATGATCTGATGGAGCTGAAAACCAGCATGAGAACTTCATGAAGCATACACAAGCATCAAAAGTTGAATCAATCAAATGGAAGAAAGGATATCAGAGATTGAAAATCAACATAATGAAATAAAGCATGAAGACAAGATTAGAGAAATAAGAGTGAAAAGGGACAAACAACGCCTCCGAGAAAAATGGGACTATGTGAAAAGACCAAACCTACGTTTGACTGGTGCACTAGAAAGTAACAGGGAGAATGGAACCAAGTTGGAAAACACTCTTCAAGATATTATCCAGAACTTACCCAACCTAGCAAGAGAGGCCAACATTCAAATTCAGGAAAGACAGAGAACACCACAAAGATACTGCTTGAGAAGAGCAACACCAAGACACATAATCATCAGATTCACCAAGGTTGAAATGAAGGAAAAAACGTTAAAGGCAGCCAGAGAGAAGGTTAGGGAAGCCCATCAGACTAACAGCAGCTCTCTTGGCAGAACCCTACAAGCCAGAATTGAATGGGTACCAATCTTCAACATTCTTAAATAAAAGATTTTCCAACCCAGAATTTCATATCCAGCCAAAGTACGCTTCAAAAGGAGAAATAAAATCCTTTACAGACATGCAAATACTGAGAGATTTTGTCACTATCAGGTCTGCCTTACAAGAGATACTGAAGGAAGCATTAAATATGGAAAAGAAAAACTGGTACCAGCCACTGCAAAAACATGCCAAATTGTAAAGACCATCAACACTAGGAAGAAACTACATCAACTAATGGGCAAAATAACCAACTAGCATCATAATGACAGAATCAAATTCACATAACAATACTAACCTTAAATGTAAACAGACTAAATGTCCCTATTAAAAGACACAGACTGGCAAATTGGATTAAGAGTCAAAACCCATCAACGTGCTGTATTCAGGACAACCATCTCATGTGCAAAGACACGCATAGGCTCAAAATAAAGGAATGGAGGAATATTTAGAAAGCAAATGGAAAGCATAAAAAAAGCAGGGGTTGCAGTCCTAGTCTCTGATAAAACAGACTTTAAATCAACAAAGATCAAAAAAAGACAAAGGGCATTACATAATGGTAAAAGGATCCATGCAACGAGAAGAGCTAATTATCCTAAATACATATGCATGCAATACAGGAGCACCCAGATTCATAATGCAATTTCTTAGAGACCTACAAAGAGACTTAGACTCCCACACAATAATAGTGGGAGACTTTAACACCCCACTGTCAATATTAGATCAACAATACAAAAAACTTAACAAGGAAATTCAGGACTTGAACTCAGATCTGGACTAAGTGGACTTAATGGACATCTACAGAACTCTCCACCCCAAATTAACAGAATATACATTCTTCTCAGCACCACATTGCACTTATTCTAAAATTGACCACATAATTG
>NW_016107611.1:838256-856985 GCF_001604975.1 Cebus imitator
AAAAAAAAAAAGGAAATCGTAACAAAGAGCCTCTCAGACCACAGTACAATCAAATTAGAACTCAGAATTAAGAAACTCACTCAAAACTGCACAACTACATGGAAACTGAACAACCTGCTCCAGAATGACTACCGGGTAAATAACAAAATTAAGGCAGAAATAAATAAGTTCTTTGAAAACAATGACAACAAAGACACAATGTACCAGAATCTCTGGGACATAGCTAAAGCAGTGTTTAGAGAGAAATTTATAGTTCTAAATGCCCACAGGAAAAAGTGGGAAAGATCTAAAATTGACACCCTAATATCACAATTAAAATAACTAGAAAAGAAGAGCAAACAAATTCAAAAGCTAACAGAAGCCAAAAAATAACTAGGATCAGAGCAGAACTGAAGAACACAGAGAAACAAAAAGCCCTTCAAAAAAAATCAGTGAATCCAGGAGGTGGTTTTTTTTGAAAAGATTAACAAAATAGACCACTAGCCAGACTAATAAAGAAGAAAAGAGAGAAGATTCAAATAGATGCAATAAAAAATGATAAAGGGGATATCACCACTGATCCCACAGAAATACAAACTACCATCAGAGATTACTACAAACACCTCTAAGCAAATAAACCAGTAAATCTAGAAGAAACGGATACATTCCTGGACACATACACCCTCCCAAGACTAAATCAGGTAGAAGTCGAATACCTGAATAGATCAATAACAAGTTCTGAAATTGAAGCAGTAATAGCCTCCCAACCAAAAAAAAAAGCCCAGGAGCACTCAGATTCACAGCTCAATTCTACCAGAGGTACAAAGAAGAGCTGGTACCATTCCTTCTGAAACTATTCCAAACAACAGAAAAAGAGGGACTCCTCCCTAGCTCATTTTATGAGGCCAGCATCATCCTGATACCAAAACCTGGCAGAGACACAACAAAAAAAGAAAATTTTAGGACAATATCCCTGATGAACATCAATGCAAAAATCCTCAATAAAATACTGGGAAACCAAATCCAGCAATACATCAAAAAGCTTATCCACCATGATCAAGTCGGCTTCATCCCTAGGATGCAACTCTAGTTTAACATATGCAAATCAATAAATGTAATCCATCACAAAACAGAACGAATGACAAATACCACCTGATTATTTGAATAGATGCAGAAAAGGCCTTCGATAAAGTTCAACACCCCTTCCTACTAAAAATTCTCAATAAACTAGGTATTAATAGAACATATCTCAAAATAAGAGCTATTTATGACAAACTCACAGCTAATATCACACTGAATGAGCAAAAGTTGGAAGCATTCCCTTTGAAAACCAGCACAAGACAAGGATGCCCTCTCTCACCACTCATATTCAACATAGTATTGGAAATTCTGGCCAGAGCAATCAGGCAAGAGAAAGAAAGAAAGGAAGAGAGGAAGTCAAATGTCTCTGTTTGCAGATGATATGACTGTATATTTAGAAAACCCCATTGTCTCAGCCCCAAATCTCCTTAAGCTGATAAGCAACTTCAGCTAAGTCTCAGGATAAAAATCAATGTGCAAAAATCACAAGGATTCCTATACACCAATAACACACAGAGAGGCAAATCATGAGTGAACTCCCATTCACAACTGCTACAAAGAGAGTAAAATAGGAATACAACTTAAAAGGGATGTGAAGGACCTCTTCAAGTAGAACTACAAACCACTGCTCAAGGAAATAAAAGAAAACACAAACAAATGGAAAAACATTCGATGCTCATGGTTAGGAAGAATCAGTATCATGAAAATGGCCATACTGCCCAAAGTAATTTATAGATTCAATGCTATTCCCATCAAGGTACCATTGACTTTCTTCACAGAATTAGAAAAAACTGCTTTATGGATGTAAAATTTTACATCCAGCCAAACTAAGCTTCATAAGCGAAGGAAAAATAAAATCTTTTGTGAACAAGCAAGCACTCAGAGATTTCATCACCACCAGGCCTGCTTTACAAGAGCTTCTGAAAGAACCACTACAAATAGAAAGGAACAACCAGTATCAGCCTTTCTAAAAAATACCAAAAAATAAAGACATCAACTAATGGGCAAAACAGCCAGCTAACATTAAATGACAGTATCAAACACACATATATTGTTATTAATTTAAATCGACTAAATCCCCCAATCCAAAGACACAGACAGGCAAAAAAAGCCAAGACCCATTAGTATGCTACATCCAGATCCATCTCACATGCAAGGATACATAAAGACTCAAAGGGATGGTGAAAAATTTACCAACCAAATGGAGAGCTAAAATAAATAAATAGAAAGCAGGAGTTGCAATTTTTGCTGATAAAATAGATTTCAAAGCAACAAAGATCAAAAGAAGCAAAGAAGGATATTACATAAAGATAAAAGGATCAATGTAACAAGAAGAGCTAAAGATCCTAAACATATATGCACCCAATACAGAAATACCCAGATATATAAGACTTACAAAGAGACTTGGACCCCCACACAATAATAGCGGGAGACTTCAACATCAAAATTAAATAGATCAATGAGACAGAATGTTAACATCGATATCCAGGACTTGAACTCAGATTTGGAACAAGTAGACTTAATTAACATTCATAGAACTCTCCACTTTAAATACACAAAATATACACTCTTATCAGTACTACATCACACGTATTTACAGGTTTAAATGAAATACTGGTTGGCTGCTTTTAATTATTTTCTTCCCTCATTTTTTTTTTTAATGTCTCTATTATTAAACACAATTACAGGCATACCCAGTTTTAGACTGCATTCTAGCCCGGGCAATAAAGCAACACCCCTGTTCTCTCTCCCTCTTCCTCTTCCTCTTTCTTCCTTTCCTTTTTTTTTTTTTTTTTTTTTTTTTTTTTTTTTTTTTTTTTTAAAAAAAAAAAAAAAAAAACTGCTTTAAATTTCACATGGTACCAAAAAAAAGCCCATATAGCCAAGACAATTCTAAGCAAAAAGAACAAAGCTGGAGGCATCATGCTACCTGACTTAACTATACTAAAAGGCTACAGTAACCAAAACAGCATGGTGTTGGTACCAAAACAGATATATAGACCAATGGAACAGAACAGAGGTCTCAGAAATAATGCTGCATATCTACAACCATCTGTTGACAAACCTGGTAAAAAATAAGCAATGGGGAAAGGATTCCCTATTTAATAAATGATGCTGGGAAAACTGACTAGCCATATGCAGAAAACAGAAACTGGACCCCTTCCTTATACCTTATACAAAAATTAACTCAAGATGGATTAAAAACTTAAACATAAGACCTAAAACTATAAAAACCCTAGAAGAAAACCTAGGTAATACCATTCAGGACATATGCACGGGCAAAGACTTCATGACTAAAACATCAAGAGCAATGGCAACAAAAGCCAAAATTGACAAATGGGATCTAAATTAAACTAAAGAGCTTCTGCACAGCAAAAGAAACTATCATTAGAGTGAACAGGCAACCTACAGAATGGGAGAAAATTTTTGCGATCTATCCATCTGATAACAAATATCCAGAATCTACAAGGAACTTAAAAAAATTTGCAAGAAAAAAACAACCCCATCAAAAAGGGGGCAAAGGATATGAACAGACACTTCTCAAAAGAAGACATTTATGTGACTAACAAACATGAAAAAAAGCTCATCATCACTGGTCATTAGATAAATGCAAATCAAAACCACGAGATACCATCTCACAGCAGTTAGAATGGTGATCGTTCAAAAGTCAGAAGACAACAGATGCTGGAGAGGATGTGGAGAATTAGGAATGCTTTTACACTGTTGGTGGGAGTGTAAATTAGTTCAACCATGTGGAAGACACTGTGGTGATTCCTCAAGAATCTAGAAGCAGAAATACCATTTGACCCAGCAATCCCATTACTGGGAATATACCCAGAGGATTATAAATCATTCTACTATTAAAGACACATGCACATGTACGTTTATTGCAGCACTATCCACAATAGCAAAGACTTGGAACCAACACAAAAGCCCATCTATGATAGACTGGATAAAGAAGATATGGCACATAAACACCACAGAATACTATGCAGCCATAAAAAAGAATGAGTACATGTACTTTGCAAGGACATGAATGAAGCTGGAAACCATCATTCTCAGTAAACTAACGCAGGAACAGAAAACCAAACACTGCCTGTTTTCACTCATAAGTGGGAGCCGAACAATGAGAACACATGGGCATAGGGAGGGGAACGTCACACACTGGGGTCTGTTAGGAGGTGGGGAGCTGGGGGGGGATGGCATTAGGAGAAATACCTAATGTAGATGACAGGTTAATGAGTGCAGCAAACCACCATGGCACATGTATACCCATGTAACAAACCTGCACATTCTGCACATATATCCCAGAACTTAAAGTGTAATAATAATTTTTTAAAAAAGGATGAAGTTTGAAAGTGGGGAATTGTAACTGAGTATTCCAGCCTTGAAATGCATTTTAAAACTTTTTTCCCCTTCCTTTCCAACCCCAGAACGTGGCCTTATACCTTAAAACTCTTCATCTCTCTCTTTCCCGTCAGGTATTTCATGCACAGTGCTCACTTGTCTAATCTGCTTGCTTAGAAATTCCAGGATCTACTTTTAAAGCAAACCTGACACAGAAACTAATCGAATCAACTGCACAATCCTCCCACTTAGGAGCAGTTATGAACAGTTCATCCACCACTCCTGGGCCAAAGTCAAGATGATGCTAACTGGACCTCCAGACGGGCGATTACTCAAGATAACCATCAGAACAAGACATGCAAGACCTGCCATCTGGCTGCATCGCTCCAACCTATTTCCCACACCAAGTTTTCCTTCTTAAACTCCCTCACAAAAAGTTGAAATGGTATTTTAAGGCATGAGCCTGGTCACTTCCCAACTGCTAGCATTTGGTTAGCAAAACTGCCTTCCTTTCACTACATTTTCTTATGTTTTCAGCCTTTGAGTGTCAAGTGGCTGAAGTCAGTTACATAACTGTAACACAGGATTACATGCCATATAATTAGGTAAAGCAAACAAGTTAGATTTAGCTATAAGGGATTTTCATTTACGCATAACTTTATTTCAGTTTTACTGCTTTGATAAAATTGATGTCACTGTAATTTTTTGAAAAGTTAAATATCCCAACCTTCGATGCCAGAGTAAACAACTGTTAGCATATTAATATCCTTCCATTATTTCTATGCATATAATCACATCATTAGACAGACTTCTATTAATCGGATCTTCCCAGGAAGGTTCCAACCTAGTTTTCTCATGAATAATGTTTTCTCTAGTTATTACAGATCTCTGATCATCTTAATGGCTGTATATTATAAGGATATATCAAGACTTACTCAAATATTTTACTGACATTTTCCTTTTTGAATTCAGGATAAATATCCTTGTGTACAATCTTTCTCACTTTTGTCACAATCTCCTAAGTGAAATTTCTAGTGCTAGGGCTGCCAGGTCAAAGAGTATTTATTGTCCACTCATACTAAGAGGCATTAAGCATAGAATGCTGTGTAAATGGTAATCCATCTAAATCATTACATTGAATACAATTTCAAGCCTGGGCACAGGAGTTCACATCTGTAATCCCAACACTTTGGGAAGCCAAGGTTGGAGAAATGCTTGTGGCCAGGGGTTTGAGACTGGCCTGAGCAACACAGCAAGGCTCTATTTAATAAAATAAACAATAGATAAAATTTCAATAAAAACTCAACAGGTTTCTTGCCCTGCTACCCCCTTTTAAGGGAATGTGACAAATTAATGTGCCTGAAATCTATCAAAGCTCCTTCTAGAAGTCTAGAAGGAATAAAGACGACACATAGAAAAGAAACTTGATCTGAACCTGAATAGAAATAATGAAACAAATTATTAACAATTCAAATTTATTAAGAAACTTTTTGTCATCAGTAGCTACTTTTAACACTTTCAGAGTTACAGTAAAGCTCAACCTTAATGAATTAGTGTCCAAAAATTCTAATCATGTAAATTGCAGTGTCACATTAGAGTTTAAAAAGTATTGTTCAGTCTATAAACTAATGATACTAAAAATTATACTACACAACTGATGTTACACTGTACAAACAACTAAGGCTGAAGGATGGGAGCCATTCAGGTCTTTTGTCCAAATTCGTATTAGTATGGATGGTAGTATTATATACTTTTCTGTACTTTAGTATTTCCTGAAACTAACGTTATTAAGGCTACTTACAAAATTCCCTTTGAATATAAATTAATATGAATTTCGGGTAGAAAACAGACTAGAATTTTCAAATATTTGTCCTAATTATAGGTATTTTCTTCACTTTTTTCAGTAATTGCCAGGCCCTATTATAAGCCAAGCACAATTCTACATAGTAGAGATACAGTGATGAAAAACACCTCCCTATATAGAGGTTACATTTTAGTTGACATGAATTTTTTCTGTCAATCATACTTTTTTTTTTTTTTTTGAGACAGAGTCTCGCTCTGTCACCAGGCGCCAGGCTGGAGTGCAGTGGTGCAATCTTGGCTCACTGCAACCTCCGCCTCCTGGGTTCAAGCAATTCTCCTTCTTCAGCATCCCGAGTAGCTGGAACTACAGGCGTGCGCCACCACACACAGTTAACTTTTGTATTTTAGTAGAGACAGGATTTCACCATGTTGGCCAGGATGGTCTCCGTCTCGACCTCGTGATCCGCCTGCCTCGGTCTCCCAAAGTGCTGGGATTGTAGGCATGAGCCATCGTGCCTGGCCTCAATCATACTTTTTTTAAAGTAAGGCCTCTCTCCTGGGCAGACTCTGACAATACTTTTCTGCTGTGTTACATCTTGAGAACTGAGACACTTGGCAACGCAGATATAAACACGGATCATATTTATAGAACAGAGTTTTCTGTCTGTGAAATATGACATTTGTAAAGAATTCATGTCCTAACCAAGTCTGAAACACAGCATCTGAGAGACTTCTTTCCTGTAAAGATTCTTTGAACCTTCTAGTTTTAAAGGAGCTTTCCATAGTCATCAGCATGCACTTCCCAATGGAGACAAAGCCGTGAACTCTAACTGGAGGGTGAACCACACCTCAAATTTCTACAGATTCCCTCCAGTGTGGACTCTCTGATGGTAGACAAGATGTGACCTCTGACTGAAGCCCTTACAACAGACATCACATATGTAAGGCCTCTCTCCAGTGTGGACTCTCTGGTGTGTGTGAAAATGTGAGGCCTGACTGAAACCCTTCCCACACTGCTGACATGTGTAGGGTTTCTCTCCTGTGTGGACCCTCTGATGAGCACTGAGCCCAGCACTCCAACTGAACTCTTTCCCACATTCCTCACATTTAAATGGTTTCTCTCCAGTGTGAATTATTTGATGGACTTGAAGATTTGACCTCTGGCTGAAGGCCTTACCACATGTGTCACATTTATATGGTTTCTCTCCGGTGTGGACTCTCTGATGGGCTTGAAGGTGTGAGGCCTGACTGAATCGCTTCTGACATGCATCACACTTGAAAGGTTTTTCCCCAGTATGGACGCTCTGATGGGCTTGAAGATTTGAGGCCTGACTGAAACCCTTACCACACTCTTCACATTTGTAGGGTTTCTCTCCTGTGTGGACTCTCTGATGATTGTGAAGATTCAAGCTCCAATTGAAGCGCTTTCCACACACTTCACATTTGTATGGTTTTTCTCCAGTGTGGACTCTCTGATGTGCTTGAAAATATGAACTCTGACTGAAGCCTTTACCACACACGTTGCATCGAAATGGTTTCTCTCCTGTATGGACCCTCTGATGGCTCTGGAAACTTGAGGCTGAACTAAAACCCTTACCACACTCTTCACATTTATATGGTTTTTCTCCTGTGTGGACTCGTTGATGACTATGAAGATTAAAGCTCAAACTAAAGCACTTACCACACTCATCACATTTGTATGGTTTTTCTTCAGTGTGGACTCTCTGATGGGTATGAAGATTTGAGCTACAACTAAAGCGTTTACCACAATCTCCACATTTATATGGTTTCTCTCCAGTGTGAATTCTTTCATGGGCTTGAAGATGTGATCTCTGAGTAAAGCCCTTCCCACACACCTCACATTTGTAAGGTTTCTCTCCAGTGTGAACTCTGCAATGAATGTTAAGATCTGTGCTACGACTGAAGCCCTTCCCACAACTGTCACATCTATAAGGCTTCTCTCCTGTGTGAATAGGCAAATGAGCATAAAGATGTGAGCTCTGATTAAAGCTCTTACCACATTCGTGGCATGTATAGGGTTTCTCCCCTGTGTGGACTCTCTGATGAGTTTGCAGATTTGAGCTCTGACTGAAACCTTTACCACATTCATGACACCAGTAGCGTTTTTTTCCAGTATGAACACTTTGTTGAACAGGAATACCTGAGCTATAACTGGTGTCCTTCTCATGGGTACTACATGCTGGAGACTTCTTTCCCAAGTGCACCTGCTTATGAAGTTCAAGACTGGAGCCATCATCGAAGGCTTCTTCACATTCATTACCCTGGTAGGTTTTCTGTCCCGTGTGAATACTATACTGGGTAAGAGGTGACACCTTTAGGGTGTCTTTACCACAATCACTATTGCTATGAGCTTTATCTCTTTTGTGCAATATATTATCATGATGGTGTGAAATACAACCAAAAATGTTAACACATGGAGCAAATATACATAATTTGTTTTTCATCTGGGTCTGCTTACAACTTCTCTGATAAATTTTACTCCATGAATTCTGAACTTTCTCAGTTGGAAATTCTTGATTTCCAATGATATTGGAATGATCTCCCATGAGATTCACTAGACAGCTGTCATCCTCAGAAGCTTGAACAGATTCTCCTGCTCCCACTTGACAGGGGGAATCATGGTGCCTGGGGAACTGAGAGCTCTGTACTTCAATATTTATCATGGAATCTTGACTTCTGGCTAATTTGCTTGCAACATGTCTCTTGATTTGCCAGCATGAAAGCTCTCCCAGCGGAAAGCACCTTAATTCTGCTTTGTGAAGAGTCGCCATCTCATTTTGATTCCTGTCTCCTGAAAGGATAGAGAGAATAAGGAATAAAGGACCAAGAGACTGACATGATCAAAGTATAGAATTATGAAGATCTAAGCTCTTGTTTTCCCTGTGGAAACGTTAAGAAACAACTCCATACTGGCTGGAATAAATTTATAGGAGCTCTGAAAAGCAGCTGCAACCAAGAGAACAATTTTTTTAAAAGCCATATTTAAGACAGAAAATTTGAGATCAGCCCCGGGTGAGTGCTTAAGGTATTCCTGGGTCTTTTCTGAGTATGTGTCTTGCTGCCTGTGTGTCTTCTCCAGTATATTTAACTCCAAAGTGAATGCTTTGTCCAGATGTGTCCAATTTTTACACACAGTCCTTCAGTATCAGGCTTTAGTTCATAATGGAAATTTTCAGCTTATCTTTACCATCATGGATTTTCTTGGGTTTCATTTGCCTGTGGAAACACAGAACTACAGATCTAAGACTAGGACAGGAGGTAGAAACCAGCTAGGCTGCAGAGCAACAAAATAAGATCTCAGTAAGTACTTAGAAATGAAAAATTGACTTCCTTGCCTATAAGAATGGTAAATTAAAAGTCTCCTCTTCTTTGGCTACAGCAACTGAATCATAAGTAGCAACTACAGAAATCAGGCTAAATATATGCCTCAATTATAGGCTCTCCTTGTACAATAGTCACATCTAGAAATGTGCTCAAAATAACTGATAGAAAAATCTGTATTTATAGCTGCAGATTTCAACAACCCTTTCCAAAAGCTAGTAGAGGAAGTAGGAAGATATATGGTGGCGCACGTGTAACCCAGTCCACACTGTGAAAGCAACAGCTGACCTGGACTCTCGTGGGTCAGAAATCACCATGCCAAGGGCTGTGTGGAGGATGCTAAGTTCCACTGAAACCCAAGCTCCAGTTTTTGAGAAGCCAAGAGGAGGAAGCACCAGACTTCCTTCTAATCAGTGGTGCTGGTAGCCTCCAACTCTCTTCCTCCAAGCCGCCCATGGATATGCCATTCAGAAACCAATCCAGCTCAGCCAAGATGACCTGTCCCCTTATGCTGCTCAAAGACTACCAGAACTTTTCCAGAATTGAGAAGGGTGATGACGTTGTTAAAAGACACTTGTCTTTGGAAATGGCCAACCAGCAGAAGCCAAAAAGTTGATACAAAAGGACGTGGCAATCCCTAAGGACACCAGCTCCCCAGAGGCTGGAATTATTGACTTGAACATCAAGGTCCATAGTTTTTTTTTTTTTTTTTTTTAAACATGGGGTTTTGCTCTGCTGCCCAGGCTGAAATACTGTGTTACAGTCTTGGCATACTGCAACCTCTACCTCCTAGGTTCAAGCAATCATTCCACCTCACCCTCCCAAAGTGCTGGGATTACTGCAATGAGGAGCCACTGCATCTGGTCAAGATCTGGAGTTACGAAAAACACATGCAGAAACATCAAAAGGACAAAGCCCACAAATGCTATCTGCTGATGAGCATCAACCAGAGGAAAAAGATGCTCAAAAACCTCCATGAAACCTATTATGACGACTCTGGGAAGACATTCAGGGAACTGGGGATTGAAGTCACCTTTCCCCTCTCAATTATCAAACAGCCCACTAACCATGGCTTCTGACCAAGAAGATTCTGTGAATTCAGGTTTTCCAGAATGCTCAAAAGCTGAAGAAACAAAAAAGGGTCTTAGTTGCAGCAGCAGCAGCCAGAAAACAAACAAACAAATGCTGTTAAAAATGAAGCAAACACAACCAAAAACAAGTAGGTAATAAGACACAGGCTTGAAGCAACATTAACAACCAAGTTGACTACTTGGCCTTTATAGGACTCTATCCAGTAAGAGCAGAAAATGTTCTTTTCAGTTGCGCATAAAACATAGTCCAAGACAAACCATATTCTAGGCCACAGAACAAGTTCTAACAGATGCAAAAGAAGTCAAGTCATACAAAGGATAGTCTAACCACAACTGATTAGAAATTATGAACAGAACCATCTCTGCAAAATCTTCAAATATTCAAATAAAGAACATACTTCTAAATAAACTGTGGATCAAAAATAATTCAAGAGACTTTATAAATGGAATGAAAAAACCAACATATCAAAATTTCTACTTAGAGTGAAATTTATATAGCAGAAATGAGTCAAAGTAACTAAAAGCACAAGAACAAATTAAATACAAAGTAAACATAAATAGAAAACAGAAATAAATAGCTAGTTCTTTGAAAAGAATAAAATTAATAAACTCTAGCATGCATGATATAAACAGAAAGAAGACACAAATTACAAGTATCAGGAATCAGAGGTGGCATCACTATAGATCCTGCATATATTATTTAAAAAAAATAAGGACCTTATAAACTTTATGGCAATAAATGCAACAATGCAGATGAAATGGACAAATTTATTGAAAGACACAAACTAACTTTACTTGAGAACATACGGATAATCTGAACAGCCCTTTAACTACCAAAGAAATATAATTCATACTTATAAACATTTCCACAAACAAAACTTCAGGCTTATAGGGCTTCATCCACGAATTTTACCAAACATTTAAGGAATAAATAATACCAATGCTAGACAAACTCCTCCAGGAAAATGAAAAGGAGTGAATACTTCTCAACACATTTTAGGAAGCCAGCATTATTCTGACATCAAGATAAGATAAAGACATTCCAAGAAAAGGCAACTACAGACTAATGTTTCTAATGAACATATTTACAAAATTCTTAACAAAAATGTTACTGAATCAAATCTAACAATGTATAAAAAGTATAATAAATCAAGACAAAGTAGTGGTTATCTCAAGACTGCAAGGCTGATTTAATATTCCAAAATTAGACCTAAAGGTTTCCCTGAGAAAATCAGGAACAAGGCAAGTATATCTAAGCTCACCACTTTTATTCAACATTATTGAAAGTTCTAGTCAGTACAGTAAGACAGGAAAAAACCAACATAAAAGAAATACAGATCATAAAGGAAAAAACAAGCCACATAAATAATTTAAAATACTGATTTTATGGAAGCTCAATGAGATACAAAAGAAATTTGAAAAGTAATAGAAAGAAATCAGAAAATCAATTCAGGATAGAATGAGAAATTTACCAAAGAGAAAGTGATAGCTATTTTTTTAAAAAAGCCAAACAAAAACTTCTGGAAATGAAAAATTCATTGAAGAAATTA
Organism: Cebus imitator; assembly: GCF_001604975.1. NCBI lineage: Eukaryota > Metazoa > Chordata > Mammalia > Primates > Cebidae > Cebus > Cebus imitator. Next base: position 850,450 of record NW_016107611.1, read on the forward strand.
CAAAACACAGTTGAAAGCTTTTACAATAGACTAGACAAGCAAAAGAAAGAATTTCAGTACTTGAAGACGGGTCTTTTGAATTAATCTAGTCAGATGAAAGTGAAGAAAAAAGAATAAAGAAGAAAAAACAATGCTTTAAAGAAGTATGAAATAACATAAAGCGACCAAACCTATGAATTGAATCATAGGTATATCTGAGGGAGAAGAAAAAGTAAAAAGTTTGGAAACATAGTTAAGGAAATAATTGAGGAAAACTTCCTTAATCTAGCAAGAACTTTAGACACCCAGATAAAAGAGATCTAACAAACTCCAGGAAAATATATTGCAAGATGGAACTCATCACAACATACAATCATCAGACTAAGGTCTATACGAAGGATACAATCCTAAAATTAGCAAGAGAAAAGTGTCTAGTCACCTATAAAGGGAGCCCTATCAGACAATTGAACTTGGAGAAACCTTACAAACCAGAAGAGATTGAGATTCTATTTTCAAGTTGCTTAAAAAAATAAAACAAAAACCGTCAGTCACAAATTTTATATCTAGTAGAATAAGCTCCATAAATGAAGGGAAAAATAAGCCTTCCCAAAATAAAAACACTGAGGAAGTCTGTCACCACTAGACTAGCTCTACAGGAAATGCTCACGTTCTAACCAGGAAAACAAAAGGTTGATACTTGCCATCATAAAAGACACAAAAGTCGGCCGGGCATGGTGGCTCACGCCTGTAATCCAAGCACTTTAGAGGCCAAGGTGGACGGATCACCTGAGGTCGGGAGTTCAAGACCATCCTGACCAACATGGTGAAACCCTGTCTTAAAAAAAAAAAAAAGACACAAAAGTATAAAACTCACAGGCCTTATAAAATAATTACACAAAGGAAGAAGATCAAATGGCAACATAACAGAATTCCACAAAATTACAAACACTCAAAGAAGAAAAGAAAAATATCTACAAAGCAAGTACATAATAATTAACATTATGACAGAAATAAAACCTCGCATATCTTGAACATAAATGGATTAAATGCTCTACTTAAAAGATAGAGATTGGCAATATGGATGACAAAACATGAACTAACCATATGCTGCATACAAGAAACTCAACTCATTGATGAAGACACAGACTGAAGGTAAAGAGGTAGAAAAAGATATTCCATGCAAATAGAAACCAGAAATGAGCAGGAGTAGCTATTTTTTATCAGATTAAAAAAAGACTTTAAATCAACAGCAGTAAAAAAAAGACAAAGACGGTCATTATATAATGATAAAGGGATCAATAAACAAATAAGATATAACAATCCCAAATATATACACACCGAACACCAGGGCACCCAAATTCATAAAACAAATATTATTATATCTAAAAAAATACACAGCAATACAATAACAGTGGGGGACCTTAACACCCCACAAACAGCACTAGATACATTGAGATGGAAAATCAACAAAGAAACACTGGACCTAAATTCGATTTTAGGTCAAATGGAGCTAACAGACATTTATAGAACATTCTACCCAACAGCAGAATACACACTCTTCTGATTAGTGCATGGAGCATTCTCCAACATAGACCATATGTTAAGTCACAAAACAAGTATCAATACATTTTTTAAAAACCAAAATCATGGCCGGGCGCAGTGGCTCAAGCCTGTAATCCCAGCACTTTGGGAGGCCGAGGCGGGTGGATCACGAGGTCAAGAGGTCAAGACCATCCTGGTCAACATGGTGAAACCCTGTCTCTACTAAAAATACAAAAAATTAGCTGGGCATGGTGGTGCGTGCCTGTAATCCCAGCTACTCAGGAGGTTGAGGCAGGAGAATTGCCTGAACCCAGGAGGCGGAGGCTGCGGTGAGCCGAGATCACGCCATTGCACTCCAGCCTGGGTAGCAAGAGTGAAACTCCGTCTCAAAAAAAAAAAAAAAACCAAAATCATACCAAATATCTTCACAGACCATAGCAGAAAAAAAACTGAAAATCAATTCCAAGAAGAAATCTAGAAACTATAGAAATACATGAAAGTTAAACATGATCCTAAACAACCTTTGGGTTAACGAAAAAATTGAGACAAATTTTAATTTTCTTGAAATGAATGAAAATAAAAATACAATATACCAAAACCTCTGGGAAAAAGCAAAAGCAGTGCTAAGAGGAAAGTTTATAGCATTAAATGCCTACATTAAAAAAAAAAAAGGTAAAAAATTAACAATCTTATGTCTCACCTCCAGGAACGAGAAAAATAAGAACAATCCAAACTGAAAGTTAGAAGAAGAAAGATATGACAAAGATCAGAGCAGGACTAAATAAAATAGAGAACCAATGAACCATGCAAAGGATCAATGAAATGAAAATCTTATTCTTATCTTTGAAAAGATAAAATTGGGCCAGGTGTGGTGGTTCACGCCTGTAATCCCAGCACTTTGGGAGGCCGAGGTGGGCGGATCACGAGGTCAGGAGATAGAGACCATCCTGACCAGCATGGTGAAACCCTATCTCTATTACAAAAATACAAACTGGCATGGTGGTGCACGCTTGTAGTCCCAGCTATTGGGGAGGCTGAGGCGGAAGAATCACTTGAACCAGGAGGCAGAGGATGCAGTGAGCCAAGATCGTGCCACTGCATTCCAGCCTGGTGTCAGAGCAAGACACTGTCTCAGAAAAAAAAAAAAGAAAAGATAAAATTGATAGACTGTCAGTAAGACTAACCAAGAAAAGAGAAGATCCAAATATACATAATCAGAAATTAATAAGGAGACATTACAACTAATACCATAGAAATACAAAACATGATCAGAGACTATTATGAAAAATGCACTTGAAAACTAGAAATTCTAGAGAAAATGAACTAATTCCTGGAAACATACAACCTCCCAAGATTGAACCAAAAAGATACAGAAATTCTGAACAGACCAGTAATAAGCAGTGATATTGAATCAGCAATGGAAAACCTTCCAAGAACAGAAACCCCCAGGACCAGACAAATGTACAGTGGAATTCCACAAAAGGTACAAAGAACTGGTACCAATTCTACTGAAACTCTTCCAAAAAATCTAAGAGGAAGGAATCCTCCCTAACTCATTCTATAAAGCCAGTATCACCCTGATACCACAGTCAAAGACACAACAACCACAAAAAAGAAAATTACAGAGCAATATCCCTGATGAACATAGATGCAAACATCCTCAAAAAACAAAAATAAACAAAAACCCAAACCAACAAACCAAATCTAATAGCACATCAAAAAGATAATTCCAGGGATGCAAGGATGGTTCAACATACACAAACCAATAAATGTGATTCAGCCTACAAACATAATTAAAATAAAAAACCACATGATCATCTCAACAGATACAGAAAATGCATTTGACAAAACTCAGCATCCTCTCATGATAAAAACCTTTGACAAAGTAGGCACAGAAGAAACATACTTCAAAATAATAAAAGCCATATATGACAACCCATAGGAACATCATACTGAATGGGGAAAAGCTGAAAGCATTCTAAGAAATGGAATAAAACAAGGATTGCCCACTTTCTTTCTTTTTTTTTTTTTTTTTTTGAGACGGAGTTTCACCCAGGCTGGAGTGCAATGGTGCGATCTCGGCTCACCGCAACCTCCGCGTCCTGGGTTCAGGCAATTCTCCTGCCTCAGCCTCCTGAGTAGCTGGGATTACAGGCACGCGCCACCATGCCCAGCTAACTTTTTGTAGTTTTAGTAGAGACGGGGTTTCACCTTGTTGACCAGGATGGTCTCGATCTCTTGACCTCGTGATCCACCCGCCTCGGCCTCCCAAAGTGCTGGGATTACAGGCTTGAGCCACCGCACCCGGCCGGATTGCCCACTTTCACCACTCCTATTCCACATAGCACTGGAAGTCCTGGCCAAAGTAATCAGGCAAGAGAGAGACATAAAATGAATCTAAATTGGAAAAGAGTAAGTCATATAGTATCTGTTTTCCGACAATCTGGTCTTACACCTACAAAACCCTAAAGACTCCTCCAAAAGAATCCTAGATATGATAAATGACTTCAGTAAAGTTTCAGAATTAAAAAAAAATCAATATATAAAAGTCAATAGAATTTCTATACAATAATAATAATCAGGCTAAAAAACAAAGAATACAATCCAATTTATAATGTCTACAAAAAAATTTAAATATCTAGGAATGTATTTAACCAAGGAGGTAAAAGATCTAACCAAAGAAAAATATGAAACACTAATGAAAGTTGTAGATGACATTAAAAAAATGGAAAAACATCCTATGCTCACAGATCAGCAGAATCCATATTGTTAAAAATGACCATACTGCCCAAAGCAATCTACAAATTCAATGCAATGGCTATCAAAATACTAACATCATTTTTCACAGAATGAGAAAAAACAATTCTAAAATTCATATGGAACCAAAAAAGAGTCTGAGTAGATAAAGCAATCCTAAGCAAATAACAAAGCTGGAGGCATTACATTACCTGACTTCAAATTACACCACATGGCTATAGTAACCAAAAGAGCATGGTACTGGTATAAAAATAGATACATAGATCAATGGAACAGAAAAGAGAACCAGAAATAAGTCACATACCTACAGCCAACTGATCTTTGACAAAGTCGACAAAAACATACTCTGAGGACAGGACATCCTACTGAATAAAGGTGCTATTTGATCCATCTTGGGCTCCTTACCTGAGATCTCCTGAGATCTGTGACAGATTTTAATAGCCATTCTGACTGGTGTAAGATGATATCTCACTATTGTTTTAATTTGCATTTCTAGAAATCACCGGTGATTTCAATCACAGGAGCCAACCTGAAAAAGCTCCAAGTGGTCAAAGTAGAAACAACTTGATAACAAAATAAATGATGCAATACTGGATTATAACACAAAGTATAAAACAAATACATATGAACTCATACTGATTATAGAATGGATATTAAGTGACAATAAGAAGTTACGGTTGTAGATGGACACTGATAAATCCATGGGTGATATGACATTCTCTAGCAAAAACAAAAGGGAATAGATAAAACAGGAACAGCAGAAAGTTGAAAACTGCTAAGACAGTATGGATATATAGAGTTTGTGGCATTATGTAGTTTTCTGTGTTTTTTAAGTTTTCAAAATGAAAAGTTTAAAATCATAGAAAGGAAAACAAATAGGTCAATCAAATTATGTGTATGTTGGGGGAGGGGCAGAGGAGCAGAAATCATCTATTTAAACTGTCAGTCAATTTTCATTAACAGAAAAAGATGCAAAAAAGAATGTTAAAACTGAACTGAATGGTGGGATTACAAACGGTATCCTACTAAGTCATTTTTATCACAAATCTCCCTCAGTCTGGTGGATTATATGGTATCTTAACAAAGGACATAAGCAATTTTAAAATTAAGCAATTTTCTATGTCTAATACATTTTTGAAGTATATGGACCTAACGTATACATATATATATGTGCATATATAGAGAAAGAGACACTACAATTATACAGAACACTCCACCCAATAACAGCAGAATACACATTTTTCTATAGTACATATAGAACATTCTCTAGGATACACCAAATGTTAAGCCACAAAAAAGCCTTAATAAATATAAAAAGATTAAAATCACACAAAGTATCTCTGCTGATCAAAATGGAAAGGAACTAGCAATGAATAGCAGAATAAAACCTGAAAATTCAATATATGAAAATTAAATAACACACAACCAACCAATAGATTAAAGAAGAAATCACAGGAGAAATTAGAAAATATCTTGGGATAAATGAAAACAAATCCACAATATAAACAGTGCTAAGGGGGAAATTTATAGCTATAAATGCTTAAAATGAAAAGGAAGAAAGGTCTCAAATCAATATCATAACCTTATACTTTAAGGAACTGAAAAAAATAACAAGCCATTGCCACTGCTGAGACCAGATGGCTGCAAGACTTGCTGCCTTCCTCACGAATGCCTGGGCCAAGGAGCTGGTGCTGGTTTTGTCCTTCACCACTGTGGGCCATCCTCTAATTTTGCCCCCACTCAGCCCCTACACCAAGTATGTAATCACGATCAACCAGGCCACACCCTACAATTAATTATCCAATGCCTGTCTGAAATGATGGGAGCATGCCTGACATGCCCAGCTACCCCCAGGACTCCTAGGGCCCCAGCTTGGAATGGCTGAAGAAACTGTGAGCATCTGTACTGACAGGGAGGCTCACTAATGGCTCCCCAAAAACAAAACCAAATTACAAAACCAAAAAACAAAACCCAATTAAACCCACAGCTTAACAGAAGAAAGGAATCTAATCTTATGAAGAGCAGAAATTAACAAAATTAAGAATAGAGAGGGCCGGGCGCAGTGGCTCAAGCCTGTAATCCCAGCACTTTGGGAGGCCGAGGCGGGTGGATCACGAGGTCAAGAGATCCAGACCATCCTGGTCAACATGGTGAAACCACGTCTCTACTAAAAATACAAAAAATTAGCTGGGCATGGTGGCGCGTGCCTGTAATCCCAGCTACTCAGGAGGCTGAGGCAGGAGAATTGCCTGAACCTA
>NW_016107611.1:857050-897354 GCF_001604975.1 Cebus imitator
AAAAAAAAAAAAAAAAAAAAAGAGAATAGAGAATAGAGACAATAAAGAAGAGTTGGTTCCTTGAAAAGATAAATAAAATTGACATTTAGCTAGATTGACTAAGAAAAATAAAGACTAAGTTACTTAAATCAGAAATCAAAGTGGGTACATTACTACTGACATTATAGAAACAAAAGGATAAAAGAGTATCATGAACAATTGTATGCCAACAAATTAGATAACCTAGATGAAATGAACACATTCCCAGAAACCCACAACCTAACACTGAATCAGGAAGCAACAGACTATATGAATGGACCAAAACTACGAAGGATATTGAATCAGTGATCAAAAACCTCCTAGCAAAGAAAAGCCCTGTATTTTCACTAGTGATTTCTATTAGACATTTGAAGAAGAATTAGCACCAATCCATTTCGTTCTCCCAAAAAAACTGAAGGGGGGGAATACTTCCTAGTTCATTCTATAAGGCCAGGATTCCCCCAATACCAAAGCCATACAAAGATACTGTAAGAAAGGGAAACTACAGACTAACGTCCCTTACAAACAATGATATAAATATCCGCAACAAAATCCTAGTAAAGAGAGTTCAAGGATTTTAAAAGGATTACACCATGACCAAATGAGATTTAGTTCTGGAATGCAAGGATGGTGTAACATATGAAAACCAATCAATGTAATATGCCACACCAACAGAATGAAGAAAAAAAACATGTAATCATCTCAATTCATGTAGAAAAAGCATTTGACAAAATTAAAAATCTTTTCACGATAAAAACACTTAAACCAAGAGTAGAAAAAAATCTAACTCAACATAATAAAAGCCATACATTAAAAAGCCATAGCAAACATCATATTCAATGGTGAAAAATGAAAGCTTTTCCTCTAGTATCAGAACAAGGCAAAGATGCCCAATTTTACCACTTCTATTCAACACAGTACTACTGATAGTTCTAGCCAGAGCTATTATGCAAGAAAAATAAAGAAAAAGCATCTAAACTGGAAAGGAAGATGTAAAATTATTTCTGTTCATAAAAGATGTATGTAGAACCCCTAAAGATTATACAAAAAACTGTTAATACTAATAAACCAATTCAGCAAAGTAGCAGGATATAAAGTTAACACACAAAAATCAATTGTTTCTATGTATGAACAAATTATTCAGAAAAGAATAAAACAAATCTATGTACAATAGCATCAGAAAGAATAAAATATTTAAAAATCAGCTTAATCAAGCACCAAACTTATATACTGAAAACTATATAACACTGTTGAGAGAAATTAAAAATGATATAAATAAATGGAAATTGATATTCATGGATTGGAAGATTTAATATTGTTACCAGTATCACCCAAAGCAATCTATAGATTTAATGTAATCCCTATTAAAACCCCAATTTCTTTTTTGCAGAAAGAGAAAAACTCATCCTAAAACTCAGATGAAATTACAGGAGACCACAAATAGCCAAAACAATCTTGAAAAGAAAAAAAAATATGGAGGAATTTTTTCCTTTATGATTTAAAAACTTATTATAAAGCTCCATTAACCAAAACTGTTATAAAGACATATAGAACAATGGAACAGATTACAGAGCCCAGAAATAAACTCTTGCATATAGGGCCAAACCATTTTTGATAACGCTGCCAAGACCATTCAATAAGGAAAGGATAGTCTTTTGAACAAATGGGGCTGGGAAAACTGGATATCCACATGTAAAAGAATGAAGGTCCACCCTTACCTTATACAAAGATCAACTCAAAATGCATCAAAGACCTAAACGTAAGAGCAAAAACTGCGACAACTCCTAGAAGAAACCATATGGCGAAAGCTTCACAACACTGGATTGTGTAGTTTCTTGGATGTGACAACAAAAGCACAGGCAATCCAAGAAAAAACAGGCAAACTAGACCTCATGAAAACTAAAAACTTTTTATTTCAAAAGATATCATACCTTCAGGGTAAAAAGGGTAACAAACAGAAACGAAGAAAAGATTTTCAAGTCATACATCTGATAAGGAACTAACATATAGAATATATAGAGAACTTCCAAAACTCAACAACAAAAAAACCTGATTCAAAAAATGGGCAATGAACTTGTATATTTTTCTGAAGAAGATATATTAATACAAATGGCCAATAAGCATATGACAAGGTGATCTGCATCACTAATCATTAGAGAAATGCAAATCAAAACCACAATGAGATATCATTTCAAACCCATTCAGATGGGTATTATTTAAAAACGGAAAACAACAAATGTTGGTGAGGATGTGGAGAAATTAGAACTCTTGTGCACTGCTAGTGGGAATGTAAAATGGTGCAGCTGTTGTGGAAAACAGTGTTCAAGGGTCAACTGTACTACAATGGAATATTATTCAGCCATAAAAAAAGATGAAAATTCTAACACATGCCACAGCATAGATGAATCTCAAAGATATTAGGCTAAGTGAAATAAGCCAGACACAAGAGGGCAAATTTACAATTCCACTTAAATGGAGTACCTGGAATAGTCAAATTCAGAGTCATAAAGTAGAATAATGGTTAATTGGTACTGGAGGGAGGGGTCAAATATGGAGTCACCATTTAATGGGTATAGAGTTTTGGGATGAACAATGAAAAAGTTTTGGAGATGAATCCTGGTAATGGCTGGACAACAATGTGAATGTATTTAATGCCACTACAGACTCAAAAATGGTTAAAATGTTAAAGTTTATGTTATGTATATTTTACCACAATTAAAAATAAATATACGTGAATAAGCCTTGGTGTTGTAGTGCCTACACACAAATTCAGGCAAATTAAGTACATGGAAAGTGAAGGGAAGATATTTTAAGAAGGCCTCTCATGAAATGACTTCTGAGCAGAGACATGAATGAAATAAGGAAGAGGGGCTGGGTGCAGTGGTTCACTTCTATAATCCCAGCATTCTGGGGAGGCTGAGGTGGGCAGATTGCCCAAATCCAGGAGTTTAAGAGAAGCCTGGGCACATGGGGAAACACCATCTGTACAAAAAAAACAAAAATTAGCCGGGTGTGGTGGCACGCGCCTGTAGTTCCAGCTACTTGGAAGACTGAGGTGGGAGGATCGCTTCAGCCTGGGAAATGGAGGTTACCGGGAGCAGAGACAGTACCACTGCACTTCAGCCAGGGCAACAGAGTGAGATCCTATCTCAGAAAATAAATAAGAAAGAGGACAGACGTTTAAGAAAATACAGCATTCCAGCCAGAGAAAAGAAAGTAAAAGGCTGTGACGCAGGAGTCATATTTGAGGAACAAGTGAGGGTCGCAGAGACAAAGGGAGAGGGAAATGACAAGAAAAACAGAATGGTAAAGCTAGGTAAATAGGCAAACGTTATATAGCCTTACACGCCCCATAAATACACTGGATTTTACTCAGTGAAATGGGAAGCCAGTTGAGGGCCTGAAGCAGAGGAGTGACATGATGTGATAGATGTTCTCATTCTTTTTTTTTTCTGAGACAGAGTGTCGCTCTGTCACTCAGGTTGCAGTGCAGTGGTGGATCTCGGCTCACTGCAACCCCTGCCTCTGGTTCAAGCAATCCTCCCATCTCAGCCTCCTGAGCAGCTGGGACTACAGGCACACCCACCACATCTAGCTAATTTTTTTATACTTTATAGAGATAGGGTTTTGCTATGTTGCCTAGGCTGGTCTTGAACTCCTGACCTCAAGTGATCTGCCCGCCACAGCCACCCAAAGTGCTGGGATTACAGGCTTGAGCCACAGTGCCTAGCCATGACAGATGTTTAAATAAAAGTCTGATAGCTGAGTGGAGAAGAAATTATCCTGATTAAAGGAAAAATAACAGCTGTTATCTACGATTCCAGCTGCATGGTTCTCACCTGAATGCCTACCTCTTTGGTTTTGAAACTCCTTCATCCAAAGCTTTTCTTCCCTCTCCAACTGGGATATCATATCTGGTTTGAAGGACTGACGTCCTATAAGAAGACAGTACTTAAGTGAAAATGTTAAAGGCAAAGAGTACTGAAAAACTCCAGTTCCAATCACACAATGTAAGGCTCTGCCCTCATGCAACGTTTAGGAAACATCTTTCATCATGACACATTATAAGAAATATATTTACTATCATTGGAAATACACAACCCTATGTAAACTATTGGAATAAAAGATTAAAGGACCTGTTTCTAACCAATGTCTGTTTTCATCACATCCCTTACTGCAAGCAGCTGTAGTTATTGCCACAATGTGCACAATTCTGGCTAAGGAGCTCCGATATTGTTACTATTTTTATTACAAAAATGCTGATGCAATTTACTAATTTCATGACCCACCAGTGGATTATGACCCACAAGTTTAAAAAAGATAAATGACATAAGGAATCAGGAGGAGCCAAGCTCAACTGTTCATTTATAGTTCATTTCTAAAAGACAACCATTTGCCTTGGAACAAAGGCCAGAAATATCTTGTCTCTATGCTCTAAGGAGATAGAAAAACTCTAGTCTCTGAAAAGTCCCAAAGCCTTGAACAACGGGAGAGCGACCAGGGATGCTACTAAACATCCCAAAATGCACGGGATAGCCTGATACAATACCGAATTATTTAGCCCCAAAACATCAACAGCATAGAGGTTGAGAAACCCTGCTGAATTACAGAGGGTGCCTGTCCTCACCCACTGAAACCAGGTTCCTGAAGTTCTCCAGCATGACGTCTCGGTACAGCTTCCTCTGGGAAGAGTCCAGCAGCCCCAGTTCCTCCTCAGTGAAGGCCACAGCCACATCCTTGAATGTCACTGCCTCCTAGAACATCAAGCACACGTAACCTCAATCTCATACCCTATGGCCACTGGCGCCTAAGCAACTCTTTCTGTAAAGTTACTATTCTTCCCCTTCCACAATCACATCAAAAATGCTAGGAAGAAAAAGGAAAACATCTTATATATGTAATATGGTGCCCTTTATATACTTAATCCCTAGAACTGTCATTGTTAAATCATGGCATACACACTTTTTTTTTTTTTTTTGAGACGGAGTTTCGCTCTTGTTACCCAGGCTGGAGTGCAATGGCGCGATCTCGGCTCACTGCAACCTCCGCCTCCCGGGTTCAGGCAATTCTCCTGCCCCAGCCTCCTGAGTCGCTGGGATTACAGGCACGCGCCACCATGCCCAGCTAATTTTTTGTATTTTTAGTAGAGACGGGGTTTCACCATGTTGACCAGGATGGTCTCGATCTCTTGACCTTGTGATCCACCCGCCTCGGCCTCCCACAGTGCTGGGATTATAGGCTTGAGCCACTGCGCCCGGCCAGCATACACACATTTTACAATTAGACTGATAGCACCAAATTTTATATGAAATTTTGCATTAATTTCTTCCCAACAGTGTTTGATAGTACCTATCTTCTCAAATGGATAATGCCACTATTTTGTCAATCTAACAGGCCTTCAAAAAGCTCTGAGACAAGTATGTAATGCACTCTCTGGGTTCTCAGGTACACGCTGTATCAGTCAATTGCAGTAGCATTTAGGGGCAAGGTTAAGAGTGTAGGCTCTGGAGTTTGACTGCCTTAGTTCACATTCCAAGGCTCTATCCATTATTAGTTTTGTGGCATTGGTCAGGTCACCTGACTCAATACCTCAATTTCCACATCTGTATAAGAGGACCTATATCATAGGGTCCTTGAAGGGATTAAATGAGTGAATACATATAAGGAACTTAGGACAATGTGTGACATATAGTAAGTACTCAATAAATATCAGTCATTACTCTTATCATCACCATCATCTATTTCATCCCATTCATGGCTGGACGATAGTCCATAAACATCATCTACAATACCTTTAACCATTCTAAATAATGCACATTTGATCATTTTAACTTTTAAAATGACAATGCCACCAAAAACATTTTCACACAGTTATCTGCCAGCTCATATGATTATTTCCTTAAGGTAAGTTCCAGCTGGGCACGGTAGCTCACTCCTGTAATCCTAGCACTTTGACAGGTTGAGGTGGACAGATCACCTCTGGTCAGTAGTTTGAGACCAGACTGACCAACATGGTGAAATCCTGTCTCTACTAAAAATACAAAAATAGGCATGGTGGCACACATCTGTAATCCTAGCTACTTGGGGGCTGAGATGGGAGAATCGCTTGAACCTGGGAGATGGAGGTTACAGTGAGCCAACATCGCATCACTGATAATGGTAATTTTCTCAGTTAGTTCTTCCTGTAAGAGATTATAAGTATTCCCAACTCTCCATACTCTGGCCAAAACTGGACGTTATATTATTTTTTAAAAAATCTTAATTTGGTGAGTGATACAAATAACTCTTAAAAAAAAAAAAAGTCCATTTATTTAAACTTTTTTAAAAGACGATCTTCTCATATTATTTCTCTTCACATATTCCCTTTGCTTAATACTACTGGAATCTTTTGAGTATCAGTAATATTACTGTTAAGAATATTAAGTCGGCCGGGCACGGTGGCTCACGCCTGTAATCCTAGCACTTTGGGAGGCCGAGGTGGGTGGATCACCTGAGGTCAGGAGTTCAAGACCAGCCTGGACATCATGGTGAAACCCCATCTTTAAAAAAAAAAAAAAAAAAAAGGAATATTAAGTGTTTTTCTAGAATATATAAACTCCTACCCCTGCACCTCTTTCCTATTTGGCTCATAAAGTTTGCATACGGTGTTTTTCTGTATGGAAATGAACATTTTAAAATCTGAAGACACTGCTCATCCCTGCATTTGTTTTGGCCAGAGTTCTGAACATCTATGTAGTAAATAACTTGATGACACATCTGAGGAAGAGTCATGCACTGAGAAAGGGAATCTGATGAAGAACAATGTTATTTTTGGAGCCCTTCATTCACCAGGACATACCAGGGACGTATACACGTAGCATAGCCTCAGGTCCCTAAATAGTCTCTTTTTTTTTTTTCTTTGAGACAATCTTACTCTGTTGCCCAGGCTGCACTGCAGTGGTACAATCTTGGCTCACTGCAACTTCCACTTCCCAGGTTCAAGCAATTTTCCTGCCTCACCTACACGAGTAGTTGGGATTATAGGCATGTGCCACGACACCCAGCTAATGTTTGTATTTTTAGTGGAGACGGGGTTTCACCATGTTAGCTAGGCTAGTCTCAAACTCCTGACCTCAAGTGATCCACCCACCTCGGCCCCAAAGTGCTGGGATGACAGGTGAGCCTCTGCACCTGGTCCTGAGTCTCTTCATCACCCAAATGGAACACCTGAAAATTATGGCTTAGGCACTTGAAAGCATTAACGTCAGCTGGGCACTGAGTGAACTTCATTAAATGTCTGAAGGTTCACACCTGTCTCTTATATTTAAAATACAGGTAAGGCCATCTACATCCTCAAAAAGCCATTCCATGCAGCAAATTCCTGGTGAATCTCCTAGTGCTATAAGGCTTTTAAACTAAATATGTACTTCTTTAAAATATAATAACACGTTAATGAATAAAGCAGATACTTAACTATAATACAAGGTTTTACTTAAAGAAATCTAGCTCTCGTTTGAAACTAAAAGTTTTCTCTGAGTTTAGTATCAGATGCAATTGCACCAAGCTAAACTTTATTTTCTCCATAAAATGAGGTGCTGTGTATGAGAAAATGAGTCTAAACTTGATAAACAAAAAAACAGAATTCTCAGAATTCTTATTTGGGAAGAGAAGTTATACGGGGAAAAACTGCTATCATCAATGTCCTTAAAATGGCAAAATTCATAGACTAGGTAAATGTGGAGAATGAGGAAAAATAAAATCATGTAAACTATGGAAAAATGACCAGATCACTTAAAGCCTAGGTGATACAAAATTAAATTTAAAAAATTCAAAATTGTACCTAAAGCATGATTATACACATTTGTGAATACAAGTGAAAAGGAATGTGGAAAATGATTTGTAAACACATTTGTAATGTGAGAGCTGTTTTCCATTTAAAGAACATATCTGTTAAGCCAAGGCAGGAGGATCGCTTGAGCTCAGCAGTTCAAGACCAGTCTGGGTAACACAGGGACACCCCGTCTCTAGTAAAAATAATTAGCCGGTTGTGGTGGTGCATGCCTGTGGTCCCAACTACTCAAGAGGCTAAGGTGGGGGGATCTCTTGAGCCCAGGAGGCCCAGGCTGCAGTATGCCACTGCACTCCAGCTTGAGAAACAGAGTGAGACTGTGTCTCTAAACATATATGTATATATGTGTGTGTGTGTGTGTGTGTGTATATATATATATTAATTTTCATACTATTATTTGGATATAAAAGGCAAGAGCCTGGCATATAACAATCTTTCAAGTGCCTTGAAAGATTTTACCCTTTTACTCTTCCTAAACAGGAAAAATGTGTCCAATCTTTGTGAAACGAGACATTAAATTTTTAATGTCATTTTAAGAAACAGAAAGGCAAGCCAAACTTACCTGGAACTTGGTCATTTTCCCTCTCTTCCTTTTGGGAAAAGGTAGAGTTCTGGGGGAGCAAGCCTGGGGGAGGGAAAGGCATCATGAGATAGGTTAGGGATGCCATTAGTCAACATGGCACTTGATGTGACACTTTGGAGAAAGGTCCCCCTTTCTCTAGGCACACACAGTTGCACACAGCTTAGTGAGAACAGGAGCTGGATCCCAGCTACCACTGGGTTCTCTCAACCAGCTGCTTTTGTTCATGAACATTTCATATCAACAAACCTAAATCAAATGCACCTCCCTGTGTACTCCTTCTGAACCTTGGTGTCTAAGGAAATGAGACACAAACAGGCAGGGTAATGTAACAGAGTCAAAATACCTGGCTTCAAATTTTGGCATTTCTACTGATCAGCAGTATAAGCCTTAGCGAGTTATTAATCTCTCTGTGCCTTAATTCAGTCACTTGTAAATGAGGACAATAATAATGCCTGTATTCTCTCTTTCCTGCAGCTTCTGACAAGCAAGTGCTATTATGCTTCACAAAACTACCCTTGTTGAGTATGCTTTCTAGAGAATGAGTCTTTTAAGAAACCCAGAACTCAAAGATAATTGCTCTGTCCTGTGAGTTACCATTACCCTCAGAAAAGTCTGTAACTGTGACTGGCTGTCTAACATATAATTAGTTCCGTTGGTAATGATAGTTAAACTGCCACAGATTTTTTTCCCCCAATAGATGTAATTACTTGCAAATGTTACTGAGCTGGAGGAGCTTCAAGAAACTCTTTTCCCATACGCATGAAAGCAATGACTAATAAAAGCCTAAAACTCTCTAAGAAATGGTGCTGCACTTAAGTTAACCACACGGGATTACTGGTAATAACCACATAATACTGAATACTGAACAGTTATTAGGACCTCAGGACATCTCTAGAACTCTGCAAATCTGTAATGACGACCACTTCTCTGCGATAAAACAGAGAGTACATTCCCCGGGCTCCGGCTGAAACTAATCTCCTGTCTCCTAAAGAAGCAGCTAGAAAAAAAGTCCAAGAATCCCAGAACGGCCCCACATCAGGCAAGGATTAGAGAAGGGACAGCGGGTCCGTAACTGGATCTCCGACCCCATCCCAGGCACAGAGGAGTTTCCAAACAACAGACGTCTTTTTTAGTATTATAACAGAATTAACGGTGGCATCCAACATTTTCCTATGCACTGTTTTTAAGCTTATTTCTATAAAATCTCACTAAATTCTCACAAAAACATCACTGGGAACGCACTAACCCTTTACAGGCACGAGGAAACTGAGACAAGGAGAGATTAAGTAACTTGCCCAATATTTTACTGCGAGGAGCAGGCAGGGCTGGCTGGTGTGTGTGTGAGGAGGGCTGAGGCAGCAGCGACGGCTGGAGACCCTCAGCCTCGAAGCACGACGCGAGCCCGCCCCCAACGCAGGAGGTTCCGCCGAGGGGACGCAAACTCCCACCGCCTCCCAACCCCGTCCTCTACTGCTGGCCGCGGCTTCTCTGGCCCAAGCCAAGGACTGGTTCATCGCTGGCCCCACGCCCAGGCAAAGAGGGCTCGGAGAAGTCTTCCAGACCCGGGGCTGACTCACCTCCCCGAGAGCAACCTCAGAACCGACCTCCCCTTCCTAGAGCGGAAGTGCCTCTGACTGCACATAGTTCGTGGACTCCACTTCCCAGAATTCCTAAGCGGAAGCGTCTCGGAGTTCTCTCACTCGTGGACTACAGTTCCCATAATGCTCCAAAGGGCAACACTTCCCACCAGCTGAGTTTGGTTCGATTGAGCCTCTTCTCCGGCGCTACTACTGTCAGATTCCTTTTTGTTTTATTCATTTTTAAAAGCTCATGAAAAAATAATTATAAAATTTTAGAAGTGAGGTCATATAAAAAAGAAAAGTACAGCTTATATTATGAAAATAAGTTAGAAACCAAAATTTTTAGCAGAAGCAAAGGGTAGGCTAAAAATGGGAAGCATAAAAGTGACTTAGGCTGAACTCCGATGGACGCCGAACGTTAAGGAACACAGTATTTCAAACTTGTGTCAAATGTCATCAACTCAACCTGTTGATAAGACAAAACACAGAATTTATTGATTGCAGTAACGGAGAACAGAGCATTGGCAACTCGTTGGCACCTCGACAGAGCGTTGGCACCTTCACAGAGCAAAGTGTCAAGGCAAAGTTGGAACTGATTGAGAATTGGATGTTTAAGGCGGGTCTTTTAATGCAAGGAATTCTATTAGGATTGTGTAATGATCATGATACTACAGTCCAGGATTCGTGGATATAGCAAGGATTTTTGAAGCAAAGAATTTTAAGGTGCAATCTGTTGATACTTTCTTTGGAAGAGATTGAAAATTTGATGGGTCGCTGTGGAAGTTCCCGTAATGAACAATTAAACAGTTTGCTTGGGCAGGAATCTCCTGGAATAAAGGCCTGCTAACGAAGACAGCTGAACAATCATGTTAGTGCAGAAAGTAAATTGTGATGAAACAGGAAGAGTTCCCTTATTCCCCTCGCAGGGCATGTGATGGGGCTGTGGCTTGCTTCTTTGGTGCCCAGCTGCTCCAACCTCTAGGAGGAACATGAACACGGGCAGGTTGTAGGACTCCAACCTGACAGCAGTGGCTAGGGGTTAATGTTTACAGCTCCTGAAGGCCCCGTAGGCTTGTGTTACAAGGTGCTCTTCTAGTTTAGCCATCTGTAAGCAGCTTGTGTTAGCTCAGTTAGACCCCCTGCCTTACCGCAAGCACAGAGGGCTTTTCTGTATCCCAGGGTTTCTTGCGTGGGTGTACCGGAAGAATCGGATCACACATGGGCTTGGAGAATGAATGCAAGGTTTTATTGAATGGAAGTAGCTCTCAGCAGATAGGGGAGCCAGAAAGGAGATGGTTTTCCCCTGGAGGCAGCCACTCAGTGGCCTGCGCTCTCCTCCGACTACCCAGGCCAAACTCTGCATTGTTCCACCTGTGATGGCCTGCTGGCCTGCCGGTCTCTTCAGCGTGTCCTTCTGCTGACCTGCTCCCCTTCACGGCCTCTCAACATCCAGCCGTTTGTGTGTCTGCCAGTGCATTTCTCTCAACGTCCAGCGGCTTGTGTCTCTGCCGCTAGGGTTTCAGGGGTTTTATAGGCACTGGATGGGGGCGTGGTGGACCAGGGTGGTCCTGGGAAACGCAACATTTGGGCGCAAAGGCAGGAATACCTGTACTGACTAGGTCCCGGGCCACAGGCCTGGGGGTGGAGCCCTAGTGAGGGACCACACCCTTCTCCTCAGCACTTCTGTGTCCCCCTTCCGTATCTGTGAGAGAGGAGGGAAGGAGGAATGAAGTTTTAGTCCTTAGTGTCCAAGCTGTGTATATTTAGGGATTGGTGGAGAGGAGAGAAGTGAGTAAAGTGTTTGACTCCTTTCACTCCATTATTCCGCAAGGTACCTAAGGGCTCTTGACAAGTGTTTTGTTTAATGTGCTATTCGTTCTAATATACTAAGAACCCACAAAAAGGCAATACAAATATTAAGCCAGAGAAATATCTTGAACCCACTCTGAATGGTGTCTCCTTTGGCTGAGTTGCAGAGTAGTTTCCATGACTTGGGACAGTATTCCCACCTCCCTGCTTCATCTCTGGCTGTCCTCAGGGACATTTTTCTCTTTGATTACTACTGATGCTTCCTGTGGGTTGACTCAAAGACAAGTCTCCTGTCAGGGGAGCCCAAGATAGCGATGCTGGTTGTCCATCTTGATTCACTTTTTCCAGTGTAAAAACTGTGACCCAGGGGAAAATTTTCCACAGTCTTGGTGCCAGGCAGATTAGAGAGAGGAGCACTGTCCATAGGAAAGTCCAATTCTCTTACCATCTGCCCAGTTTTTTCACTTATTTTTGTTTTCAGGAACTGTCTCCTCCTCATATTTGAGTTCTGGGATATTGCTGGTGATAATCTTGGTGCTGTATATTTGCCTGTAGTTTTCTGTTGAAGGGTTGAAGCCAGCTTGCTTCTATGTTGCTATTTTTGGAAACAGAATTTAATCTCTACTACTGGCTTATGAGTTGTACCACTTTAAAAAATTCTTAAATGGTTACTCTGGGGCTTAAAACATAAACCTGTATTTTTTCTCAGTCTATCTTCAAGTCATATTATGCTAATTCATGTACAAAGTACAACCAAATACCTCTAATTTCTGCTAGCATATTTCTAATTTCTGTCTTCCCTGTTTTGCAGTGTTCTTACAAAACATCTTATTTTTATATGTCCTCTAAATTCATAAAACTTCATTCCTAATTTTGCTTTACTGAATTGTATTTTGGAGTAATAAAAATAAAAAATATTTTATACTTGATTGAAATAACCATTTTCATAGTTAGGCCTTTTGGTAGATCCAAGTCTATTTCTGGTATGCTAAATGCCTCTTACAGTGTAGGTCTGCTAACAGTGAATTCTATCAGCTTCTGTTCATCTGAAAACATCTTTATTTTGCATACCTTCTGAAAGATTTTTTTTCCATTGGGCTTAGAATTTTTTATTGATCTTTGTTTTTTGTTTCTAAATGTTAAAAGATGTAACTCCATTGTCTTCTGCTTGCATGGTTTGTGATTATGATAAATCTGATGTTTTTCACACTATGCTTCTTAAATGTAATGTGTCCCTTTCCTCTGTCTGCCATTAATATTTTCTTTGCATTTCCCATTTTTAGCTATTTGGCAATAATGCATCTAATTTTGTTCTTTTCTTAAAAATACTGCTTTGGCATTCTGAGGTTCTTGAATGTCAGTGAGGTCTTATTATTTTTGGAAAATTCTTAGCCATTATCTCTTTCTTCTCTTCCCATTCTGTCCACCTGCCCCTGGGTTTCCAAGTATGCAAATATTAGAGCCTACAATGTTGTCTGATTTGTATTGTTTTCTTCACACTTTTTGTGTTTTAGTTTGGGTGATTTCTATTGACTTATACTGAAGTTCTCTGACACTTTTCTCAACTATGTTGAGCCTACTCACAAGTCTTCAAGAGCTTTCTGATAAAAGTAAAAGTAGTAGCATAAATTTTCTTTCCCTAGCATTTCTCATTTGACTATTAAATTTTACTGCAATCGCTATCTGTTCATGAATATTATCTGCCCTTTTCACTGGAGTCTTTAGCACACCAATCAGTTATGTAAAATTCCCTAACAGTTCCAAACTATGGTTATCTATAAGTGTGGTTTTATTGATTGGTCTGCTATCTACTGGCAGAAGATTGTTCTCAACTTTTAATCTTGTATTTTTTAAATAAAATGCCAGATAACATATGCAGAACAGCAGAGACTGAAGAAAACATTATTTTTGGCCTAAAACTAGGCACACATATTCTGCTAGGATGTCAGGGTGGAGTGCTGAATTA
Organism: Cebus imitator; assembly: GCF_001604975.1. Taxonomy (NCBI): domain Eukaryota; kingdom Metazoa; phylum Chordata; class Mammalia; order Primates; family Cebidae; genus Cebus; species Cebus imitator. The sequence goes on from NW_016107611.1 coordinate 870,835, forward strand.
ATCTGGTCAGGAATTAAACTGGAATTGGGTTTTGTTGTTGTAGTATTTATCTTAGTTGTACCACTGGCTTCAAATTTCTCTAGTGTTATGTTGTGCTTTGGGTGGGAACGAGAGTGCTAAAGTTTTCTCAATGTTCCTTGCTGCCCTGTCCTCAGCTTTTGGCCGTCCCTATGCACTGGGGCCACAGAAAAATTCTCTATGTTATTCCCTTTTCTCGGGGTAGCCTGCTGTTGCTTCTCACTAGGAGTGGGCTAGGGGACCAGCGGTGTCCTTTGTTGTCTTGGTTGGTTTCAGTTGTTAGTGAGAATCAGAGTGTCAGAGATTCCATGCATTTTGGGGAGCCAGAACCACACACGACTAAAATGATACACAATATTTCTTCCTTCAGCTGTGAACAAGAAAGCAGGTGATGCTGCTATATTGTGAACAACGTGAAGGCAAGAATTCACAAGAAAAAAGAGAGGTGAAAGAATTAAAGGAAAGCAATATAAAATCCCACCACCTTACCCAGATCGTAGCCTTACAGTATCTGCATCTTTCATTTATATGAACGAATAAATAGTTTTGGTTTAGGCAACTATAAATTTTCTGTTACTTAGAACTAAAAGCATTCCAACTGATGAAACCACCATGAGCTCTCCCCTGTAAGTGATGATATCAAGGACATGCTTTAGAAGCCCTGGATTTCTGATGACATTGTGAAACTTGAACCAGCACCTTGAAAGCCAAGTTATACCAGTTCTTTGGTCACCATATTCATCCACCAAGGGGAAATCTGATGGAAAAGCTGTGAGCATCAATTTATAAAACTGGATTGCATTTCACAGAAATTTAAAGTTATTGGACACCTAATTTATCTGTATTCTCAAAAATCCAGAAAAATTAAAAAATTAACTTCAAGGGGTTTACTCTTTTTTTTTTTTTTGGACGGAGTTTCGCTCTTGCTACCCAGGCTGGAGTGCAATGGCGCGATCTCGGCTCACCGCAACCTCCGCCTACTGGGTTCAGGCAATTCTCCTGCCTCAGCCTCCTGAGTAGCTGGGATTACAGGCATGCGCCACCATGCCCAGCTAATTTTTTGTATTTTTAGTAGAGACGGGGTTTCACTGTGTTGACCAGGATGGTCTCGATCTCTTGACCTCGTGATCCACCCACCTCAGCCTCCCAAAGTGCTGGGATTACAGGTGTGAGCCACCGCACCTGGCTGGGGTTTACTCTTTACTGTTGGTCATACCATACAATGAAATCAAGCAATCATATTATAAGCAATTGTAACATGAGTTCTTAAGTATAAGGGATAATATACCCATAGCTGTTCACTGCTTTGGTATAAATTGGTAAATATCCATTATAAATATTTTTAAATAAAGCACAAAAAGCTAAGCCAAAATTTTGCTTTCCAGAGAAAACTACTGTATGCATAATGTGTAATCTTTCACACATTATAGCTAAGCATATATTTGAACATACATGTACACAGACTTAAATTAGCTGGCTATTATGAACATACAATCCACATTTTTTTTTTTTTTTGAGACAGAGTCTTGCTCAACTCCCAGGTTGGAGTGCAGTGGTGTAATCTTGGCTCACTGCAACCTCTGCCTCCTGGGTTCAAGCAATTCTCCAGCCTCAGCCTCCTGAGTAGCTGGGATTACAGGCACATGCCACCATGCCTGGCTAATTTTTGCATTTTTAGTAGAGATGGAGTTTCACCATGTTGGTCAGGCTGGTCTCAAAATCCTGACCTCGTGATCCACCTGCCTTGGCCTCCCAAAGTGCTAAGATTACAGGCGTGAGCCACTGTGTTTGGCCACAATCCACATTTTTACTAAACAATATGCATGATCCATTCTTGTCATTTTAGAGCTAAATATACTTTCTGTAGAGCCACAGAATAGAACATATAGAAACTTACCCAAATTCAGATTGATAGTCCTTTAGTTCCAGCTTAAAACATTACTATCATTGTAAAATCCTTCCTTACTGGTAAAAATTGCTTAATTATAAATCATTATTCTATGACTTCCAGATGGCTATGCACATTTTATATTTCAATATATATCAGGGACCTGATAAATATTTTGATATATATTGGATAACAAGCTTGTATTTTTCACTTTCACCAACAAAATGCATCATTCTTGAAGACAGACACTAGCAAGTAAATGGCAGCCCTACCCTACTAGTCAATACATTGATAAAAAATGCTTAGAAAAATTCAAGATTTTCCCCTTTTTTGTGTGTGAGTGGGAGAAGTATGAGAATTGAAAACTTGACAAAATGCTTCAAACTTGACTCTGCTTAAGGAGGTGTGGATTGGACAAAGGCTACAACATTTAGAAATCAGTCAGATCAAATGGACTTTGAGAGAAATATGGAGAATAAAATAAGTATTGTGACTTTGACATTTATTAAAAAGTATTTGTCATCAGTAACCATTTTGGATACTTTGCGAATCTTATAGTAAAACTCTGCCTTAATTTACAGGGCAGGAGTAGAAAATCAATTAGGTAAAATACAGTGTTCCATTTTTGCAACATTAACCAGAAACATTGTTTATCAGTTTGTACTGCTATTTAAAGTGCACACACGTGGACATATACATACACACAAAGCTAAATCAATGGATGGTATAATGTAGAGAGACCAAATGTTAAGAAACGCAGCACATCTCTGCTCAACATGGAACAAAGGATGGGAACCAACCCCAATAGGGTTACAACCAAATTAATGTTATTTCAGATCACAATAATGCTTAATGTTCTACATTTCAAATAATATTTACTTGAAATGATTTCATTAAGATTACTTGTAGGATTCCTCCTCCAAATACATTTTAAGTGAAGTTTTAAAAAATGAGCTTAAAAAAATTCAAACATTGTACCTTTACATACTTTTACTCATTTAGCAAAAAGTACTAAACACCTACATTGAGTTATGAAATGTCATAGTTTTGTAGACTAGAAATGAACAAAGTCCCTTCTCTTACCAAGCTGACATTCTAGAGAACATGGATTTAGGCATGTTCTTCACTGTACTTTTATTAAATTTCTGACCATACTCATATTTTATAAGCCTTACCTCCTGTGCAATGACTGATGTTAAAGTTCTAACAAAATCCCTTATGAAACCCCTCTCATTAAATGTCTCTGTTGTGTGGTCTCCTGGCCATTATGAATGTTGAAATTGGGCAGAAACATCACATTTTAATTTTAAAAAATTCTTTTTCTACTGAAAGAACTCTAGTGACTGGAAAATTTCAGCTCCCATTTGAGGACTTCAAAACAAAACAGAATCTTCATTTCTGTGTAGATTCTCTGATGAAGGGTAGTCCTTACCATAGTCTTCGCTTTTATAGAATTTATCACTACTATGGACTCTTTGATGAATTAGAAGACCTGAGCTCCAACGGAAACCCTTACCACATGCATCACATTTGTATGGTTTCTCTCCTGTGTGGACTCTCTGATGAGCCTGAAGATTTGATCTCTGACTGAACCCTTTTCCACATACCTCACATTTGTATGGTTTCTCCCCAGTGTGGACTCTGTGATGTGCTTGAAGACTTGAATACCCACTGAAACCCTTACCACACTGTTCACATTTATAGGGTCTCCCTTCTGCATGAACCCTTTGGTGTGCTTGAAGGCGTGAACTTTCACTGAAACCCTTTGTACACACCTCACATTTGTATGGTTTCCCTCCTGTGTGAACCCTCCGATGTGCTTCGAGGCGTGAGCTCTGACTAAAGCCCTTCCCACATATCTCACACTTATATGGTTTCACTCTAGTGTGGACTCTCTGATGACCTTGAAGATATGCCCTTTGACTGAAGCCCTTTCCGCATACCTCACATATATATGGTCTTTCTCCAGAATGCACACTCTGATGACTTTGAAGGTACGATCTCTGACTGAAATTCTTACCACACTCATCACATTGGTATGGCTTTTCTCCCGTGTGGACTCTCTGATGGGCCAAAAGAGTTGAGGCCTTACTGAAACCTTTACCACATTCTCCACATTTATAGGGTTTTTCTCCTGTGTGAACCCTCTGATGAATTTGAAGATTAAAACTCCAACTGAACCCCTTCCCACACTCCTCACATTTGAATGGTTTTTCTCCAGTGTGGACTCTCTGATGGCCTTGAAGGTGTGAACTCCGACTGAAGCCCTTCCCACACTCCTCACACTTGTATGGTTTTTCTCCAGTGTGAACTCTCTGATGGCCTTGAAGGTATGAATTTCGACTGAACCCCTTCCCACATTCCTCACATTTATACGGTTTTTCTCCAGTGTGGACTCTCTGATGGGCTTGAAGATATGAACTCCGACTGAATCCCTTATCACATTCCTCACATTTATAAGGTTTCTCTCCAGTGTGGACTCTCTGATGAACATTCAGAACTGATCTATGATTGAAACCTTTGCCGCATGCACTGCATTTGTATGGCTTCTGTCCACTGTGGACTCTCTGATGATCTTTAAGTTTTGAGCTCCAGTTGAAGCCATTCCCACACTCCTTATGTGGCTTCTCTTCAATGTGAATTTTCTGATGACCTTGAAAATACAAATTATGGCCGAAGCTGTTACCACACACATAGCGTTTATATGGTTGTTCCTCAGTGTGGACTATCTGAAGGTCTTGAAAATGTGAGGCCAGATTGAAGCCATTACCACACTCCTCGGAATTATAGGGATTCTCTTCCATGTGTACCCTATGCTGAATGTCAAGATTTGGACTACAAATGAAACTCTTTCCATACTCTACATCTCTGTATAATTTCTCTTCAGTGTGGATTTTTTGATGGACTTGAAGACATGAACTCTGATTAAAGATATTGTCATTTTCCTCATATTCATGGGGTTCATCCCTAGTTTGGACCCTAAAAATACCATTAAGGTTAAAGCTATGACTGAAGGCTTTCTCATAAATGTTGTGCCTACAGGACATCTCACCTGTGTGGATAAGTTCGTAAGTGTTAAGAGGGGAACAGTGATTGAAGTTCTCACCATATTCACCACATTTGCATGATTTCTCCTCTGGATGCACTCTCTGATAGGATTTCAGATGTGAATTCTCAATAACATCATCTTCTCTCTGAAGATTTTGATGAATATGAAGAAGTGAACTATAACTACAGCCCTTTCCACATGAACTGTACGTATAGGACTTCCCTTCCAACTGGAACTCCTGATGAACTTCAGAGCTGGAGTCATTACTGAAGGCTTTTCTATACCCAGTACATGGATAGGGCTTCTCCCCTGTTTGAATTGAATCCTGATGAAGCAATGATACCTTCATGATATCTTCTCCACAGTCATGGCAGCTGTAGTTTTCTTCTCTGTGTACTTCTAGTTTATCATTGTGATGTGAGATCCAACTGATGCGGTCACACTTACAGAAATTATTTTTCATGGAAATTTGCTGACATCTACCCTGATAATTATGTGACTCTTTCAGATATATTTTCCTCCAAGAATGCTGTGTCCTCCAAGATGGATACTCTTGACTTTTTATATAATTGGAGCCATTCCCTATATGAGTCAATATATAGTTCTCATCTTCAGAAATCTGAACTGGTATTCCTGCCCAAACCTTGCAGAGGGAATCACCTTGTTCTTGCAAATGATAATTCTTCCCTTGAAAAACTTTCAGGAAATCTTGACACCTGATTAACCCACCTGCACTTTGTTGCCAGGTCTGACAGGAGGAAAGCTCTTTGGGGGAAAGGTAGCTTACTCTTACTTCCTGAATAGTCTCCATCTTTTGTTGATTCTTCCTTCCTATAAGGATAAGGAGAATTCAGATGTGCACAATTGAATGTTTTATTTAAGAGATTTGAAGATTTTACAACTTAGGTCATAACATGAAACTTGAATGGACCAGAGGAAAATTCATGTCACTATTCCTAAGAATACTTAGAAAATGCTTCTTCTTTGGCTATACCAGGTACAGGTTGAGTATTCTCAATCCAAAAATCTGAAACCTGAAATGCTCCAGAATCCAAAACTTTTTGAATGTTCTACATGATGTTCAAAGGAAATGTTCATTGGAGCATTTCAGATCTCTGATTAGGGATGCTCAACTGGTAAGTACAATGCAAATATTCCAAAATCTAAAAATATTTGAAATACAAAACACTTCTGGTCCCAAGCATTTTGGATAAGGAATTCTCAAACTACATATAAGTAGCATCTGCATAATTCAGGATATCTGTATACCTCAAAATCAGGACTTTGCAGCACAACCTGGACACCGAACATGACGGCCGTGTTCAAAAGGCCTAGTAAAATCATAAACATGACTAGGCACAGTGGCTCACGCCTGTAATCCCAGCACTTTGGGAGGCCAAGTCGGGTGGATCACCTGAAGTCAGGAGTGTGAGACCAGCCTGGCCAAAATGGTGAAATCCCAGTTCTACTAAAAATACAAAAATTAGTCAGGCGTGGTGGCAGGCACCTGTAATCCCAACTACTGGGGAGGCTGGGGCAGGAGAATCACTTGAACCCACGAGGCAGAGGCTGCAGTGAGCCGAGATCATGCCACTGCACTCCAGCCTAGGTGACAGAATGAGACCTGTCTCAAAAAACAAAACAAAACAAAACAACCATAAACAGGTTATTATGGATTTATCATGGGTTTCCTGGAGATCTGAGAGGGAAAAAAGGATGTTCTTAAATAAAAAAAATATATAGTTGCAAATGGACAAATGCCTTTTGTCCTAATTTATTTATTTATTTTCGTCTGGCACATGAACATGAGAATGTTGTTCATTTGTAAGGGTACTGTGTGTGTTAAAGGGCATGCTGAAGAAGGTAAACTCAGACCTTTACTTTAGGCTTGAGGCATCACATATCCTGTCACTAATGAGCTATTTATCCTCATGAGAATAATAAGCTCTTCTAAGTCCCTGTAAACCATTACAAATTTTAACTCTTTTCAAAAAATATTTCGTACTTATCAACAGCTGTGGCACAAGTCAAAATGTGAAAGACTGTGACAGAATTCAACTAAGAAAAATCAGAAAAAAATTATGGCACCTGTAGGTGTCCTCTGTGGTACTCATCAGTCTTGAACAAAAGTCAATGAATACTGACTTTTGCTTGTGCCATTTTACTGGAAAATTATGTTAACATTTAGGAAATTTGAGGTACCTGAAAGGGTTGAAGACAGGATATTTGGGTAGAAATATCCTGTTACCTAGTTATTAAAGCTCAGATTATAAGCAGACTAGGGACAACTGGTTAAACAGGCTAATAGCATACACTCTGCTAACATTTGGAAGTAGATTAAGTCTCTATAATATCCAGAAAAAAAGCAGTAAAAGGAATATTTTTTCACAAATATTACCCTCAAACATAATTCTGCCTTATTTCCTTGAGTTTGTCTGCCTCTCCACACTGGAATGTATTATCCATGAAGACAAGCAGTGTTTTGTTCACTGCTTTCCTCTCACTGCTAAGTGAACAGTAGTTGCTCAATAAACATTGATGAACAAATCATAGTTTGAGTTGCTCTCACTCACAGAACTAAAAAGGCATGTAATGTAGCTTTTTTTTAATGGGCAAGGAACTAGCGATGGTGGAAACTTTGCTGGAAAGCTATACGAGAGGTAGGGTGACAATTTAGAGTGGTACTGCTGATAAGAAAAGCAAAGCTCACAAGAATCTACTGTGGATGAAATGAAAATGTAAAATCAAAAAGACCCATAGGCAGGGCCTGTGAATTTAGTCTTTCTCATTTTTAAAGTAACTTTTTAAATGGTGTAACTTTGAGCCAGGCATGGTGATGCAATCCTGTTCACCAGTGACTCAGAAAGCTGAGGCAGCCAAAAAGGCTTGAGCCCAGGAGTCTTAGGCTGCAGTGAGCTATTAATATTATCACACTTGTAAACGGCCACTGCACCCCAGCCTGGGCAACATGGCAAGACTCTGTCTCAAAAAAAACCAAAATGGTGTCATTTTTCTTGAACAAAATCTTATCTGTAAGCCCTACCCTAACCTAAATTTTAAAATGGGAAAAAAGAAAAGGTCATACTGATGACTCTGTGTCACTAGGCTCTGGGGCAGCACACTGATTGTGGGATAATACTTGAAGGTACATCCACAGGTACATATCTTGGTACTTTAAAAGCACATTTAGCAATGTCTTTGCCTTCTCAAAAGTGAAGCTTTCAGGTATAATGCTATTTTATCATATAATGGTGAAATAAAGGGATATATTAATAGAGGCACACAAAGTATATAGCTTATATGTGAGAAGTTTGGGCTTCCGGCAACGGTTAATTATAATGCTTGTAGTTGGGTTTTACTTGCATAAAAAACACTCAATATACATCCGTAAAGATACAGTTTCATATGTCCTGTCTTTTGGGACTGACGTGGCTTGAGAACATGAAAGCAGTTTGTTAGTCAAAACCAAATTTCTTACAAAGCAACTCTTTCAATGCAAATTAGTACATAATTCATGATACAAAAATCTCTAAATATATAAGAGATTTCTCTCTGACCAGTGGGTTTTGCAATGTTAAGGACACAGAGAAAGAAAAAAAAAAGGTCACTTCACTTTGTTTCAGACTCTTCTAGAAAAGACCACACATGTAATAACATTAATTTCCTTTAGTGAATGGTACAGACTGAAACACCTTATTTCATTTTCATATATCAACATTTAAGTTCTATTTCAGTATCAATGGTAGAGTGGTGATAAGAAATTGTGTTGTTTATAAATGAACTTTATTTGATGGAGAAAAAGCACGACAAAAGATGCTGAAGATGTCATCTGTGGTAAGAAGATTGAGAATTTATTACTTCTTCATAGCAATCCTGCTTTAGCACTTAGAGGTTGAGAAAGTCAATCATTCAAGTATCCTAAATCAATCAATTCAATAACAAAGGTGCTATATTTGTCATGAAAATGAATAATTCTTTGAATTTAATAGTTAGCTATAATGAACTCAGAAAAAAAAATCTTTTTTTTTTTCTCCATTAATAAAAGCTACGTGAGAACATCACCTCAGGTAACCGAGGCAGAGATCACCTTCCATTCTTACTTTGCTTTCAGATAGAGAAACTAAGGCATTTTTTGTGGGTACTACAAGGTACAGTGGTGATAATGTTTTGATCACAAATATTTAAGCTGCTTTGCTGACTCCTCTCTTAACCAATAATATGGTTTGGCTCTGTGTCCCCACCCAAATCTCATGTTGAATTCTAATTCCCAATGTTGGCGTTGACACCTCATGGGAGATGATTGGATCATGAAGTTGCTTTCTAATGGCTTAGCACCATCCCCCAAGTGCTGTCTCACGATAGAGTCTCATGAGATCTGGTTGTCTGAAAGTGTGTAGCACTTCCCTACTCTCTTTCTCTTCCTCTTTCTCTGCCATGTAAAATATGCCTCCATCCCCTTTGCCTTCCACCATAATTCTAACTTTCCTGAGACCTCCCCAGCCATGCTTCCTGTACAGCCTGTCGAACTGTGAGTCAATTAAACCTCTTTTCTTTATGAATTACCCAGTCTCAGGTAGTTCTTTATAACAATGGGAGAACATATGAATAAAGAAAATTGGTACCAGAAAGGTGGGGCATTGTTATAAAGATACCTGAAAATGTGGATGTGACTTTGGAAATGGGTAATGGGCAGAGGTTGGAATAATTTGGAGGGCTCAGAAAAAGATATGATGATGAGGGAAAGTTTGGAACCTCCTAGAGAATTGTAAATGGTTTTGACCAAAATGCTGATAATGATATGGACAGTGAAGTCCAGGCTGAGGCAGTCTCAGATGAAGATGAGAAAGTTACTGGGAGCTGAAACTGGTGATATATTTATATATATTTAGGGCTGTAAATGCATTTATACATTTTCCCAATATTGGTGCTATGCTTTATCAAAGAGATTGGCATCATTATGCCCCCGGTCCAAATATCTGTGAAACTTTGAACTTGAGAGAGATGATTTAGGGTATTTGGTGGAAGAAATTTCTAAGCAGCAACGTATTCAAGATGTGGTCTGGCTGCTTCTGACAACATATGCTCATATTCATGAGCAAAGAAATTATCTGAAGCTGGAACTTATATTAAAAAAAAAAAAAGCAGAGCATAAAAGTTCAGAAAATTTGCAGCCTGACCATGTGGTAGAAAAGAAAAACCCATTTTCTGGGGAGAAATTAAAGGCTGCAGGAATTTTCCTAAGTAAAGAGGAGCTGAATGTTAATAGCCAAGACAATGGGGAAAATGTCTCCAGGGCATTTCAGAGACATTCATGGCAGCCCCTCCCATCACAGGCCTTCAGGCCCAGGAGGGAAAAATAGTTTTGTGGGCCAGCACCAGGGCCCCACTGTTTTGTACAGCTTAAGGACATGGTACCTTGCATTGTAGCTGCTCTAGTTCGATCCATGGCTAAAAGGGGCCAAGGCTCAGGCTGTTGTTTCAAAGGGTGCAAGCCCCAAGACTCGGCAGCTTCCACATGGTGTTGGGCCTGTGGGTGTGCAGAGGGCAAGAGCTGAGGCTTGGGAAACTCCACCCAGATTTCAAAGTATGTATAGAAACACCTGGATATGCAGGTAAAAGTCTGCTGCAGGGGTGGAGCCCTCAGGAAGACCCTCTACTAGGTCAATGCTGAGGGAAAATGGGGGGTTTGAAACCACAGAGTCCCCACTCAGGCACTGCCTAGTGGAGCTGTGAGAAGAGAACCACCATCCTCCAGACCCCAGACCCTCCAACATCTTGCAACATGTGCCTGGAAAAGCTGCAGTTACTTGACACCAGCCCATTAAAATAGCCAAGTGGGCTACACTCTGCAGAGCCACAGGGGAAGAGATGCCCAAGGCCTTGGGAACCCACCCCTTGCACCAGCATGGCCTGGATGTGAGACATGAAGTCAAAGGAGATTATTTTGGAGCTTTGAGATTTAATGACTACCCTGCTGGGTTTCAGACTTGCATGGGGCGTGTAGCCCCTTAGTTTTGGCTGATTTCTCCCTTTTGGAATGGAGGCATTTACCCATGGCTGTACCCCCTTGTATCTTGGAAGTAACTAGCTTGTTTATTAGAATATTATGCATCCAGTACAAAAACAAGAGTTATAATCTTAGACTGGGAGGGATTTCCTCAAGGTAACAGCAAAGAAGAAAAAATAGTATATTAAAAATAAGAATGTATATAAAATTTTTACATTAAGATAAGATATATGACCGTGTTAGTATAGGTAAAAAAAAAAAAATTAAGGTATTTTAAAAGGTGATATTATGTTCCAGCTGATAGTATCAGGAAGAGAGATTGGCACTGCCTTGGCCTGTTTTTGTACAACCCAGCAACCAAGAATACTTTCTACATTTTTGAAGTGATGTAAGGAAAACAAAGATTATGTGACAAGGAGCACAGGTGGCCAGCAAAACCTAAAGTATTTACTACTGGGATCTTTAGAGAAAAAGTTTAACTCCTACTTAGGGTACCATGCATTACCCTGAATCTTAATCAAGATGGAAACAAACAATTATAGAAGTGAGTTAATTTGTTTTGAATTTTCTGTTGATTCTTTCTTCTTACCCAGCATCATCCTTAGGTACACAGTGGCAACAGTGGCTTTTGATATCAGAGTTTTGAGGACTCAAGAAACTATCAAAATATTTGGATTCATATAAATGTCCAACTTGATAATTCTACTTTAAGACTGTGGCTATGTCAAGAGACTTTGGGTGTGAGAGGATGGGACAGAATGGGAGGATAAGAAGCTGGACATATGAATACAAGGGTGTCTCACTTGAAAATGCTACATGAGGAAGACCAGTTGTAATGCTGGCATTGGTCATTTTTGATACTTACTTTAGCTTACCGGCTATTCTTATCTTTTTGGATTAATGGCTACCTATCTATGAATACCCAAGGACAGCTAAGCAGTTAGAACAGGCATCCATTAGATGAGAAACAATATTCTGGAATACCCTTCAATTACATAGATTTATTATACACCTATGAGCTGTCTCAAGGTGAAATGAAGAGAGCAAAGATCATGTATCTATTACTCAATTCATTCAGAGAGAAAAGCAAGTCAAAGAAAGTGACACAGAAGCATAATTGAGAGGTCTGAGGGACAGTGCCTCTGAAACAGACTGAATGAGCAAAAACTAACAATAGTAGGTGAATACAGGAAGTGAGAAGAGGTTAAGGGGACAAATACCTTAGGACAGAATAGGCCATTTTAAGTACTTTAAACTTACTATGTGTGAAATGGGGAGCCACAGGAAAGTTTAAACAAGGAAGTGATGTGTTCTGACTCATGTTCAACAAGGGGCTCTCTGGCTGCTGTGTTCCTGCATCACAGTTCTCACCTGAACACCCATCTCTTGGTGTTTCTGTCTCTACCATCAAAAGCTTTTCTTCTCTCTCCAACTGGGATATCAGGTCTGGCTTGAAGGGCTGATGTGCTGTAAAGAAGGCAAGGAGAGCAAAAGTCTTTAAGTTTGATAACGTTCAATTTGTCACAACTAGACAAAAAGGTATACACAGACAAGTGTGACTTTCTCCCACATCCCTTCCACTGTTACCTCCCATCCACTGTAAGAAACTAACTTCATGATTTCCTTATTTTTTTTTTTTTTTGAAACAGGCTCTTACTCTTCTGCCCATGCCAGCATGCAGTGGCATGATCATGGCTCACTAAAACTGCAGCCTCAACCTCCCAGGTTTAAGCAATTCTCCCACCTCAGCCTCTATAGTAGCTGGGACTATGGGTGCACATCATTATGCCCAGATAATTTTTTTGTAGAGACAGGGTCTCCCTATGTTGCCCAGGGTGGTCTTGAACTCTTGGATTCAAGCGATCCTCTCACTTTGGCCTCCCAAAGTGCTGAGATTACAGGTGTGAGCCACCACGCCTAGCCATGATTTTGATTAAACCTTCCTTCTTGTAAAAATAAGCATGTACATGCTTATTTTATTTATATGTATCTATATACATATAGATACATATACATATACACATATAAAGCCATATGCAAGAGTATATGTATCTGTACTCACACACTCTCTATTTACTTATTTTACCTTATTTCTTACATGAATTTTAGTATACTATTAATACTCTTTTGCACATGGCTATTTTTAGGGAAAAATTCCTAGAAATGGATTGCTGGGGAAGGGTAAATACGTAACTCTATTAGATATTGTCAACTTCGGGCCGGGCGCGGTGGCTCAAGCCTGTAATCCCAGCACTTTGGGAGGCCGAGGCGGGTGGATCACGAGGTCAACAGATCGAGACCATCCTGGTCAACATGGTGAAACCCCGTCTCTACTAAAAATACAAGAAATTAGCTGGGCATGGTGGCGCGTGCCTGTAGTCCCAGCTACTTAGGAGGCTGAGGCAGGAGAATTGCCTGAACCCAGGAGACGGAGGTTGCGGTGAGCCGAGATCGCGCCATTGCACTCCAGCCTGGGTAACAAGAGCGAAACTCCGTCTCAAAAAAAAAAAAAAGATATTGTCAACTTCCCCTCCCTAAGGGCAGTATCATTTTGCATTCTTCCTTTCAATGCATGAGAGTTCTTCATTCCTGACAGCTTTGCTGAAAAATGTATAGTGTCAAGTTTTGGAATTTTTGCCAATCTCATGGGTGAGCAATGGCATTTCAGTATAATTTTAATGAACATTTCTCTTATTTTGAATAAAACTGAACATCTATTCATATGTGTACATATTTATATGGGTGTATATTTGTATGTATATACACACACACACATATGGCTTTTATTTATAATATACATATTTACATATTTTATATTTATATTATATATACATTTTATTTATATTTTATATATTTTGTATAAAATGTATTTTATACAAAAATTATATATATATTTGGCTTTATTAAAAACATATATTTATATGTATAAAATAAAGCCAAATGTATATATAGTTGGCTTTATTTTATACATATAAATATATACATATATTTTATACATAATGCCAAATATATATATTTATATATATAAAATACAGCTGTGGTATATTAACTTACCCTCAAGTGGTTCAGAAAAAGTTATTATGACCATATATATATATTCATATACACATATAGTATGTATATAGAGAGAAAGAACATGAACATAAATGATAGAGCAAATAGGATAACATGTTATTAGAGGTGAATCTAGGTAGAATTTCAATGAATCTATAAGGGTGTTCTTGTCCTTTTACTTTTGTAAGTTTTCTGTGAATTTACAGTTATTTACAAATACATTATTCAAAAAAAAAAAAAAACCTCTAAACTTCATCAACAGTTACTGGTGCCCTGAAAAGTTATTTTTCATAAACTTACTAACCTGGAACAACTTATTAAACTGTTTGATGGCAAATCAATGAAGCAGGACCATTTTTACTATTCCAAGGATAGACTGGAGAGAACCATCTTGTCTCTGTTGCACAGGGATTATTAGGACTCTCAGTACCCAAGCTCAGAGAATAACTTCAGGGGCTTCAGAGTTTTTAACAATTGAGCACAGGAAGACACCCCAGGAGGCTGCCGTTGTTACTAATGGCACCTAAGCTCACCTACTAAGAGCAGGTTCCTGAAGTTCTCCAGCATCACATCTCGGTACAGCTTTCTCTGAACAGAGTCTAGCAGCCCCAGCTCCTCCTCGGTGAAAACCACAGCAACATCCTTGAATGTCACCATCTCCTACAATACCAAACACATACACACTGTGTTTACAGAAGAGGGGCAGTGCTGAGAAAATGTAAGGGATGGGAAGCTGTTCTGGATTCTGGGCAACTCGAGTCAAATTTACATAGTTCTTTTCTGTTTGCTTTCTATAATGCTAATACCATTCACCAAGGGCTGCAAGAAAAGAAATCCTTGCACTTCAAATTACTTCCTTTTGTTAGCACTGTTATAAGTAAGCCCCTGGAACTCTGTTGCGTCCTAGGTTACCAATATTTTAAATTGTATTAATAATGTCATTTGCTCCACAAAAGCTTTAGTTCTGACAGTGACTGATGCTATCTGTTTCTTGTTTACACACACACATCACTTACTTAATTTGCCAGATTTACAGGGTATCAGTCATCCTTATTGCTCGAATACGTAGCTCATCCTCTGTGTCCATCTGGAGATGGTAGTGTGTATGCTGTTGCAGTGATGGGCACAGCTCTGGAGCCTGACTGCCTGTGTGTGGATCTGGGCGCTCTGCCCAGTGCTAGCTCTATCATCTTGGACAGGTTTCCTGTCTTCTCATTTGTATGGTGAAATTTACACCATAGTGTCCTAGTAATAAAATGAGTGACCATATGTAAAGCACTGAAAAACAGTGCCTGGCAAATGGTAAGTGTCCAACAAATGTTAGCCATATTATGAATATTTTCATCAGATCTTCTCTCCCATTTCTGGCCTGCAAAGTGATTCAAGGAACTAATGATCTAGAATACAATGATTTGATCCAACTAATGCACACTTAGTTTTAGGTTACCTATACGAACAACGTTGCAAAAACAATCTTTTTCATAGACCTTAGCCCCTGGAATTCTGTTGATTACCTTGTCAAAACAAATACCAAAAAGTAGAAATGGCAATGTTGAAGAATAAAAACCTTTAAAATTCTGAAATCATAATGGCAGGTGTTTTCCCAAAACAGATCTTTTCCATCTTAGCCTTCTTCCAAGAAAGCATAAATCCTACTCAATACTGGATATAAAAGCTTTTAAAGAAACCTTTCATAATCTCAGAAGTAAATCTGGGAAATAAAAACCAGTTATTAAAAAAATTCTCACAAACTTATTAGTAATGAAGCTCATTCTCTTTACACACATTTGCTGTTCATCTCTAATTCTTGTTTTGTGATAATAATTCATTTGGAGGACACTGAGGTCTTTTCTTTCATGGACATTGTAAATATTTTTTCATTCCACTTTGCTGTCTTGTAACATTTTGCTGTAGGATAATTTTAAATTTTTAAATGAACACCAGTTCAGTCCCATATTTCTTCTGGTTGCAGTTCTGAGCATAACAACTTCAGCTCTGAATGCAGAACTCTGCTTTAGTTTGCTTTGCTTTTTCTGTCTGTATTTCCACCCAAATGATATACCTGAAACTCTTAACCCAGAAGGCAAAAAAGCTTTAGAGTTGGCCAGACACTCATCTTCTTCCTCTATGAACATGAACCTCTGATCTTCAAGGTAATAGTGCAAATGACTCTACAGTCCCTCTCTGACAGTCATCTGGCGCCACGCATAGTGTGACAGATAGAAAGCGCCTATACATCCTATCGCATGAATAAATTTTAAACTAAGTGCCTGTATTACTTTAATAAAATTAATACATGAATAATGAAACACACAGACATACAAACATATACAGGTACACACGTAGCTTCAGGTTCTAAGAAGAATCTAGCTCTTCTTATACAAAAACATCTATTTTCCCCCCAATTTTACCTGCAATGTAATCTTGTTAGACAAAACCTTATATTATGTTTTC
Source organism: Cebus imitator (assembly GCF_001604975.1). Lineage (NCBI taxonomy): Eukaryota > Metazoa > Chordata > Mammalia > Primates > Cebidae > Cebus > Cebus imitator. The sequence goes on from NW_016107611.1 coordinate 887,305, forward strand.
CACTGAGACATCACTTCAGAGAAAATATTTTTAGCTTTGTGTCCCTAGAACATTACGGACAAATAATATCAAAATTCTCTCAGAACTGCTTTTTGAGTCAAGATTATCTGTAGGAAACTGATTCTGCCATGTAAAACTGCAATAATCCTTCAGAACTTAAAAGCTTGTGAGTTGGAAATAATTTCAAGAAAAGTAGGGAGAGGGATAACAACAGTTCAATTGTATTAGATGATAAAAATTAACTGCTATTATTTTAAGCAGATTAAAAGCCCAATTCAAAATTGTTATGTATTACTGCAAGAACAGTTATATTTTTTAAAAAATGACCATGAACAAATAACAGATTTGTAAGCAGGGTAATGAGGTGTGGGATTTTAAAATTTCTATTCTTTTTTATACTATTATTTATAAAATAAATCATAAAACACATTTAAAACTAAAAGGAAATTTCAGAAAAGGATAAACACAAAAGCAAGAGCCTGACACATAAATGATACTGAATGCCTGTAGTCATTCTTTACCCTTGGCAAAGAAGGGGGAAAAAGATGTGTCCACTCACTGTGAAATGGGGTCACATGTAAAATGGCTGAAATGAAAACCAACTCACCTGAAATTTGATCATTTTCTCCTTCTTTTTCTAGGGAGAGGCAGAGACCTGAGAAGGCAGAACGGGGTAATACGACAGAAGCCATGATTAAGAGGGAAATATATCTTTGTGCAAATTAGAAAAAGGTGTCCCTTCTTCCAGCAAATGTGGCCACAGACGTGTGTTAAGGAGCAGGTAGCATGGGCTAGATCCCAGCTACCACTCGGCTCTCCTGGCAGGGCGCCCTCATGCATGGAGCAACCTGTACAGCTGTACCCAGTAGCCTCACGGGCCTTACAGCTCCCAGCATGCTCCTTCTGATCCTGGGAGATGTGGGAAAGGAAAGGCAGTGGCATGTCATGTACCGGTTAAAAGTGGACTCTGGGGACAAAATGTCTATGTTCAAAACCTGGTGCTACTATATACTTGCTGAGTAACCATGGTTAAATTCATGAACCTTTCTTTTTTTTTATATATATATATATTTTTTTGTTTGTTTGTTTTTAATTCATGAACCTTTCTAATGTTTCAGTTCTGTCATCTGCAAAATTCACATCACATAGTGCCAACAATATATGATTGTTATTAGGATTCTCTGTGTGCATAGTGGAAACCTATTATAACTGCACCAGGGATCTCTATTTCCTTGCAACTGCAGAGGTGCAGATAGCATTTTGTATCATAAAAATTGCCCTTGCAAATGTATTTTGTAAGCCATCTGGAGAGCAGAGATTACTGCTCTGTCCCAGGAAAGTCACCCTTAACTTCTAGTTATATCTGTAGCTCTGGCTTCTTACTTTCATTTGTTGCCACGGTATACTATATACATTGAGACTACCCTTATGAAAAATATAGTGGCTAGTAAATATTCTTCCTGAGCTCAGGGGAAGCTCAGCGGTACATCCATATTCCCACAGGGATGTAACAAAAGACTAATGAAACCTGTGATACTACTACGTTTCTCTTTCTCGCGTTAAACAAAAATGTGATCCTCCGTCTAGATTTGACAAAATCTCATTGGTGATGAGAACACCTAACCTGCAGGGTTGTTTGTGGGGCTTCGTGTGCTCCTCTGTGAAAAGCAGCTCAGTGCTTGACCTTGGGGAGGACTGGAGATCAGGAGTTTAATTTCATGGTTCTTCCTCAAGGTTTGTTACGTTGTTTACTGTTCTCAGGCAGCTTTAAGGCTATCTGTGGAAGAGAAAGAACTCAAAACTATAAAAAGGGATCTGAACATGAACTGTGGATAAGGCAGAGCCTTTTAGCACCGCCTCAAAGAGAGTTCCACTAGTCCAGTAGACACCTGCCCCCTCCTCCTCCACCTGGCCACTGCTGTAGAATCCAGAGGATGTAAGCACAACTACCAAGGACAAGTATGAACTTGGCTACATAATCAGCAGTAAAAGAGCTGAGTTTTCTTTCACTTATCCAGTATTTATGGGTCACCTTCTAAAAGGAATATGGTACCCAGATAGATGCCAGGGTAAAGGGTACATGGGGTTTTTTGACAGGGCATGGAAGGGCCCTCAAACCCATATACAATGAGGGAGGATGGATGGGCTCAATGGAGAAAATGAGGGCTGATCTCTGCACTGGAAGATGACTGGGCTATATTTGCCACTCAAAGAGAAAGGCGTCATCAGACTATTGAATCAGAATGAGGGTTAGAGGGTACCTAGGGCAAGAGAGGAAGCAGAAAATGTGATAAGAAGACCAACTCATATGCTTTAGAGGAACTCCCTCATTTAATCCCACAACCACCCAAGAAGGTACAATTTGTAACTCCTTTTACAGTTCAGAATACTGAGGCATCAATATTTTAAGCTACTGTCTCATTTTAGCTAGCAGAACAGCCAGGACCATTAGCCCAGGGTCTGTGTTCTCAATTAACTAGCACAGTGGCTCTAAATCTGCCACCTCACTAGTCTCGGTTGGGAGCTTTAAAAAATAATACCAATGTCCAGACCCAGGTCCGGGATCTATAAATCAGGATCTGAGGAAGAAGAGTTTTTACGAAATCCCCCAGATGGCTACCGTGTGCAGAGAGGATTGCAAACCACAGACCAGGACATAAACAGAGGCAGTTTGCAGGCTGAATCCATGCAATTAGCCATTAGGCCATTTGGCCTCTCAAGAAAATTGCCAGAGAACACTCAAGCCAGGAGCAGAGAAGGGCCTGGGAGCCAGGCATCCTGATTCCCAGATCCCCATTTCTCTCTTTTAAAAGATGCTCTTGGAGCTGTCACAGAGAGGAAGCAGCAGCAACATGTGCTACGGATGTCTGTGCAGGCACGCACTCCGTGTGAAGACAGCCTTCCAGCTTAGATCTCTGATCACCTTTATCAAACAGAGGGTCACTAATTAGCCAAGGGGTATTGAGAATTCAAAAGAAAAGGCAATTCTTGTTAAATATGAAGTCACACAGTGGTCATCCTATAGACTATTGTTGCTTCTGCATGTTTGACGGAATTAAAAGTTTGATTGTTTTTTCTTGGTTAAAACATGTGCATAGCTGCCTTTGAGATAAAGTCTAGATAAAGGAGTTCAATGCATCAAAATATTAGAAAATCAGTGATCAATGTTAGCCATTGTTACTACCATCCTCATTATTATCACTATGATAAATCTAGAAGCTGCTCATTAGCCCTGGTTTGTTTCGAAGTATATTTATTTTAGGTCAGTAATTAACAATAGGTGTACATCACCTTTACAACGTTCTGAAAAATCTATTGTTTTCAGCAACCCACCAAAACTGATCAGAGATAAGAGACAGAGAACATTCACATCTTTTATTTCTCCCACATCTATTTTCAGAAAATTTGAGTGCACTCTCACTGAGTTGAAGGTCCCTATTTCCTGCTGCCTGCTGGAAAGCTACACCAACCACAGTTAGGTACCAAATAATCACTCTCTGCCAATGCCTTTGCTTGGCAATAAGCAAACGGAGAATTTGACACGGTTCTCACTACGTAGAAATCTGCAGCCAAGTGGGAAAGACAGATCAGAAATAAGCAGCAGAAGCATCGGCGAACTCAAAGACAGGTCAACAGCAACAATCAAAACTGAAGCACATGAAAACAGTGTGTATTCTGTTGTTGATAGAGGGCTCTAGAAATGTCAACGAGGTCAAGCTGGTTAATGGTATTATTTAGGTCTTTTGAATCCTTATTCGTTTGCAATCTTCTTGTTCTACTGATTACCGTACGAGTGTTGAGATTTCTACATAGAACTGTGGGTTTCTCTATTTTTTAAATTCTGTCAGTTTTTCTACATGTAACTGGTGGTTTGTGGGCACACATTTAGGATTACATATCTATCAGTGCCCCAGTCAGCTGGGGCACTGACCCTTGATGTAGTGTCCCTTGGCATCCCTGGCCTTGGTCTGAAGTCTACATTGATATTAATATGGCCACTCCATAGTATAGCTCCTTTTCTCTTTTTAACTTTCAGATTATGTATGTCCTTATATATAAATGGAGTTCTTTTAGACTGCATATATTTGGTTCTTACATTGTATCCAATATTGCAATCTCCTTTAATTGATGTATTCAAGCCATTAGCATTTCATGTAATTATTGAGATAGCTGGATTCCTGTCTACAATTTTGTTATCTTTTTTCCTGTTTGTCCTCCCTGATTTTGTTCCTCTATTCCCCTTTTCTGCCTTCTTTTGGGTTATTTGATTTTTTAAAAATATTCCATTCATTTTATCTATCAGCTTTTGGCTATATGTCCTCTTTTTTTCCCAGTGGTTGCTCTAGGGTTGTAATATACATACGTAATCTTTCACAGTGTATTTAGTATTACTGTTTTCACTACTTTTCTGTAAAATGCAGATAGCTTACCAACGAATAGTTCCCACTACCTCTCCACTTTGTTTCATTTGTATATACTACTCTATATACACAAAAACCTCTATCCAAGAAAGTCATAATTTTTATTTAAACAGTCATGTATATTTTAAAGGAGTAGAAAAACAGTATTTTATATTTGCCAAAAAACTTACTACTTTTGGAGCTCTTTCATTACTTCTAAAGTTCCCAGTTTCCATTTAGTATCATTTCTATATAGTCTAAAGAACTTCCTTTAGTGCTCCTTTTAGCACAGGTGTGGCATTTAGGACATTCTCATTGGATACAGAATTTTGTATTGACAACTCCTTTAAGAATCTTAAAGATGTTGTTCCAATGTTTTCTGGCCTCCATGGCTTCCCATGAGAAATCCACATATATCTGTCATTGTTCTACCAGATATATAATGTGTCATTTTCTATATTTTTGTTTATTTTTAATTTTCAGAACTTTAATTATGATGTATCCAGAAATGATTTTCTCTGAGTTTATTGTATTTGGTATTCACTGAGTTTCTGAAATCTGTAAATTTATGTCTCTCACCAAATTTGGGCAATTTTCAGCTAGTACTTCCAAATGAACATTTCTCTCCGCTCCTCCTGAGACTCCAAAGACTTCTGATATTGTCCCACAGGTTCCTAAGGCTCTGCTCATTTCTTTTTTTATTTTCTCTGTCGCTCAAGCTCAAAACACATTTTTATACTCATCTATCTTCAAGTCCACTGATTTTTTCTTCTGTCATCTCCAGTCTGCTACTGAGCCCATTGAGTAAATTTTTTATTTCAGATGTTGTCTTTTTCATAAAACAAATCCTAATTTCATAAGAATTCAAATCAGACCAAGTATTTTCTCTAACTATAATAGGTTTAAGCTAGAAATGTACAAGAAAAAAGATATCTGGACAATCTCCAAATGTTTGGAAATTAAGCAGCATACTTCTTTTTTTTTTTTTTTTTTTTTTTTTTTAGGGGGGTTTTCTTTTTTTTTTTTTTTTTTTTTGAGACGGAGTTTCACTCATGTTACCCAGGTTGGAGTGCAATGGCGCGATCTTGGCTCACCGCAACCTCCACCTCCTGGGTTCAGGCAATTCTCCTGCCTCAGCCTCCTGAGTAGCTGGGATTACAGACACACACCACCATGCCCAGCTAATTTTTTGTATTTTTAGTAGAGACGGGGTTTCACCATGTTGACCAGGATGGTCTCGATCTCTTGACCTCGTGATCCACCCGCCTCGGCCTCCCAAAGTGCTGGGATTACAGGCTTGAGCCACCGCGCCCGGCTAAGCAGCATACTTCTAAGCAACCAATGAAATCAGCCACAAAAGAAATTAGATGTAGTGAAGTGGAAATGTTTTAAGAAAATAAATTAGAGCATATTTTAAGTGGAATCAAGATTTAAAAGCAACATATCAAAATGTAAAAGATGCAGCTAAAGCAGATACTATAGAGCAATATATAGCAATGATGCATATATTAGAAAAGAGGTCTTAAAGGCAAACAGAAAAAAGAATATAATAAACCTAAGACAGAAATCAATGAAATTGAAAACACAAAAACACTAGACAAAATCAACGCTGGCAAAATATGGCTGGGCCAAATCCAGCCCACTGCTTGTTTTTGTACAGGTTGTAAGCTAAGAATGTTTTATTTTTCAATGGTTGAAAAAAATCCTAAAAAATTATTTTGTGATGTGACAATTACATGAAATTCAAATTTCAGTGTCCATAAAATTTTACGGTAACACAGCCATGCTCATTTGTTTACGGACGGCCTATGGCTGCTTTTGCATTACAGCAGCAGGGCTATGTAGTTATAACAGAGACCATAGGTGGCACTCTCATTTCTTTGTATTGTTGCTAAGCATAATTTAAATCACAGTGACTCAGCATTGGGTTGACTTAATTGGGTTAAATGCTGTTAATTGCCCTGTTGAGGGCAATGGGAACAAGAACAGCATTTCAAGTGCCATATGTATTGCTGTACCATAACATTTTAAATTTTGTGGTACTAGTACATTCTAATCAAGGCAAACACAAGGAAAAAAAAACCAGAAAAACAGACTTTGTATAAGGCACAATGGAGGTGAAATACTTTGTTAATGAATTAGATGACAAAGCTTATTATGATTATTGTGCTTCCTATGCAGTGACAACGTATCTATGCTAAAAAAATTAGAAAATTTTAAATAAAATGTCTCATCAGAGCAGAATTTCTCCCCCCCCCACAAAAAAAATACTGAAAATGAGGTAGCAACTACAGTCAGTACATTTTTATATTCAAATATTCAGCTTCTATGTCTGCCCCAAGCAAAGAAAGTAATTTACCAGTGATGAGTTAATCAAATCATGTTTGATTGCAGAAGGCAAAGAAATGTGTCCAGAGAAAATAAATTTGTTTATGATGATTAGACTTTGGGGAAGATCAACTGCTCTAAGAGTTGAGGGCCATAGGAACAATATTATGGTCTATTAAAACACAAGGGAAATGATTCTAATAAATTTTATTTGGCTCTTGTTAATTTCACAGATGTTACTAATGTTGCTCAGATGTTGTGTATTCAAGAAATCAATCCCAAGTTTGAAGTGGCTGAATAATTAGCTTCTAGGAACAGTCTGTATGGAATAACTACAGGTGAAAATATTACCAAAGAAGGTACAAATATTAATGCAGTAAACCTGAGGCAGTATAATCTGCTAAGATGTGTTAAAATTGACAGTGGTAAAAGATATGTTGGAGCAGAAAAAGGCAGAGGAGGTTGGATTTATAAAAACATGTGTTTTAAGCCTATGGTTACTTATTGTATTATTCATCAGCAGGTACTTTGCAGAAAATACTGTAACCTATCATGTGGTACTGAACCAGTAGTGGCAACAGTGAACTTCATTAAATCTCATGGATTTAACCATCATCAGTTTCATGAATTTCACGAGAAACAGACAATCCTGACTTACCCTACCATATGAGAGTTCAATGTCTGAGCAGCAATAAAGTTTTATTGTGATTTTTAAAAATCTCAGGGCTGAGACTGAAATATTTCAGAATGATAAGAACTGCTCTCAGCATTACTATTTATATAATACTGAATGACATTGGAAATGAGCTCTAGCTGTAGACTTGATAATGTTTCCTAACGAATTCAGCCTAAAATTAGAAGGCAAAACAGTACTTATTTGTGAAGCTTATAGTGTTGGTGAGTTATTTCAAAGACAATTAATGTTTGAATCACAGGTAATGCCAAGCTACTTTACAAATTTCCAGTGTTGTCAAAAGTTAAAACAAGTGATATCTCAATTCCTTCACAAATTTGTAGCATATATATTTTCTGAGCCTAAACTTCAGCATTGTAGCAGTGTTTTCAGACCTTGATGTAAGTGCAAATGACCTTTCCACATTTGAAAGTCCATTGCATTGTGTACTGCATAATTCTCCTAACCTTCCATTGGAAGTGATTATTCTGAAATGTAGTGACATACTAAAAGTTAAATATTGAGAGTCTACAAGAATTCTTTAAATGTTTTCTGTATTAGTTTTTATTGCTGCTATAACAAATTACCACAAACTTAGTGGCTCAAAACAATGCAATTTATTCTTTATTAGTTATGGAGATCAGAAGTCTAAAATCAGTTTCCTTGGGTTAAAGTCAACGTGTCAGCAGGTCTGGTTCCTTCTCCTGGGAATACATTTCTTTGCCTTTTCTAATTTCTAGAGGCTGCTGGAATTCCCTGGCTTATGGCTACAGCACTCCAATTTCTGCCTTTTTAAAACTGTTTTATTTTTTTGAGACAGAGTTTCACTCTTGTTGCCCAGACTGAAGTGCAATGGCATGATCTTGGCTCACTGCAACCTCCGCCTCCTGGGTTCAAGCAATTCTGCCTCAGCCTCCTGAGTAGCTGGGATTACAGGCATGCACCACCATGCCTGGCTAATTTTGTATTTTTAGTAGAGATGGGGTTTCTCCATGTTGGTCAGGCTAGTCTTGAACTCCCGACCTCAGGTGATCCTCCCACCTCGGCCTCCCAAAGTGCTGGGATTATAGGTGTGAGCCACCATGCCCAGCCCAATTTCTGCTTGTTATCATATCACTTTCTTCTAACTTTGATCCTTCTGCTTTTCTCTTATAAGGACTTGTAATTACACTGGGCCCAAAGAGATAATCCAGGATAACTTACACATCTTAAAATAGGTTTAATCACACCTATAAATCTCTCATACCATGTAAAGTAACATTCATAAGCTCTGGGAATTAGGATATGGGTATCTTTGGGGAGTTATTATTCAACTTACCACATCTTTCAACTCATTAATATGTACAATTAAAATCATTTGCTTGTAGATTGGTATCAGTATTTGGTAGGAACTATTTGTTTAAAAAAGTCCTTTTTGGCTGGGTGTGGTGGCTCACGCCTGTAATCCAAGCACTTTGGAGGCCAAGGCGGGCGAATCACCTGAGGTCGGGAGTTCAAGACCAGCCTGACCAACATGGTGAAACCCCGTCTTTAAAAAATAAATTAATAAATAAAAAATTAAAAAAATAAAAATAAAAATAAAAAATGTCCTTTTCAGAGATAAAATACATGAAATCTCATTACAAATCAGCATTAACAGATGAACATTTGCAGTAAATTTTGATGAAAGGGAATAGCAACCTCGAACTTCAATTAAATTGTACTCAATCATTATATCTTAAATTTTGTCAATTAAGGTTTTCTCTTATTATATAAATACCTAAATGATAGTACTGATCTTTTTTTTTTTTTTTGAGACAGTCTGTTTTGTCGCCAGGCTTCAGGCTAGAGTACAGTGATGCAATCTTGGCTCACTGCAACCTCTGCCTCCTGGGTTCAAGCAATTCTCCTACCTCAGCCTCCCGAGAGGCTGGGACTACAGAGGGGCGCCGCCATGCCTGGCTAATTTTTGTATTTTTTAGTAGAGAGGGAATTTCACTATGTTGGCCAGGATGGTTTCGATCTCTTGACCTAATGATCCGCCTGCCTAGGCCTCCCAAAGTGCTGAGATTATAGGCATTAGCCACTGTGCCCGGCCCTGATATTTCTGACTAACTGGAAAAACTGAAATATTTACAATCTGGGCCTAAAAAAATAGGTTTGCTCACTCCTAAACAAAATTAACTAAACCTACAGGAGGTTCTTTGCAAAGATTAAGAAAAAACTCCTGATGAAGAACAAAACAGAAAAGACAAATTACCAAAATCAAGAATAAAAGAAGGGATATCGCTACAGACTTAACAGATGTTAGAAATATAAATAAATTCACATTAATGAATTCAAAGTGATAGATGAAATGGTTTAATTCCTGGAAAGACACAAAATACAAAATACTGATGAGAGAAATCAAGAGAGAAATGAAAAAAATCACTCAAAATTCTACATACTGCATTGATTTCATTCATGCAACATTATGATAAAGGCAATTGGGTCGGAGAGTAAACCAGGGGCTTCCTGCGGTTAAGAGTCGGGGAAGAGTTTAACTACAAAAAGGTACCACAAGGCCGGGCGCGGTGGCTCAAGCCTGTAATCCCAGCACTTTGGGAGGCCGAGGCGGGTGGATCACGAGGTCAAGAGATCGAGACCATCCTGGTCAACATGGTGAAACCC